>NW_024062823.1:1810000-2420000 GCF_006381635.1 Hibiscus syriacus | reverse complement strand
TTAAATTTTATAATAAAAATATTTATTATGATAATTAAATTAATAAATAGACATATTATATAAAATTATTTAATAAAATTATTTAAATGTAAATTAGATATAACATGATTAATAATGCAAAGGAAAATTAATATAGTTTAATTTATATAAATTATATAGTTTAATCTATATAAAGAAAAAATAATATTAACAATGAAAGTATTTATTATGTAATATATATTAACATATTACATTATTAATATAAATAATTTTGGCAAAGAAATGATAATTAATTTGATAATAAATGAATATTAGTATTGAACGTGATTAATTATCTAAAATATTTATCTGACTTGACATTTACCCGACTTATATATTATAATTGACGAAATTATAAGATTTTAATAAAAATTATGAGTTTTTGAGTTTATGATATAACTAAAAATTTCATATGATTAATTTTTAAATGTTATAATAAAATATTTATTATGATAATTAAATTAATAAATAGACATATTATATAAAATTATTTAAATGTAAATTATATAAAACATGATTAATTAGGAGTTAAATAATTAGTATGTCACATTGCATATTATATAGTTCATAAATAGTACATGTCATATTAATTTCATTTGCATAATTAGTATTTTAGTTGCATGTTAGGTTAATTCACATTCATAGCCCATTTATTTTGTTGTTATGAATAAGTAATAATAAAATCAAAAATAAGCCTATTTGCAATAGTGCTAGTCCATTTATATTAGTTTACATAGGCCCAATACATAAGCCCACTCTTTTATTACAAATATATATGCATCTAGTTCATTTATATTAGAGTTTATGATTTAAGGTTTAGTGTTTAGCGTTTATGGTTTAGGTGTTATGATTTAAGGTTTAGGGTTTCTATAAACTATATACTTTATTACTTTATATAGTTTATGCATAGTGTTTCTATAATCTATATAAGTAATTTACTTTATATAGTTTATATATATATATATATAGGTTATATATATAGTTTATATATACTATACATGGTTTATACATATATATTATATAAAATTATTTAAATGTAAAATATATAAAACATGATTAATTAGGTGTTAAATAATTAGTATGTCACATTGCATATTATATGGTTCATAAATAGTAGTACACGTCAAATTAATTTCATTTGCATAATTAGAATTTTAGATGCATGTTAGGTTAATTCACATTAATAGCCCATTTATTTTGTTGTTTTTAATAAGTAATAATAAAACCCAAAAATAAGTCTATTTGCATTATTGCTAGTCCATTTACATTAGTTTACATAGGCTCAATACATAAACCCACTCTTTTATTACAAATATATATGCATTAGTGCTAGTCCATTTATATTAGGGTTTAGGATTTATGGTTTAGTGTTTAGGGTTTAGTGTTTAGGGTTTCTATAACCTATATACTTTATTACTTTATATAGTTTATGCATAGTGTTTCTATAAACTATATAAGTAATTTACTTTATATAGTTTATATATATATATATATATATATATATGTTATATATATATATATATATACTATACATGGTTTATACATACATATTATATAAAATTATTTAATAAAATTAATAAAATTATTTAAATGTAAATTATATAAAACATGATTAATTATGTGTTAAATAATTAGTATGTTACATTGCATATTATATGGTTCATAAATAGTAGTACATGTCATATTAATTTCATTTGCACAATTAGTATTTTAGTTGCATGTTAGGTTAATTCACATTAATAGCCCATTTATTTTGTTGTTATGAATAAGTAATAATAAAACTAAAAAATAAGTCCATTTGCAATAATGCTAGTCCATTTAGATTAGTTTACATAGGCCCAATACATAAGCCCACTCTTTTATTACAAATATATATACATTAGTGCTAGTCTATTTATATCAGGGTTTATGGTTTATGATTTAAAGTTTAGGGTTTAAGTGTTATGATTTAGGGTTTCTATAAACTATATATTTTATTACTTTATATAGTTTATGCATAGTGTTTCTATAAACTATATAAGTAATTTACTTTATATAGTTTATATATATATATATAGGTTATATATATAGTTTATATACAATATACATGGTTTATACGTACATGTACTATAAGTAACATATATAGTTCAGGTGTTAGGGGTTAGGGTTTAGGATTGAGGTTTAGGGTTCATGATCTAGAGTTTAGGATTGAGGGTTTCTATAAAATATATACTTTATTACTTTATATAATTTATGCATAGTATTTCTATAATATATATATATATATATATATATATATATAGAAAATTAAAAGTAATTATAATGTATACATGATTAAATTGCATCAAATTGAAAATTCAAGAAGATATTTACAATTAAACCATGACTAAAATGAAAGAAATCAAAAATCAAATACAAGTGGAAAAAAGATGATTGTTGGAGGAGCATGAGCCTAATTAACCCAAAATATCTTGTTGGACACCATCATTGGTGCCAACTTCCCAAATTTTTCTATTCCCTCTAAATTTCTCAATTTCCTTCTAAATTCTCAAATAAAATCAAAGTTTTTCACACAAAAAAAATATTTCTTTTAAAAAGTTTTTCCCCACCACTCACTTTGAATAATATATATAGATTGTTCTGCAGACTCTAAGAGAGCATCAATTGTATGCTAAGTTGAGCAAGTGTGAATTTTTCTTTGGGAGGTGTCGTTTCTTGGGCATATTGTTTCTGCGAGGGGTATCCAGGTCAATCTGAGCAAGATTGAGGCTATTGTGAGTTGGAAATAACCTAAGAATGTCTTTGAGGTTTATAGTTTCTTAGTTTTAGTTGAATAGAGGGTTTCTTGATCATTGTTGCTCATTTGACGAAACTGCTGAGGAAGAATGTTTCATTTGACTCGGGAGAAGCATAATATGAGAGGTTTGAGAAATTAAAGGTAGATTTGACTCAAGCCCCAATTTTGACTCAACCTGAGTCTGGGAAGGATTTAAAGTGTATAGTGACACTTCACACTCTGGACTTGGCTGTGTTATGATAAAGGAGAGTAAGGTAGTAGCTTATGCGTCCTATCAGCTGCGCCCGTATGAGTGTAAGTAACTAACCCATGATTTGGAGTTAGAAGCAATGATCTTTACTTTAAAGATATAGAGACACTACGTATATGGAAAGAAGTGTTACATTTTTACGGATCATAAGAGTTTAAAGTATCTTCTGACCTAGAAGGAACTTAATCTATGGCAGCGTCATTGGCTTGAGCTTCTAAAGGACTATGATTGTGTGATTGATTATCACTCGGGTAAAGCTAACATCGTTGCGGATGCTTTGAATCAGAATACGATAACTCACTTGAGGTCCTTAATGGCCTGGATGAAGTTATATGATGATGGCACTCTGTTAGCAGAATTGCTGGTTAAACCGACCTTGACTGAGGAGATCAAGGCCAAGCAACCTCTTGATAGCTCATTTCTTCCTATCTTTGAGCAAGTAGAGCAAGGGATGACCTCAGAGTATGCTTTTGACCAAGATGGAGTTTTATGTTTCAAAGGTCGATATTGTGTGCCTGATGATACAGAGTAGTCCATATGCTATGCACCATGGTGGAGATAAGATGTATCATAATCTGAGAGAGAGGTATCATTGGATTGGCATGAAGAAGGATATCTCTAATTTTGTGGCTAGATGTTTGACTTGTCAACAAGTTAAGGCAGAGTACCGGTATTCATCAAGTTTGTTATAGCCTATCAAGATTCCCGAGTGGAAATGGTAGCATATTACTATGGATTTTGTTACTGGGTTGACCTTTACCCCTTCAAAAAAGGATTTTGTCTAGGTGATTGTTGATATACTTACAAAATCAGTTCACTTCATTTCGGTACAGGTAAATTATTTGTTCCGCTATCTATTATTTTGGATCGAGATCTGAGATTCACTTCGAGATTCTAGAAGGCATTGCATGGGGCTCTGGGTACAAGATTGGATTTCAATACAACATTCCACCCGTAGACTGATGGTCAATCAGAGAGAGTGATTCAAGTTCTTGAGGATATGTTGTGGGACTGCGTGATTGATTTTCGTGGTAGTTAGGAGAAACTTTTACCATTGGTTGAGTTTGCTTATAATAATAGCTACCAAGCTAGCATTCGTATGACACTATACAAAACACTCTACGGGCGTAGATGTCGTACCCCGATCTGTTGGACTAAATTACGTGATCGAAAGACTTTGGGGCCATATTTAGTGCCCGAGACGGAGGACACATTCATATTGATCTGTAACCACCTGAAAGAGGCTTTTAATAGGCAGAAGTCTTATGCTAACCACAGGAGGAAAAATATCCAGTATGAGGTTAGAGATCAGGTTTTTTTAAAAGTATCCCTATGGAAGAAAGTGTTGAGATTTGGGCACAAGTTAAGTCCAAGATTTATTGGACCATATCATATCTTGAAGAGAATAGGACCTATTGTATATCAGCTCGAGTTGCCTCCCCAGCTTAGTTGTATTCATAATGTCTTTCATGTGTCTATGTTGATGCTCTATCGTCCAGACCCAAGCTCTATCATTTAGTTGGAGGATATTGAGTTGAGGCCAGATCTATCATATGATGAGAACCTGTTCAGATCTTGGATTGAGATGAGAGCGTACTAAGGAACAAGCGTATTCCTATGGTAAAGGTCCAGTGGAGTAATCGAGGTCCTGCAGAAACTACATATGAGACAGAGGAATCCATAAAAACTCAGTTTCCACATCTCTTTACTCCAGGTAAATTTAGAGGACGAAATTTCTTTTAGAGGGGGAGAATTGTCACAACCCAATTTTTAGAAAATTAGAAATAAAATGTTATAATTTAGAATTAAGTTTGTTAAAATTTAGGGACTCGATTGTAAAATATTAAAGATGACATGCCATTTTAGAAAGTTATAGAAAATTCAGGGACTTGAACCCGAATTATACTATTTTTATTACAAAGTAAAAATAAAGTTATCTAATAGGGTAAACCCTAAAATTTCCCCTAAATCAAATCTAATCCCTAACTCTAAAAATATCTTCCCCACCGACTCTCGTTACCGCCTAAATTCACCGCCGTCCGACCACCTCAGCACAAGCCACAACCACCAAAATACTCACCATCGAACAATGATCAAAACCTAACCCTTATTTCATCGAGAAACAACACCGTTCATCGTGGATCAACCAACGAAAAGCTGTAAAAAAAACCTTGATCAACGCTCATTTTTGATGATTATGGCCACCTTCGATGTTGTTTCGCCTCACCGTCACCTCCATTGCATTCACCGGTGTGGTGAGAACAAAACCTGACTGGTTTTGTTCAATGTTGACACGTCATCGCTGATCCTCCGTTGGGTAAGTTATCGATCGGTTGTGGTGAAGGTTTGGTTTGGTTTATTGGTGATTTTGGATTGATTTTTGATGTATTTGAGGTCAATGTTGAATTGGGAGAAATCGGCCAGTGAAAATGGTCTCGGACGCCGCCACACATGCTGGCAGTACGCGTGGTGGGCTCCTATCAGTCTATGAAATTTCTGGAATCGGTCCAGGCAGAACCGAACCGCGATTGACCCAACCCAAACCCTTGACTAGTCTTATCGTTAACTTTGACAGAAAAAGTTAAAATTTTTGAAAAAACCTATTTTGTTTTTCGACGTCTTGAGAACGATTTTGAAGTCCATTTTGCCAAATTTCAAACCCAAAAGCCTCCAAATTGATCGTCAAACCCAAATATGCTTATGAAAATAGTGTTTTAATTTTGGAATAATTAATGTAAGATTTGAGACTGATTAATTGTTTTTATTTGAAGGTACTTGAGACTTATCTGATCGCTCGACAGCTCGACCCAACTCTTCTCAATCAGTTAGACCACGTGAGCTGATTGTCACTCGTATGAACCATGAACTTTATAAATACCCCGATTAGAATATTACATCAACATTAACTCAATTTGTTATGTTTTTGGTTTAAGCATTGTAGCAGAGCATGGCGAGGCTGGCGCTCAGTAGTTTTATTGTGTGCCCTATTTTACAAGGTGTGTTCCCTTTGTTCTACCTGATTGTTTTATCTGATTTGAAATGTGTTTCACTAAAAATTATGATTTACTAGTTGATGATTTATGAACTATGACTGAATGATGCATGATATTTGAATATTTGTTTTCACTAGAAAATATGATTTTACTGAATATGGAACATGGAAATAACTTCTAACTATGTGAACTGTTTTATTGAAACGTTTTCTTTGGGTAGACTGGAGAATGGAGGTTCAACTATGATCAAGCTGTAAATCCTTATGGACCTAAGGAGACCTTGGATAGGCTCTGCGGCCCCGAGATTTATCTTGGATAGATCCTGCAGCCCGAGATCTTTCTTGGGTACGCCATATTACCCCGAGAGCTTTCTTGGGTAGGCTCTCAGGCCCCAAGATGCTCCCTTAGGTTGGCTCCTTATATCCAATGGGTATAAGGTAAACCCTATGGATGCAGTTCTGGGGAACTGCATATGGTGTACGGGAGGAGGGTAAACTACATTTTTCAAAACTTATGTTTTATCAGGATTTCCATGATATTTTACTGGACTATTACTTGATTGATTTACATATTATGTTTTTATTGCACTATTGGGACACACTGAACCCCTACCTCACTATTTAAACTATTTTTCTCCTTCCAGATACTTTTGGATAGGCACCCGAATCAGGCACTCGGAGGATCGACACATTCTTGAAGAACTTTTTGTTGTAATGTTTTTATCTTCCGAATTGCTTTCAATTATGGTGACGTGTGCCTTTATTTTGAAGTATTTATCTTTTTACAATATTTACTACTTTTTCTATTGATAGTCGATTTACCGTGGTTTCGATTTTATGAATTGTTTTATTTTGCATAATCACTTTTAATTTATATTTACGAGTTGAACTTATATCATTATTTATTATACTTTTTTAAATGTCATTTGTAATATGGTTTTAAATTATAAAATAACATTTTTGGAATTTTTTTAAAGAATTTGTAATGTAATTCACTAGACTTAGTTGAAACGCATAGGTTGGGTTTAGGGGGTTACATAATATATCAATTTGGCATGATTTGCGTCTTAGATTTCAAAAGAATGAAACTATTGATAAAATGACGCAAAAATAACTTGATAAGAAAATGAATATTGGAAAACTATATTATTTAGAATAATTTTAGTGGCGAAATTCCATGGAAAACATAGCCTAACATTTCGTGATACTAATGGTACATTATATAAAAATAATAATGATATTTTTTTGGAATTAATTGAAATGTTATGTGAATTTGATCTGATTGTTCAAGAGCATGTTCGACATATTACAAATAATGAAATTTATTTTCATTATCTTGGTCCTAAAATTCAAAATGAATTAATACATTTGCTTGGTTCTGCAATTAAGTTTGAAATCATTGGGAACATAAAACAAGTATTTTCAATCAAACTTGATCGTACTCTTGATTTGAGCTACTAAGAATAAATGTCTTTTATAATTAGGGGTGTTAAAAAATATCCGACCCGTCGATCCGATAAAAAAATCAGGTAATTTTTATAAAATTCAAATTCCGGGTCAGGTACCTGACCCGACATTTCTTAGGTTGGGCTCGGGTCACAAAATTAAATTTTTTGGGTATCCGGTTACCCGAGTACTGTTAGGACCGTCGACGCACTCCATGGCGCAGCAGAAACAAAACTCGATGGTATCTCCAGTGATCCAAGTACGAAAAACCAAAATCGGGAGAAAAGATGTGAATACTTACAGCGGATTCCTTGAAAAACAGTAAGAACAACAGTGAATACTGATGGTGTAGATCGATTCGAATCGAAAGCCTCCACAAAATCACGTCTCGGCCTCTACTCAGTTCACCCGATTGAGAGCAATATTTGTTTTCCCCAAAACTGTTTTGAGAGAAAATGGCTGAAGGGTTTGTGTGTGTGTGTTGCAAAACGACTGCTACACCTAACACACCCTTTTATATCCATTAACCTAACATATTAGGGGTTTTAAAGTTATTTTGAATTAATAAATAAATTATTATTTAATTAATTCAACTTAAATATACATTAAAGACTTATAATCAGAATTACAATCTTTAATGTTTACTTAAAACATTTATTTAATTATTCTGAATTATATATATATATATATATCAATTAAAAGAGTTGTAATATAAATTACATTCTTTTAATGCTTACTTAATATATTCGGGATAATTAAATTCATATGTATATCAAATATACATATCTTAACTTTAGATATATTTTAGTAACGTACAACAAATTGTACATCTTTGCTCATTTCAATCCTAGGGTGTGACCCTGTAGGTTCTTGTAACGTTAGTAGTAATTATTAGATCAATTCTAAAATTACATACAATGAGTGACATCTAGCAATATATCATTGTCACATAAGCTACAAGAAAATATGATTCGACATATCATCTTGGTGATTAACTCTTTTATGTATTACATCCTTATGTCCTTTATATCTAGAATAGGCACAAGTCTTGGAATAGTCACACTTGTACAGCCCATCTATTGTTTCTTGATATCTAGAGTAGACTTTAATTAACGAATAGTTTGTGATATCTCATATCAACTTATTCGAGCATGGCCATGCGTTTCTAGTCTGACTCAATCAAGTGGCCTGTGATATATTTCCTATTATGTAGGAAGGACAAATCCTATCTTAATCATACACACCCACTACATATATTGAGATATATTCAATAACAGTCTTTATAGAGAAACCAATTACGGAGCTTGTTTAACTACATCAAAATATACAACAATATATGTTGGGATAGTATTGATCTCAAGTCTGAGGGTCATATATATAGTTATCACCATGAGCAATGTTATGACTGTCACATAATAATCCAAGATATATGCTCATGGTGGGTCAATCCAATACATTATTCTCTAACAATATAATCATGTATCAATTATGAGATCTCTATGTCAATGACAACTCATTGTCATCAATCAATAACATGTTAGCCTTATGCGTATTATTATTGTACATACCCATAATAATACTTGACTAGGGATCTTTTAATAATAATAATTATGTTATTACATGGACTTTATTATCTTCCAGTTTATGTTAAACACATATATATAACTGAAAATAATAGCGGCAATGCCTTTATTCAATAAAATCAATAAATAAAAGTATTATTACAATCATCATATGTTTTGTCTTTGGGCATACTCTAACAATCTCCCACTAGCACTAAGACCAATCACTCACATATCTAATACCGAGTGACTTAGTGTGACGATCATGCCTCTGTTGTGTAAGAGGCTTCGTGAAGGGATCAACAATGTTGTCATCCGTGTGTACTCTACATATTTCCACATCTCCTCGATCAATGATCTCTCGAATAAGATGAAAGCGCCTAAGAATATGTTTGGATCGTTGATGAGATATGGGTTCCTTTGCTTGTGCAATGGCTCTATTACTGTCATAACGGAGTTCTACAACATCTGATATACTGGGAACAACCCCTAATTCCATTATAAATTTCTTGATCCAAACAACCTCTTTTGCTGCTTCACTGGCTGCAATGTATTAAGCCTTTGTTGTAGAATCAGCTACTGTGTCTTGCTTCAAACTTTTCCAGCTCACAGCACCTCCATTAAGACAAAACACAAAACTTGATTACGATCGTGATTCATCCTTGTCAGTTTAGAAGCTACCATCAGTATAACCTTTTATACAAAGCTCTTCATCCCCTTCATAGACAAGAAATTTATCTTTAGTTCTTCTTAAGTACTTAAGGATATTTTTAACCGCAACCCAATGATTTTCACCAGGGTTCACTTGATATCGACTCGTCATGCTTAAAGCATACGATACATCTGGTCGAGTACATATCATGGCATATATGATAGGACCAATAGCCGAAGCATATGGAATCTTATTCATCCGTTCTCTTTCTTGTGGAGTTGAAGGACATATTTCCTTCGAAAGAGAAATGCCATGTCTCATAGGCAAAACTCCTTTCTTGTATTCTTCCATACTGAACCTTTTCAGCACTTTGTCTATATATGTACTTTGACTTAGACCTAAAAGTTGTCTTGATCTATCTCTATAGATCTTAACTCTTAAGATATACGCTGCCTTACCCAAATCTTTCATAGAAAAACAACTACTTAACCAAGTCTTAACAGACTGTAAAGTAGGTATTTCATTTCCTATGATGAGTATGTCATCTACATACAAGATTAGGAAAGAAACAATACTCCCACTAGCCTTCTTATAAACACAAGGCTCATCTTCATTTATGATAAAACCAAACTCTTTGATTGCATCATTGAAACGAAGATTCCAGCTTCAAGAAGCTTGCTTTAGTCCATAAATAGACCTCTGTAGCTTACAAACCTTTCTAGTATTTCCTGGAAAGACAAAACCTTCTGGTTGTGTCATATACACATCCTCTTCAAGTTTTCCATTAAGGAAGGCAGTTTTGACATCCATTTTTTAGATTTCATAATCATGGAATGCAGTTATTGCGAGCAAGATCCAGATGGACTTAAACATAGCTATAGGGGAGAATGTTTCGTCATAGTCTACACCATGAACTTGTCGAAAACCTTTAGCGACTAATCTCCCCTTATATGTTTGTACATTACCATCTATGTCGGTTTTCTTCTTGAAAACCCATTTATACCCTATAGGTTTAACCCCTTCAGGTGGTTCAACCAAAGTCCATACTTGGTTTACTGACATGGAATCCATCTCAGATCTCATGGCTTCAAGCCATTTCTCAGAGTCTAGGCTAGACACCGCCTCTTGATAAGTCATGGGCTCATCTTGATCCATAAGAAGAACATCTCCATGTGTCGTAACGAGAAATCCAAATCTCTCAGGTGCACGATGTTCTCTTGTGGATCTACGCAGTGATTGTATTTCTAAATCTGTTGAATGCTCCTCAACAACTTGTGAAACATGATCAACTTCAGGTTCATTTATCTGTTGCTCTTGAACTTCTCCAAGTTCAATATTTCTACCCTTCCCTTTCTTTGAGAGAAATTCTCTTTCGAGAAAAACTACTGTTTGAGCAACAAACACTTTATTCTCGTTAGAGTTGAAGAAATAATAACCCTTAGTTTCTTTAGGATATCCAACAAATATACACTTATGAGATTTAGGTTCGAGATTTATAGACATTTGATGTTTTATATTAGCTTTACAACCCCAAATCTTCATAAAAGACATACTAGGACGTTTCACAGTCTATATCGCGTATGGTGTCTTTTGAACCGATTTAGATGGAACATGATTTAGTGTGAAAGCGGCTGTCTCAAGTGCATGTCCCAAAAAAAAAGTCAAAAGATCACTATGACTCATCATCGATCAAACCATATCTGACAATGTTCGATTCATTCTTTCAAAAACTCCATTCCACTGTGGTGTACCAGGTGGTGTAAGCTGTGAGACAATCCCACATTATTTTAGGAGTTCATCAAACTCTATGCTTAAGTATTCTCCACCTCGATCTGATCGAAGTGCCTTAATACTTTTGCCTAATTGATTTTGTACTTCATTTTTAAATTCCTTAAAATTTTCAAGGGCTTCAGATTTATGGTGCATAAGATAAATATACCCATACCGACTTAAGTCATCAGTAAAAGTAATAAAGTAATGGAATTCACCTCTGGCTTGTGTATTCATTGGTCCACATACATCAATATGTATTAACCCCAATAAATCACTTGCTCGCTCACCTTTACTATTAAAAGGAGCTTTAGTCATTTTTACCAACAAGCAAGATGCACATACATCATATTGTTCGAAAACAAATGAATCTAAGAATCCATCTTTATAGAGTTTTGATATGCGTTTCTCACTTATATGTCCTAAACGACAATGCCAAAGATAAGTTTGATTCAAGTCGTTTGTTTTTGATCTCTTAGTATTTATGTTATAAATGGTGTTTTCTTGATTCAAAATATAGAGACCATTAACCAATTGTGTTGAACCATAAAAAAACTATAGAGATAAAAAGAACAACAATTATTCTTAATAATAATCTCAAAACCAATCTTGTCCAAAAAAGAAATAGAAATAATGTTCTTAGTCAAACTAGGAACATAATAACAATCCTCTAAATTTAAATCAAGTCCACTAGGCAAAGATAAAACATATGTCCCTATAGCTAATGCAAAAACTCTTGCTCCATTTCCCACTCGTATGTCCACATCTCCTTTAGTCAGATTCCTTCTCTTTTGCAGTCCCTGTACAGAAGTACAAATATGAGAACCACAACCGGTATCTAATACCCAAGAAGTAGATATTGACAAATTAACATCAATAACATAAATACCTGAAACAAACGTTCCGTTTGCTTTTGCCTTCTTGACCTCTTCAAGGTAAATAGGGAAATTTCTCTTCCAGTGTCTGGTCTTATCGCAATGGAAACATTTTCCTTCTTTGCTAACTCCCCCTTTGGGTTTCAATGCATTTTTCCCTTTTGGCTTGGTCTTACCATTGCCCTTAGACTTTGCCACTATATTTTTCTTTCTCTTTCCTTTGCCCTTGTGGGCCATCAAAATGGGCTTAGGTCCAACCTTTTCATGTTCCTTTCAGCAGTTCGTAACATGCCAAGTAACTGTGGCAAAGTCTTGTTAATTTCATTCATGTTGAAATTAAGGACAAATTGGCTAAAGCTTTTCCAACGTTTGGATGTAGCCCATCATCTTGATGATATGAGCTCCTATAGGAGTTCCCTCTATCATTTTGCATTGAAAAAGAGCTTTAGAGGTCTCATATCTCTCTTGACGTGCTTTCCCTTCATATATTTCTTTGAGATTTGAATCATCTCATATACAACCATGTCCTCATGTTGCTTCTGAAGCTTAGGAGTCATGGTGGCAAGCATTAGACATCCAACATCTAACATATCATCCATATGTTTCTTGAATTTGTCTTTGTTAGCTTATTAGCTTCCGGTTCATCAGGAACAGGTTCCTCAATGACATATTCCTTCCTTTCCTGCTTGAGAACAATTCCCAAATTACGAAACCAGTCAAGGAAGTTTATGCCATTAAGTTTATCCTTCTCAAGGAGTGATCGCAGTGATAAAGTGTTATTTGCCATTAAATCTACAACAATGGAAATATTAAAGTAAGTGAATTTACCGAATTAAAATTTATAAATAGGACTTTATTTACAAATTACTCCCACTATTTTATTCAAAATTAAAAACCCTCTCTGTTTTAATTTCGAAAAAATTCAACCAAAATTTTTCTAGTGGGTGAGGATCCATAATACATCAATTTCCTAAATCAGCTTTGGCTTTTCTTTTAGGATAGTGATTATTTAGGTAAGTAACACTTTACTAGTTACATTTTATGTAACTCCTCATTTTGGTGAACAACTTTTGTTCAAGTCATCTCATGACTTATCCAAATATTAACCTCTAGGTTTCTAATCCTATTAGAATAACCTAGCTAAGTTATTACCAATATTTCAACCGGTGAATATCACTTGCTTTTTCTTCGCGTTTAACCAAGATAGATTTATGTGCCAATGCTTTGGCAAAGCCCACACAATATCGATCAAAGCCTTAATGAGGGTAAATATCGGACGGTTAAGTTAACTTAGATTATAAAGAGGGATTTGCGTAATTATCTTATCATTATTCGTTTTAATATTAGGCCCTTATTGATCTCATCAATATTTATTCTTATTTTATCATTTGATGCATTGCATACATATCAAATATAGCAATAAATAAGATGCAATGGTTATAGACCAAAATAATGATTAAGGTGGCCCATCCCAAGCCAATGGGAGAACCAAGAACCCTAAAGCCTAAGGCTACTCTCTAGGCATCTTCTCGCCATTCTTCTGCTGCTTGTGAATCTTCATAGGTTTACAATTTTAAAAGAAACTCGTTTTACAAACGAGGGAGTAAGATGAGAAGAGAAATACAACAGAGATATAGAAAGGCACAGCTCGCAGACTGTATTTCAAAATAAACTATTGTAAATTGAACAAGGGCTATAACCATGCATATCAAACACCGTGCAAAACAAACATATCATATATATATATACGTTGTTACACCGTATCGCGACCGCCGGTGGGATTTTTTTTTGAAAAACAGTACTTCTGTTTCCATGGAAAAACTTCACGATTTGATAATAATTATCAACATAATCGTTCTTTTGGGATTTTCAATCCCGAAGGTTTTCTGTCGGAACAACCATTGTTCCACTGCCAAACGCGATCTGCTATCGCACTCCCACAGATCATCCAACAACAAATCGATTGAAAAACATATTAACAAATTAACATATTAATCGTTTCGGTTATCGATTTGAACAATGATATCAACATATTTACCGAAATCGATAAAACTAGAACATGCATCTCATACATATCGCATCAACCAAAAATATAACCCAATTTTAGATCGTACAAGTGGCTCTGATGCCATTGTTAGGATCGTCGGTGCACCCCATGGCGCAGCGAAAAAAAAACTCGACGGTCTCACCAGCGATCCAAGTACGAAAAACCGAAATCGGGGGGAAAATATGCGAATACTTACAGCAGGTTCCTTGAAAAACAACAAGAACAACAGTGAATACTGATGGTGTAGATCGATTCGAATCGAAAGCCTCCATGAAATCACGTCTCGGCCTCTACTCAGTTCACCCGATTGAGAGCAATATTTGTTTTACCCAAAACTATTTTGAGAGAAAACGACTGAAGGGTTTGTGTGTGTGTTGCAAAACGACTGCTACACCTAACACACCCTTTTATATCCATTACCCTAACATCTTAGGGGTTTTAAAGTTATTTTGAATTAATAAATAAAATATTATTTAATTAATTCAACTTAAATATACATTAAAGACTTATAATCAGAATTACAATCTTTAATGTTTACTTAAAACATTTATTTAATTATTCCGATATATATATATATATATATATATATATATCAATTAAAAAAGTTGTAATATAAATTACATTCTTTTAATGCTTACTTAATATATTCGGGATAATTAAATTCATATGTATATCAAATATACATATCTTAACTTTAGATATATTTTAGTAACGTACAACAAATTGTACATCTTTGCTCATTTCAATCCTAGGGTGTGACCCTGTATGTTCTTGTAACGTTAGTAGTAATTATTAGAACAATTATAAAACTACATACAATGAGTGACATCTAGCAATATATCATTGTCACATAAGTTACAAGAAAATATGATTCGACATATCATCTTGGTGATTAACTCTTTTATGTATTACATCCTTATGTCCTTTATATCTAGAATAGGCACAAGTCTTGGAATAGTCACACTTGTATAGCCCATCTATTGTTTCTTGACATCTAGAGTAGACTTTAATTAACGAATAGTTTGTGATATCTCATATCAACTTATTCGAGCATGGCCATGCGTTTCTAGTCTCACACAATCAAGTGGCCTGTGATATATTTCCTATTATGTAGGAAGGACAAATCCTATCTTAATCATACACACCTACTACATATATTGAGATATATTCAATAACAATCTTTATAGAGCAATCAGTTACGAAGCTTGTTTAACTGCATCAAAACATACAACAATATATGTTGGGATAATATTGATCTCAAGTCTGAGGATCATACATATAGTTATCACCATGAGCAATGTTATGACTGTCACATAATAATCCAAGACATATGCTCATGGTGGGTCAATCCAATACATTGTTCTCTAACAATATAATCATGTATCAATTCTGACATCTCTATGTCAATGACAACTCATTGTCATCAATCAATAACATGTTAGCCTTAAGCGTATTATTATTGTCCATGCCCATAATAATACTTGACTAGGGATCTTTTAATAATAACAATTATGTTATTACATGGACTTTATTATCTTCCAGTTTATGTTAAACACATATATAACTGAAAATAATAGCGTCAATGCCTTTATTCAATAAAATCGGTAAATAAAAGTATTATTACAATCATCATATGATTGGTCTTTGGGCATACTCTAACAAGTACATGGTAACATTTATTTATTTTTATATAATAATATTAAATATTTAATTATTAATATTTTTATATATTAAATTAAACTAAAAAAATAAAAAAAAAACATTTCAAGGAAAAAACCACTTTTAAATTCTATGTTTGGATGTTGGAGTATGTAATTTGAACATTTAAATTTGTGTATGTTTTTTAAATTAATAATTCAAAAATGATAAAAATTGAGTACTCGATTACTTGAATCATGGGTACTCGTAAAATCTAGGTACCCATATTCGGGTCGGGACATAGGCTGGCCAATCAAGTACCCAAGGACCCGGTACCCAAAGTTCCGGGTACCCGAATTTGAACACCCCCACTTATAATTAAATACGTTGATATTTCTTCGAGTCCTATTATCGTTGAGGAGTCATTTTTAGGATTTTTACATGTGAACGACACCATGTGTCAAAGACTTTTTCATATTTTACAAACTGAATTAAAAGTTCTTGGTCTTGACATTGATGACTTGAGAAGTCAAGAGTATTATAATGGGTCAAATATAAAAGGATTAATCGATTATTCATATAGTGTCTTGACCGGACAAAAAGCTGAAACATGCACTAGCATCAATCTATCTCCATATAGTGTAATGGCTAATTCCATGCAATGATGAAGGGGCAAACAAACATTTGCAATCAACGCCAAATACCAAGACTAAGGTGGTGTTTGTTTTTACTGTGTAAGGTCTGCAAAGCTCTTATGTCTGCGCCGCGCAGACCACGCGCAGACATTGAGCTTCGCAGACCGTTTGTTTTTTAGAAGACAGAGGCTCTTCTAACGTCTGCGCGTGGTCTGTGCGGCACAGACGTGGTCTTATGTCTGCAGACGTCTTCTAACCTCTTCAAAGAGGTTTTATATTTAATTTTATATTATATTTGATTTTAATTTTAATATTAATTTTTTAAATAAATTAAATATTAATTTTATAATATTATATTATAGATATTAATTTTAATATTAATTTTTTAAATAAATTAAATATTACTTTTTTAATATTATATTATAGATATTTAATTTTATATCATATAAATTATTTTTATATATTATTAAATTTTATATTTATTTTAATTATTTTGATTTAAGTTTAAATATAATATTTTTTTTGGATTTGTTATTTTTAAATTATATTTAAACTTTTTATACAAAATGTAAGTATTTAAACCACATTGCATAATAAAAAATGATTTCATTGTTTGATAATTAAGATTTTAAAATATAAAAAATTATAAATTATGTTTTTAAAATTTTAAAATATAATCACAATTAAATAAAAAATAATCATAAAATAATTTGATAAACTAAAAAATATTTTCTAAAAATATCATATAATTATAAAAATAAATTATGAATATATATATTTTAAAAAATTAAAAGTATTACATAATTGCATATTTAAAAAAATCATATAATTTAATGATCATTTATAAATTTTATTCTATAAAACTTATAAAACTAATAATACATGTGATTATTTGAGACTTATAATAGAATTAATAAGGTGATGTTTGTTTTTCAAAAAAATTTATATTATAGTTGTATGGATTATTTAAATTTCAGTATTGTAAAACTAAAATTATTTAAATTTCAGTATTGCAAAACTCTTTTAAGTTTAAAAAATCAGTTTATTTATATTTTAGTTTATTTTAGCAGTCTGCAGACGTTAAAAAACAAACAATATTCTTCTTGGAGACTGTAGACTTTTGGTCCACCTCTTTTGCTACAGATGCCTGCAGATGTGGTCCGCACACTGCAGACCTTTTACTTCTATAAAAACAAACACCACCTAACTTTCCAACCAATAAAATTGAAAAGTCTATTCATTAACGAAATTTTGTATATTTTTGTCATTTTAATGACTTACACATAGTGGTAGGGTATTATTTTCATGCAATAAAGATCGGGAAAGAAGACTTTGGACACAGGCCCGTCCTGCATGGCCAAAAGGGCACTCGACCAGGTCCCCACTTACTCAGTGACTCGCTTATTTTTTATTTACGTTTTGGTAATCCATTTATTAGTTTTTTTTAAATAATACTTAACGTTAGATTTAATTTTTTTTTAATTTTTTTTTGTTACTCATCATTAAAAAATTAACAACAATGTTAAAGTAACATTTTTAAATTATTTTTTTACTTTTCACTTAATTTTTTAATTCATTTTTTGTAATACATGTTATTAAGGGTCTAACTTTTATATTTGCCCCAGACCACTAAAATCTGAGAAACACCTTAATCAAATTCTAGTGGCGATTTAAATTTGAATTATGATATTTATAGAAAAAATGGTAGCATAGTTTAATATGTTAAAAAATCTATCACATATACGATGTATTTAGATATATATAAACACAAGTTATTTTTAAATATATGAAAAATAAATAATAAATAATTTTTTATTTAATAATTAATATTGATTTTGTTGAACCTTTTATTTTGATATACCAAAAACGAATATTTTAAAGAAATTTTATGATTATTTTCGATTAGATTTTTAAGTTTATATTCGATTAAATTGCTCGAATATTGAAATTCACTTTAAGGTCAAAAACTCTATTTTTACTCACTCTTTTTTTTTTAAATTAAAGTCATTTACTGGAATAATTTTCAAAACACTTTTACTAAGGATTTTGGATTTTAATCAAGTCAAAAATCGATTTAAACCCTATAGTACCTGTACTACAAGAACAATATCGATATTGTTCATGTAGTACTGATAAGATGGAGCTAAAGTAGACAATAATATCGATACTTCTAATGGGAGTACATATACTCCCTTTATGGTTTTGACAAAACGAATTCCAATAGCCATTTCTGTACCAATATTGTACAAGTATCGATACTCTTACTATAGTACCGATACTCCCCTCTTCCAACTGTCAAATTTTGTGTATTTAATGCAGGCAATACCGATACTCTTGGTTAGAGTATCGATACTCAAGGCTTTTAGGCAGCATTTATTGCAAGAATTTTCATCCCAACGACTCTATTAACTCCTAAAACAAACCAAACAACTAGAATTGAATGAAAAGGTATAAAAACAAGATTCCAAATCATATGTGAAAACAAGGAATAAAAAAAAGTCAAAGCAATCACACTGAACCAAAATCAAAGTTAACATTCTTGAATATTCTTTTTGATTTCAAAGAACACTATTGTACTCATTTTTTTATTTGCTTAGTGTTCTTATTTGTTATATTTGGTATATTTTTTTCATTTAAATGACTTAAACATAGTGGTAGGGTATTATTCTCTTGAAGTAAAAGTTGGGAAAGAAGACTTTAACATTTCCATGCAAGCCAAAGACTAAGACTTTAATATTTTTAGCTCAAAGTAATTGTCCAACGTTTTCTCTGTTAATACTTTAAATGTTTGGTTCATTACGACTGTTAAAAAACTCGGCAATCACTCAAAACGTGACACATGTCATATATATATATATATATAAACTCTAAATTTCTTTAAAATCACATGGAAATGTGTCATGTTTTGCTCCTACCTTGAGCAAAAAATGTTAGACACCGATTTTGAGCGAAAATACTTTAAACACTTAAAATAAAGAAGGAATAAAACACTTATTTTTTAATTAAACTTAATTTAAACTTAAAATAACTCAATCTAATTCCTCCAATTATCATCTCCACATTTTCGTGGTTGGCTATAATTTGTTCCTTTTAATGACATACTTTTTAATATTAAAATAAAAAGATTTATCGATTATTCATATAGTGTATTGACCAGGCAAAAAACTGAAACATGCACTAGCATTAGTCTATCTCCATATAGTGTAATGACTAATTCCATGCAGTGATGAAGGGGCAAACAGACTTGGACATTTGCAATCAACGCCAGATACCAAGACTAACTCTCCAACCAATGAAATTGAAAAGTCGATTAATTAGCGAAATTTTGTATATATTTGTCATTTTAATGACTTAAACAGAGTGGTAGGGTATTATTCTCATGCAGTAAAGATCGGGAAAGAATACTTTGGACACAGGCGCCCGTCCTGCATGGGCAAAAGGGCACTCGACCAGGTCCCCACTTACTCAGTGACTCACTTATTATTTTATTTTCGTTTTGATAATCTATTTATTATTATTTTTACAATCATACGTTAGATTTTATTTCATTTTTGTTACTCATCATTGAAAAGTTAACAGCGATGCTAAAGTAATATTTTTAAATTATTTTTTCACTTTTCACTTAATTATTTTTTCACTTTTCACTTAATTATTTTTAATTATTTTTTGTAATACATGTTATTTACGTCTAATTTCTATATTTGCCCAAGGCCACTAAAATCTGAGAAACGCCTTAATCTAATTCTAGTAGCGATTTAAATTTGAATTATGATATTTATAGAAAAAATGGATTAGCATAGTTTAATATGTTAAAAAAATCTATTACACATACGAAGTATTTAGATATATATAAACACAAGTTATTTTTAAATTTATGAATAAAATAAAATATAAATAATTTTTATTTAATAATTAATATTGATTTTGTTGAACCTTTCATTTTGGTATACCAAAAATGAATATTTTAAAGAAATTTTAAGATTATTTTTTATTAGATTTTCTAGTTTATATTCGATTAAATTGCTCGAATATTGAAATTCACTTTAAGGTCAAAAACTCCATTTATACTCCTTACTATTTTTTTGAAAATTAAAGTCATTTACTGGAATAACTTTCAAAACACTTCTACTAAGGGTTTTGGATTTTAATCTAGTCAAAAATCGATTTAAACCCTACAGTACTTGTACTGCAAGAACAATACAAATATTGTTCATGTAGTACCGATACCAATATCGATACTATGGAGCTAAAATAGGCAATATTATCGATGCTTCTAATGGGAGTACTGAAACTCCCTTTATGGTTTTGACAAAAACGAATTCCAATAGCCATTTCTGTACCAATACTGTGCAAGTATCGATACTCTTACTATAGTACCGATACTCCCCTCTTCCGACGGTAAAATTTTGTGTATTTAATGCAGGCAATACTAATACTCTTGGTTAGAGTATCGATACTCAGAGCTTTTGGGCAGCATTTATTGCGGGAATTTTCATCCCAACGGCTCTATGAACTCCGACAACAACCCAAACGGCTAGAATTGAATGAAAAGTATAAAAACAAGATTCCAAGTCATATATGAAGACAAAAAATAAAAAAAAGTCAAAACAATCACATTGAGCCAAAATCAAAGTCAACATTCTTCAATATTCTTTTTGCTTTCAAAGAACACTATTGTACTCATATTTTTATTTGCTTAGTGTTCTTATTTGTTCTTGAATTGTGCATACAATTTCCTTGTGAGGTTTCTCTAAGTTTGCAAATTTGTAATTTTCTCTTTGAGAGAATGTTCTCAAGAATTTGGGGCATAATTCTTGAGCGAGTTGTAAGGTTACACATTGTCCTCAAAGGTTAATACAAATTAGTGAATTTGTGAAAATCCTTAGTGTGGATAGCTAAGGTAGTGGATGTAGACTTTGGTTTAGAAAGTCAAACCACTCTAAAATTCTTGTGCTGAATTTTTCATTTTTCCTTTAAGCTTCCACCAAATAGTTTTGTTTTCCAATTCACCTTATCTTGGCTATTTATTCTTCTTGATTGACTCAACAATTGGTATGAGAGATAATTTCATTGAACTTCTTAACATCCTCTTGAGAAGATCATAGGAAGGAAGAAGTCAATTATTTCATCTTCAATGGCACTCTATCCACTTCCGAAATTTTTGGTGAGTCTCGATCCATCTCAAAGCCTCCTTATTTCACTGGTACCAACTATTATTATTGGAAAAATAAAATGATGCTATTTATTCAAGCTACAAACTATTTAGTGTGGGATGTCATTACCGACATATCATTCATACCTTACAAGATACAAGGTGAGCTTGTGGTATCAAAAGTCAAGTCAAAATGGACCGATAAAGACCAAAGACTCGTTCAACTCAATGTCAAGACCATGCATTTCACATTTTTTGCATTTGGCCCCAAATATAGTATGGTGTGTTCTAGCTCAAATGCAAAAGAAATACGGGACAAGCTATAAGTCACACATGAGCGTACAACTTAAATAAATAAATTGAAGATTGGAATTCTCACTCTTAATTATGAGAATTTCAAAATAAAGGATGATGAAGTCATTAAAACCATGTCGAATCGCTTTACCTCCATTAAAAATTATTTAATAAACTTTGGGAAGGTCTTTTCCAATGAAGAAGTGGTAAGGAAGATGCTTGTCTCATTGCCTACATCTTGGGAAGGCAAAGCAACCATAATTGAAAAAGTCAAAGACTTGGAGTTGTACACCCTTGATGAACTCATCAGATCATTACTTACTCAGGAGGTGAAACTCTAAAAGAAAAAGGAAGAAGGTGAAGAATAAGAAAGTTGGAATTGCTCTCAAGTCCACCAAGGAAGAGAGTGATTCTAGCAGGGAAGAATATGAGGAAATGAAAATGTTTTCCAAAAGATTTAGAATATTCATGAAGTCCAACAAAGGAAGAAGATTTCATAGAAAGAAGGGATTCATGAATAATCTAGGTAAAATAACCCTATTATTTGTTATGGGTGCAAGAAGCTAAGATATATTAAGTTTGAATATCCTTAATTGAAGAAGAAAGGGTCATCCAAGAAGGTTCAAAAGGCTCATGTAGCTATATGGAGCGATGAAGAATGCTTCGATGAAGAAGAATAAGAAATAGCCAACTTGTGTCTTGTGGACATCGAGGGAGAAACTAAGGCAACCTCTAGTTCATCCAATTTAAATGAATATTCTTTTGATGAACTACAAGAGGCCTTAGAATTTGAGATCATGTTTTCAAAGAATAAGAAAGACATTTCAAAAATGAAAAATAAAAGTAATCTCTTATTTTAGACCAATAATGAACTCGAAAGTAAGATGAAAGATATGCAAGTCAAACTCGATGAGTTTGAAAAGAAAAATCAAGATTTGCATAAATTACTTTCTAAGGTTCATAATGATCATCAAAAGGAGCTTAATGATCTCAAAGCTTATTTTAACAAAGTTGGATCAAATAGATTTCAAAATGATCAAACCACTAAATCTAGCTATGTTAAAAATAACTTTAGACAATATAAACATAGAAGTCCCAAAGAACCTCTAACGAGAAAGTTGTTAGGAGTATATGGGTCCCCAAAGAGCTCACTGCTACTAAGGATAAAGATATCCTAGAAAAATATATACCTAAGGGGACTAGATTATTGAAAACTAATATCTATGGACCCAAAAGAATTTGGGTACCAAAAATAAAAAAATTAATCTATGTTTGTAGGTGGAGGAGCATTGCTACAAGGCACAAAACGTAAGCGCAAATTCATGGTACCTTGATAGTGGAAGCTCAAGACATATGACCAATAACAAGAACAATTTCAAAGTGCTCAAGCCTAAAAGTAGAGGAGTAGTGAATTTTGGTGACAACTCCAAAGGCTACATACAAAAAATCAGTTCATTTGGTAACACTTCTTCCATTTTAATTGAAAATGTGTTATATGTCAATGGTTTGAAGCATAATCTACTTATTATAAGTAAATTGTGTGATAAAGGATACAATGTCGATTTTGAGTCTAATGTTTGTAAACCAAAATGAAAAGGTTACTCAATTTTTAGTGTTAGGAGTAACCATGAAACCAAACTTAAAAATCTTGGTTTTGATGACTTTTGTAACTCTAATGGAATTACCCATAATTTTTAGCTCCTAGAACCCCTCAACAAAATGGAGTTATTGAGAGGAAAACTAAAACTTTAGAGGAAGTGGCTAGAACTATGAATTGTGAAAATAATTTACCAAAATATTTTTGGGCAAAAACCACAAACACCATTTGTTATATTGTAAATAGAGTAATGATTAGGCCTATTTTGAAGAAAACTACACATGAATTTTTTAAAATAAAAAGCCTAACATTAGTTATTTTTATCCTTTTGGGTGCAACTGTTTTGTTTTAAACAATAGAAAAGACAATCTTGGCAAATTTAATGCTAAAGGTGATGAAGGAATATTTCTTGGACATTCCATAAATTCTAAAGCTTTTTGAGTATTGTAGAATAATATAATCATGTTTTTTTATGATAACACCTTTCGAGGAAGGATTCTTGTGTTGAAGATAATGAAGGTATTATGACATTAAATGAAGTTGGTGAACCATCATCTAAAGAGGACATGCAAGAACAGACACAAGATGCTCTTGAGAAGCTAACTCTAGAGGAAAGGGAAGTTTCCTACCCAAGGGATTACAATTATGTCAATGATGGTGAGATTTTGGGTGATCTATCCAAAGGGGTAACTACTAGATCATCTCTTAGAAATATATGTAATTATGTTGTATTTATCTCATGCATAGAGCTTAAGAATATGAAAGAAGCATTAAATGATAAATTTTGGATATTGACTATGTAAGATGAGTTAAATCAATTTGAGAGGAGTTAAGTATGGACATTAGTTGAAAGGCCTAGTGACAAACCTACTATAGGTACTAAATAGGCATTTAGATATAAATTAGATGTAAGTGGTAACATAGTGAGGAACAATAATAGACTTGTTGCTCAAGGATATACTCAAGAAGAAAGAATAAATTTTGATGAAACTTATGATCCCGTAGATAGGATGAAGGCAATTAGAATGTTATTAGCATTTTCATGTTATCATAGCTTTACTTTATATCAAATGAATGTTAAAAGTATTTATCTAAATGGTTTTATAAAAGAAGTGTATGTGAAACAACCTCCCGGTTTTGAGGATTCAAAATTTTCAAATCATGTTTTTAAATTGACAAAAGCTTTATATGGTTTAAAACAAGCTCCTAGAGTTTGGTATTAAAAATTATCAAATTTCCTTGTTGAAAAAGGTTTTTCAAAAGGGAAGGTTGACACTACATTGCTTATAACAAGTAAAGGTAAGGATTTGTTAATAGTTCAAGTTTATGTTGATATTATTTTTAGATCTTCTAATGATAGTATTTGCCAAGAGTTTGCTAAGTTAATGCAAGGTGAGTTTGAGATAAGCATGATGGGGAACTTTCATTTTTCTTAGGACTCCAAATCAAGCAAAGGAAAAATGATATCTTCATCAATCAAGGTAAGTACATAAAAGATATGCTCAAGAAGTTTAGACTGGAGGATGTGAAACCCCAAGTCACTCATATGAGTTCATCTATAAATCCTGAAAAGGATGAAGAAGGTAAGCATGTAGATATTAAACTTTATAGGTCTACGATTGGATCATTACTTACATCTAGATTTCATTCATGTCCTAAGGAATCACATTTACAAGCCATTAAGAGAATCTTTAGATACCTTAGAGATACTCTTAGTATAGAACTTTGGTATCCTAGAGACTCTATCTTTAGCTTGCATGCATTCTCGGATGCAGATTATGGAGGTTGTAAATTAGATAGGAAAAGCACTTCCGATACTTTCCAATTCTTAGGTAGTATGTTGATTTCATGGTTTAAAAAGAAAAAAATAGTGTAGTATTATCAACCACCGAAGTGGAATATATTTCGTTCGGTAGTTGTTGTGGTCAAGTTTTATGAATGAAACAACAACTTAGAGACTATGAAATTGATGTAGGTGCTATTCCTATCAAGTGTGAAAATACTAGTGTTGTTTGTCTAAAAAATATCATCAAACATTCTAGAACTAAGCATATTGAAATTATACATCATTTCATTAGATTCATGTCTCAAATGAAGATATAATTCTAGAGTATGTAGACACTTTGCACCAAGCAGCGGATATTTTTACAAAACCTTTAGAAAAGGAAAGATTTTGGGCACTTGGGAAAGAATTAGATTTAACAAACCTGCCTTGACTTTGTGTTTAAATATTTTATGCACTTTTATGATTTTATGAAAAAAACATGCTAAATGACATCTTTTATTCCTACTATGCAATTAGTTAGAGGGAGTTTAGGATTTTTCATTAAAATTGATAAAGTGTTGAAAGTATGCTTAATTGTGTATTTGCTTGTTTGAACATGTTTTATTGTCAATTTAGAGCTGCTTATACCATTTTTGATGTCATATAGGATGCACTATGATTTTTGACCTTTTTGTGCACTTTAACTAGAAATTCATGCAATTTTAGCATTCATAGGTGTTTTTGTTGTTAAACCTTGTATAAATGAATGAATTCTTGTATCTTGGTCATAATTTTATGTCTCATATGGTCATATATGTTGTATGTGCTTAATTGATGCTAAAATGACATTTTTGGACTTCAATGCTGCATTTTTTGACCATTTTATGCATGATACTGTTCATAAAGTACTGATATCGTCCGTACAATAATGATATTGTTTATATGGTATTGGTATTATTTTTGGAGTATTGATAGGGTATTGATACCCCTATATCGATATTGTTAATTCTTGCTGTGTAGTATCGATACTCCTAAAGCAGTACCGATACTGTTGGTCGGGTTTTAACTTCAAATATCCTAAAATTCCCAATTTTTTATATTTTATCATAAACCCAATCAGTTGTCGTTTGAAAACCCTCACCCCTATCTCTAAAATCCATCAAATTTCATCATTTCTGGGTCAAAAACGGATTGTTTTTCATCTCCAATACCTGCATTCATCATCAAATTGTGCTACATTCCTCCATTCCATCTTAAATCGTGATTCAATGTAATATTTTTTCAAAATACTAATTTTTCTTTTCGAATTTAGGCTTGATTTATGATAGTTTGAGTTAAATTAGTGAATGTGCATTATTTTTATATCATTTTCGGACTCAAATCCATCATTTTCACTATAAATCTATATATTTTTTCTTTAAATTTCAAATTAAAAAATTATTTTTTGTTTTTAGATTATATATATATTCTTGCATATAAACTATATACATCTATATTTATATCTATATCTACATATATGTATATATATTCTTAAAATTTATCTATCTATCTATCTACTTTATATATATATATATTATGTACTTTTTTTACATACACTGTTTATTTTATTTTACATATACATATATAAATGCTTAAATACACATATATATGTCTATAAAAATTTTTAACTACTCATATATATATTGTTTTTATTTTACTTTTTTGGCTCATTGTTTTTCATTTTAACTTGATTTTAAATACCTTGAATATTGCAAACTCATATTGAGTTTTGGGATTTATAATTAGCATATATATATATATATTACTTTCTTTTGCAGGTTCTCTTTATCCTAATTTCCTAAAATTGTCCAAATGTCCCCGTACTTCCCATACCAATCCATTTCTTCGAGCCCCTCCTCTTAATCCACCTCAAAATCCTATTCATAACTCAAATCAGGACCAAAATTAGCTCACTATAAAAAAAATTAATGTTTTAACGAACCTGGTCGTGTAAATCGTTTTGAGCGTTACTCTAATTATTTCGAGTCATATCGTCTTAGGGGTGAGAGTAGCCTAAACTTCTCGGCTTGTCTAAACTTAAATTCAAATATCTTTGTCAAATCAAAGAATGGAAATTAGACAACACTTTCAAGATCAAATCCGTTGTTTACCATCAATTGGTACGCATTTTTATTCTAATGCGGTCTGTCTCTAAAATCAAGCTAAAACTTGAGAGTATTCGCTCCTATCTTAAGGGGCAATACAATACTATTGATCCTTTAACCATAGCTAGGGACATTGGTCTAGAGTACATAGGAATTGATAATGAACATTATTTCGTCTCCCCTCGCTTCTAAGTAGGATCGAGTGCTAGTCTTCTTGACTATCATGAGAGTTTCCTTCACTTGATTATCTCTTGGTGGTTTCGACCATTCGAAGGTAAATATTCCACTCTTTGTAATGTCGATATTTGGTGGCTTCATTCTTCGATAACAATAAAAGGATAAAATTTTCTTAGATAGTGTTTGATGAGCTTCTTGACACCATCAAAAATATTCCTTCCAAGCGAGTTGAGTCATTAGTCTATGGTTTCCTTTTGAGCTATTTGCTCGTCAAAGCTAATATCAATGTTTCCCTTGACCTTGTGATTTCCTTGACCTCCTTCATTGATCTAAAATCCCTTCAAAAATAGGGATGGGAAGAAGTTTGAACCAAGGTGCAATGAAAAGGGAAGCAACCTATTGATTCTTGATAACTCTATAAAAAGACTATATTTCTAGTCTTTTTACTTAAGTTATTACTCGTCTAAAAAACGTGCTCATATCTTATTAGTCGCATTTAGTTTCATTTAGGTTATAATTACATGTGGTGGATAAGTTTTGCCTAGGCAAGATTTATTTGGCTTGACTGATGCTGTTGAGGAGAAAGGGCTTGTGTCGATTGTGTGTGTGCAGGAAATTAACTAAGGAGGAACATTTCAGTTGTGACAATGTATTTCGCAAGGGCCAGTGGAACATAGAAGACAAAGATAATGAGGAGCAGATTTATCTCGCCAAGGCAAGGTTTATCTTGTAAGTCTGAAGAGGATCTAATGAATTACTTATGTCACATGCCAGCTGTAAGACTACCCTCAAGTGCAATCAAGCCCCCAAGATTCTAACAACAACCCGTCTTTACTTTTTTAGTATGGACAAGAAAATAGGGGTATTTAGGGAATATTTAATTATGCGAAATCTTAGGAGATTTCCTTTAATAAATACCAGTTACAGCCGCAAAAAAGAAGAGGAAAGGAAGCAAAAATAACTTTAACTAAAGCGTGGAGTGAACAACTGTAGTGCTTTTCCACCGTTCTCCAACTCGTTCATCCTCGGTGTCCTCCATAGCCATCCTATAGCAGAGCGGTGGTCAGGCCTCGAGAGAAGTTGGCCGCCAGGGCAGACACGGTACTGGTCAGAGATGTCATGACAGATCCCCCTATTTGGGAGTCGTTCTTCCTTTGTTTTTTATTTCTTTACTTTACTTTAGGGTTGTATTAAATGATGATAATTTTGGATGACTTTTTGACAACACCATGAACTCCTTTACTTGCTGTTAGTTTTTGTTTTACCGAGACAATTATTTTATATTTTATAAATGATGACATATTATGATTTTGCTCATGTATGTTTTGTTCATTGTTTAAATATTTTTCCTTAACACTGTAAGAGCTTCGAGAGATTGCCTGGGTTCTAGGTGAAACACGTCTTGACATTGTAAGAGCTTGAAGAGATTGCCATTTGTCTAGACATTGATTCTTAGATTCGAGAGAGTTAAGATAGATCTACGTGAACAATGGAATGGATCCGGGATGGTGATGTTCTAACATGCTTACTTTAGAGTTAAGGAGAGGGTTTCAATCGACTAAAAGGGATAGACGCTAGAGTAAGATAGAAAATGATTATAGTTCAGGCTGAAAGGTATTGGTACAACAACAGTCTTACAAACCAAGGATTATAGTTAACGCTGAGTAGTATTGCCATAACAACCATCTAAGAATACTCAGTAATCCTTTGAGGTAGCTTAAGCATATCATAAAAAATCATTCCAAACTTAGAATAATTACTTGTCATAACAAAAGACTAACATGAGTGCAATGTGAAAAGTCTATGAATATGCGACGTTCTGTTGAATATATTTGAATCAATGTTTATCTTTGCCTTTTTTCAATTTAATTATTTGTTTTGCATATTTAATTTGCCTCGACCAAACTTTTATACAATCATATTTTCTTGCTTTATTTTGTTTAAATCTATTACTAATTGCTTTCTAGTTTGACAAGAATTTAGGAACTAGCTCGTGAAACCTAACTATAATTGTGGTGAAATATAAAAAGTCCTACTAATCCATGAGGAGACGATAACTCACTTACCCTTTTTTACTTGATTCGACTATGTAGAATTGCACAGATTTTCTTGCCTTAGCATATACATTTCCAAGCGGTCAAGTTTTGGCATCGTTGCCGGGGATTGACAACTGACGAATGTTTTTAATTTTTACCATAACATTTTTTTTCTTATCACATTTTACTTAGTTAGTTTAACTCGTTTAATTATTATTTAATTCCTTTTGAAGGTTTTTATCGTTGTATGACCCTGAGATCTGTTGGTAAACCATTAGAGCCATTTTTCCTGAAATTTAATAGTCGTTCAGACAAAGGCGACGTAACCAATGAGCCAGAGATTATATGAACTAACTACAGTTTCAAGGCAACAACATTATGGGAGATCAAGAAGATCCTGATGTCACAACAAATAATTTTCCTCGAGAAGTTGCAAGACCACGAGCAATACAAGACCACTTGAACCCAATTCTTAATGAACTCAATCCAGGCATCGTGGCACCATAAATACAGGCAATCTATTTCGAGCTTAAACCATAAATATTTAACATGCTAAACTCCATCAGTTAATTTGGTGGCTCAGCTAATGAGGATGCTAGATAGCATATTCGTTCCTTTGTTGAAGTGTGTGATTCATTCTATCAACAAGGAGTACATGAAAATGTGCTAAAGCTTTAACTTTTTCCTTATTCACTACGCGACAGAGGGAGTGCTTGGCTCAGTGGAGTTCCTTTGGGCCCAATGGAATCTTGGGCGGATTTATGTAAAAGCTTCATACTTTGATACAATCTACCCAATATGAACACACAACTACGTAATGACATTGCAAGTTTTCACTAAGGCGATGAGTGTTGGGATAGATATAAAATTCTTCTTTCCAAGTGTGTAAACCACGAATTTTATAACTGGACTCAAGTCGTGATGTTTTATAATGGAGTTAATGCACCTACTCGAATGATGTTAGATGCCTTAGCAAATGGCACCTTGCTTGATATATCACCTGAGGAAGCCTTCGATATCCTCGACGTGATAGAAAATAATGACTATCAATTCCTGACTACAAGGTTGGGAACCGGTAGAAAAGTGTATGGAGTATATGAAATTAAGGGTAAGGATTCAATAGCTACTCAACTTTCTGCCATAACTAATATGTTGAAAAATTTATAGCGTCCTAATGAGGTGAGAGAAGTTAAAGAAACCAGCATTGCATGCATTTTCTTTCACGGTAACCATCATGAGAGTGAATGTCCAGAAAACCAAGAGTCCATAAATTTTATGGGCAACTATAATCGAAGTAATAACAACCCCTACTCGAACACATACAATATTAGATAGCGAAAACATCCGAATTTTTCATGGAATAATCAAGGTACCAACAACAACAATCATGTATGAAATTATAATAGGCCACACCAGAGTAATTTGGAACATCAAAATTTTCATAATCAGCATCAGCAGATACCCCGGCAACATACTAAAGGTACAACTTCTTCCTCTAATACAAACTCTAATTCTAACTCCTTGAAAACTTCACTACAGAAATTTATGGAATCGAAAAAAGATTTCATGGCTTCAACAAAGACTTTGATGCATTAGCACTCACAAAGTTAGGCGACTCTTTTACAAAGCCATAGTTCATCCTTGAGAGCATTGAAAAACCAAGTGGGACAAATCGCCATGGCATTACATTCTCACCCACATGGAAGTCTCCCCAATGATAATGAAGTCATTAAACATCATGGAAATGAACGGTGCAGTGTACTTACACTGAGGAGTGGTACCCAGATTAACTAGAATGACAAGTTTGGGGGACAAAATCAGAAAATTCTAGCCAAGGCATTACACAACCTGAGGATCGAGCTAAAAATGTTGAACTGGAGGGATTGCCTGAGAAGAATGAAAATGATGAATGTTCAGAAACTCGTCAAATAGATAATGGGAAACTTATAGCCATGGCCAGAGTTTCCTCACCACTTATAGCAGATGATGTAAGACCTCTACTACCCTTTCCTCAACGATTAAAGAAACATAATGACGAAATCCAGTTTAAGAAATTTGTGGATGTTCTGGATCAGCTGTATATCAATGTGCCTCTATTTGGAGCCATCGAGAAGATGCCTTTCTATGCAAAGTTTCTAAAAGACATTGTCACAAAAAAGAGGAAGGTAGAAAATGTTGTTGCGGTAAAAGAAATCTGCTATGCAGTAAGCAAACTCCCACCAAAGTAAAAAGATCCTGACAGTTTTGTGATACTATGTTCAATTAGTGACAACTTTGTAGGATGAGCTCTTGTTGACTTAGGGTCAAGCGTAAATTTTATGCCAAAGTACATATTTTTAAAACTAGAAATGTGTAACACCTGCCCCACCATAATTATCATAAAGTTAGCTGACTGGTCTTATGTTCATCCTGAGGGAAGATTGAAGATGTCATTGTAAAGGTGGAAAAATTTATATTTTCAGTTGATTTCCTAATATTAGACTGTGAAGCCGATGAAAATGCACCAATCATTCTTGGACTACCCTTTTTGGCCACTGGACGAATATTAATAAATTGCAAGAATGGAGAGTTCACGATGCGGGTAGGAGATCAAAGTGTCACAATCAATGTATTCAACTCGATCAGATATGTGGACGATTTAGAAGAAAGCAAAATCATTAGAGACAAGAAATCAATGGAGGAAGAGGGAACAAAAAATCTTGGCCAAGATGAATTTTTACAAATCAAGGAATACAACACTTTGTGCCAAGACTTGATTTTTCTAACGTATGAACACGAAATTTGTTGCCCAGTCGAAAAATTGTTAGAAAAGGATTTTGATACTATGTACCTCGGTAACAAACTTTTGGATAAAGCAATTGACGGATTCCCTGATAATGACACCAAAGCATACTATGAAGGTAAATCAGAGGCACAATCTAGTTTCCTTCATGCTATACCAGGTATGAAATTTGAACCCTTAGATTTCAATGAAGTTAATCCCCCAAAATCATCATTATAGCATGTACCCATATAGGAACTTAAAACCTTGCCATCTCATTTGAAATATGCCTATTTAGGTAGCAATGAGACTTTACGTGTGATAATTTCTATCAGTCTAACCTCCGAACAAGAGAACAATTTGTTAAATATTTTGTCGCAGCACAAAAAAGCTCTTGGGTGGACCATGACAGACTTAAAGGGAAGCAACCCTACCATATGTATGCACATGATCAACTTAGAAGACAATCATAGCAATTCGGTTGAACCACAAAGAAAATCAACCTGATCACAAAGAAAGTAGTAATGAAGGAAATTGTAAAATGACTGGATGCTGGAGTATTCTATCCAATATCCGATAGCTAATGGGTCAGTCAGGTGTAGTGCGTGCCAAAGAAAGGTGGTGTGATCGTGGTTAAAAATGAGAATGATGAGCTTTTAACTACAAGAACAGTCACGGGCTGGCAAATATGTATGGGCTACAGGAAGCTAAATAAAGCCACAAAGAAAGACCACTTTCCCCTTTCTTTTATTGATCAAATGCTTGATAGGTTAGCAGGAAAAAATGTTTACTGCTTCCTTGATGGATATTCGAGATACAACCAGATAGCCATAGCACCGGAGGATCAAGAGAGGACTACTTTCACATGCCCATATGGTACCTATGCATTTAGAAGAATGTCGTTTGGACTATGCAACGCTCCATCAACCTTTCAGAGGTATATGATGGCCATTTTTTCATATATGGTTGAAGATTGCATGAAAATATTTATGGATGACTTCTCAGTCTTAGACGATAATTTCAATCGATGCCTCGATAACTTATCTAAAGTACTGAAGCGATGTGAAGAAGAAAACCTAGTGCTAAATTGAGAGAAATGCCATTTTATGGTAACCAAGGGAATAGTGTTGGGACACAAGATTTCTTGTCAAGGCATTGAAGTCGATAGAGCCAAGGTGGAAGTAATTGAGAATCTACCCCCACCCACCAATGTAAAAGGCATACACAATTTACTTGGACATGCAGGTTTTTATAGGCGATTCATAAAGGATTTTTCTCAAATCTCAAAACCTTACCTTTGTGTCTTTTGCTTCAACAAAATCAACCATTTGTATATAATGATGTCTGTTTAAATGCTTTTACAAATTTGAACGCACCTTTTAAGCTCATGTTCTAGTCATACCCTTAATGATGTACAAATGAATTATACCACAAATGAAAAAGAATTTCTTGCAGTAGTATTTGCATTCGATAAGTTTAGGCCATATCTCATAGGTACTAAAATTACTGTGCATATGAATCACTCTTCCATTAAATATTTAATCAATAAAAAAGATGCAAAGCCTAGGCTCATCAAATGGATATTACTACTACAAGAGTTTGATTTAGAGGTGAAGGATAGAAAGGGTACTGAAAACCAAGTATCAGATCATCTATCTAGATTGGAAAACAAAAACATTTGTCATGACATGAAGGACATCCATGAGGATTTCCTTGATGAGAAAATATTATTTTCATGACTGTGCCGTGGTATGCTGACATAGTAAACTTTCTTGTGAGTGGTATTATACCTCCAGATCTATCTAGCCAAGGCCGAAAAAAAATTCAAACATGATGTACGAAACTATTACTGGGATGAACCATTCCTACTCAAGTAATGAGGCAACCAAATAATAAGGAGATGTGTCCTAGAAGAAGAATAAAAATAAATTCTACTTCAATGCCACTCATCACCATATGAGGAAATTTCGGTGGAATGAGGACAGTGGCGAAGGTTATTCAATCTGGTTTCTATTGGCCCATCTTGTTCAAAGATGCACACAACTTCTACAAGTTGTGTGATAGATGCCAGTGCACAAGGAACATATCAAAGAGACATCAAATTCCATGGAAAAATATTTTGGAGGTTAAACTTTTTGACGTGTGCACATCTTTTAGTGACCTATAAATTCTCTTGGCAGTGGACTATGTGTCCAAGTGGGTAGAAGCCATCGCAACACCTAAGAATGATTCTAAGACCGTGATGAAATTCTTATAAAAAACATATTCACGCGTTTTGGAACACCGTGAGCTATTATCAGTGATGAAGGCACATACTTTGACAACAAATTAATTGCCAAGATGCTAAAAAGATATGGAGTGCGACATCGAATAACCATGGCATATATCCCCCAGACCAATGCGTAGGCCGAAGTCTCTAACTGGGAAATCAAACAGATCCTTGAGAAAGTGGTTAACCCAAGCCGAAAGGACGGGTTCCCAAAGCTAGATGAAGCATTATGGGCCTATCGCACAACATTCAAGACACCGTTAGGAATGTCCCCATTCAAACTATTCTACGATAAGGAGTGCCATTTTTATGTAGAACTTGAAAATAAAGCATATTGGGCCATCAAGAAATTAAACATGGATGCTCAGCTTGCTGGAGAAAAAAGACTATTGGAACTGAACGAAATAGATGAAATCAGAGCTAACGCTTACGAAAATGTCTGCCTATACAAAGAAAAAACAAAACGATGGCATGATAGAAAAGTTTTACCAAGGCAATTTTATTCTGGACAAAAAGTGTTGCTCTATAATTCACGACTCAAATTTTTTTCAGGCAAGCTAAAATCCAGATGGTCAGGATCGTTCATCGTACACAAAGTCCATAGCAACGGAGTAATATAAATAAAGAATCGAGATATGGATCCATCTTCAAGGTGAATGGTCAGAGACTAAAGGAATATAAAGGAGCACCAGTCATACGCGGTAAACTAGTATCAACAACACACGATGCCCAAGAGTTTGCTTTACTTACCTGAACAATTTTCTTTACCTAGGCAACAAAAATATGAATTTTGTATATAAATAAATTAAGTTATTTTATGCACTAATTATTTGTTTTATTTTATTTTTATTTTTGTTTATTTTTTGCATGCAAGGTACACGTGGTAACATGGGGTGAGAACTCACGTATGGGAGGAAGAGAAACCCTAATATAAAAGGTTTTGGCAATAATTATGAAGAAGGAAAGATATCTTTTACCCACTTTAAGTCAAATCAAATATTGTGTCATTAATACCATATTTCCCCCCCCCTCATTTTAACCATTTTTCCCCAAATAAACCACCCACTATCTTCACTAAAAAAACCAACTTACACTCTATTTTCCTCATCGTGTACATAGTTTGTTTTCCTTAAAATTTTTCCCTTAAATATTTTCCCCTCAAACACCATCGCAAAACACCTTGTACCAGCAAAAAACGCCCCAGCATCAGGATTTGAGCATTTTCAAACTGCTGAAGCCGAATCATGATTCAAAAACCTCCAAAAATGGAAAGTATATTTGGAGGATGGTTTTGTTTTCCAGTAGAAAGTGATGAGTCATTTGGACCAGAAAATAATAGACGTGGTTAGAAAGCATAAATGGGAGAAATTTTCTCGGAATCCTAAGGTTATGGCATTGATGATGGTTCGTGAATTTTATCCCATCTCGGAGACCCATCTCAACATATTATCTATGTGAGAGGGAAACTTATTCAGTTTTCCCCATCAACCCTCAACCGCTATTTTAAGTTGGGTAAGGTAAAAGACCAACACAAGAAGTTTATGGCTGAGGCAGACCAAGAAACCTACAGTGAAGTCCTCGAAGACATCTTCTTCGGAGTACCAACGCGTAAACGGGTAGATTACCGAGCCCTCAAGCCGGTGGTAAAGCTGTGGAACCACTTCCTAAAGGGAAACCTGATGCCAACCTCACACAACATAACCATATTGGAGCAGAGGTTGATGCTGTTGTACTCGATGATTTATGGACGAGCGATTGATGTGGGAGAAATCATCTTCAAGCAAATCCATGACTGCACAAAGAGAAACCGAGGTAATATTTTTTTCCCAACCTAATCATTGCTTTGTGCAGGAAGAAAAAAAGTCCTTAAGGAACCATTTGAGGAGTTTATGAAGATAAAGAAATGAATGACCAAGAACAAAGTATCAGAACTAATGAGCTTCGAATATAATGGCTCACATGAGGGCCTGGAAAGAGGAGCCAATATGTTTACACGGCCATAATGGCAGCCTTGGTCACATATACGATAGAGACACACGAGAAGATCGAGCGCCTGGAAAGTCACATGGAGATTTTCTTTGGCTATGTCAAGGTGAGGGATGCACAACTCAATACCTTCTTCAAGGAGTTACTTCCAATCACCATTGAAAATTTTTCGTCCTTACCTAATGTGATTCTAAAACACACTGCAGGTGATAGTACATTCAATGCATCGGCAGAAAATAATCCCCAAAAGTTCCATACAGACATCCCTCCACTTTTCACTCATGTCTCGTATGCACTTAAAGAAGGCCACGGTGAAATAGATGAATATTTGATATCCTCCTTCTCTTCCTCTGAAAGTACCCAATCCATTCACACAATGCCAGTTCCCAAACATAATCAAAGCTAGACTCCAACAACTCTTGCACATCCCACCCACACTGAAGAACAACAAACACCAGTACGCGCCCCGAGCACTAAGCAACGCATTAAGTGAATAGTAGTCCATGTCCTTCGGCCCTCTCCCTTTCATATTGCATCATAAGATACAGGATTCGAGAGTCCCCCTCCTCCAAAATGACACAGAACACGCGCGTCCAGTCAAACTACTTCACAACCGTAAGTTCAATTTTTTTTGCATTTGCATTAGCATTTTGTTTCATATAGTTTTATTTTTCATTCATTGAGGATAATGCATCCCTCAAGTTTGGGGGAGGTATTGTGTCTCACACTTTGTTAATAGAAATTGATAATAATTGGTTAAAAATTTTGGTTGACATGATATAAATATGTTAAATCTATTTTTGGAATAAATTGAGGATGCCCGATGATGAAAGCATAATCTAATTACCTATGCCAGAATTATTTTACAAGACTGTCGAAAGGAGAGAACCGACCTTAGGCTTGAGTCCTTGCAAAATTATATACACAATTGTTGGTTGTCTCTACTTAAGGTGATTAGTAAATTTTTAGGAAAGAACTCTATGCATGCCGAGACATCGAAGAATTGTAAGACTAAAGTTGAACTCTTTAGTGCTTAAACTTAGTAGAATAAAAGGGACATTTCTCTATGTAATGGCATAACCGGAAAAACTCCATAAAAAATAAAAGGTTTCCTAGGCATATGAGTGAATGAAAGTAGTCACAGGATGACTCTACCCGACTAACTCGAGGGTGGAAGGTATGCTCCCTTTCACCTAGAGTGTGGAATGGTGGGTGTGATGAGCTAATTCCCCTTAAAAAATGAATAAATATGAGTGGAAACTATGCTTGACAAATAATTTGACGCCTTGAAAAAATAGAAGTACTTACTTAAAGTTTTCTGATTACATTAATGCATAGACTGATTACAATCACGCACACACACTAGCAAGGAATCCTGACTCAGGAAGGTACTTGAATTATATGACAGTGAAGTATGTTGAGGCTAAACTTTTTGCTGATGGTTGAAATTTTAAAAACCATGTGATTTTCTTAATATTACTTTGCCATGACGATTTTAATTTTTTTAACTATTATCAATTGCTTGAGGACAAGCAATAGCTTAAGTTTGGGGGTGTGATAACTCCATAAAAAGACTCTATTTCTAGTCTTTTTACTTAAGTTATTATTCATCTAAACAAAGTGCTCATAGCTTATTAGTCACATTTAGTTGCATTTAGGTATAATTACACGTGGTGGATAAGTTTTGCCTAGGCAAGATTTATTTGGTTTGACTAATGCTGCTGAGGAGAAAGGGCTTGTGTGGATTGTATGTGTCCAGGAAATTAATTAAGGAGGAACATTTCAGTCGTGACAATGTATTTCGCAAGGGCCAGTGGAACACATAAGGCAAATACAGTGAGGAGCAGATTTATCTCTCCAAGTCAAGGTTTATTTTGCAAGTCTAAAACAGATCTGACGAATTGCTTATGTCACATTCCAGCTGTACGACTACCCTCACGTTCATTTAAGCCCCCAAGATTTTGACAAAAGCCAGCCGCCTTTCCTTTTCTAGTCTTGATAAAAAAAACACGGGTATTTAGGGAATCTTTAATTATGCAAAATCCTAGGAGATTTCCCTTAATAAATACCCAGTCACAGCCGTCAAAAAGAAAAGGCAAGAAAGCAAGAAGAGCTTTAACTGAAGCGTGGAGTGAGCAAATATAGTGTTTTTCCACCGTTATCAAACCCAACCGTCCTTAGTGTCCTCCATAGCTAGGCTTTAGTAGAGTGCCGATCAGTCCTCGAGAGAGGCTGACCGCCAGGGCAGATGCGGTGCTAGTCATAGATGTCACGATAGAGCCCCTTCTTTGGGAGTCGTTATTCCTTTGTTCTTAATTTCTTTACTTTACTTTGGGGTTGTATTAAATGATGATAACTTTGGATGACTTTTTGACAACACCATGAACTGATTTACTTGGTGTTAGTTTTTTTGCCGAGACAATTAATTTTATGTTCTATGAATGACATATTATGATTTTTCTCATGTATGTTTTGTTCATTATTTAAATATTTTTCCTTGACATTGTGAGAGCTTCGAGAGATTTCCTGGGGTCTAGGTGAAACACGTCTTGACATTGTAAGAGCTTCAAGAGATTGCAGTTTATCTAGACATTGATTCTTAGATTCGAGAGAATTAAGATATGTCTACGTGAATAATGGAATGAACCTGGGATGGTGATATTCTAACTTACCTACCTTAGAGATAAGAAGAGGGTTTGAATAGACTAAAAGGGATAGACGCTAGAGTAGGATAAACAACAATTATAGTTCACATTGAGAGGTATTGCTGCAACAACAGTATGACAAACCAAGGGTTATAGTTAACGCTGAGTAGTATTGCTATAACAACCGTCTAAGAATACTCAGTAATCCTGTCGGGCAGCTTAAGCATATCATGACAAATCATTCCATACTTAGAATAATTACTTGTCATAACAAAAGACTATCATGAGTGCTCTATGAAAAGTCTAAATATGGGAGGTTGTTTTGAATATATTTGAATCAACGTTTGTCTTTGCCTTATTCAATTTAATTCGTTAGTTTTTCATATTTACTTTGCCTTGACCAAACTTTTATACAATCATATTTTCTTGCTTTATTTTGTTTAAATCTATTACTAATTGATTTCTATTTTGACAAGAATTCAGGAACTAGCTCTTGACACCTAGATCTAGTTGTGGTGAAATATCAAAAGTCCTACCAATCCCTGAGGAGAAAATAACTCATTTACTCTTTATTACTTGATTCGACTGTGTATACTTGCCCAAATTTGCTTGCCTTAACATGTACATTTCTAAGCGATCAATTCTCCCTCCGGAGTAGCTCAGCCTCAGAACGGTTATGTTTTGTACGACATTGATGATCCGATGAATTATATTCATGATCATCATCCTCTCTTTGGTGGTGAGGATTCAAGTACGATGTCTCCCTATTTTCAGTCTTTCTTGGAGATGATGAACATGCGATATGCTACCATTGAGTCTCACTTCTATGCCTTGGGGGCTCATGTTCCATAAATCACTTCTCGACAGTTGGCGATAGAGTCACATATCTTGGAGATGTTATCCCAGCAACGCTCACTACAATTGATGTATATAGATTCGAGGCACGACTATTACACCTAGTTTGACACCTTGTACGATCAGATCGACACAATGTCGAGTAGAGTTGAGGTTCTTTATCATGACTTCTCGTCCTTTCGTACCTCATCTTCGGATGTTTCTCCACCTCCTCCTCCTTCGAATGATTGATTGCTCTTATGCTATTGATGATATTGCTAGACTTGTGCATCTCATGGTTTTAGTACTCTAATACTTTTGGATATTCAGATATTTTTATTCTTGGATTGGTTATTTGGATGATTTTGTGCTTTTAGATGGTTTTCATATTCTGTTTATGGATTTAGATGATTTGGACATTTATATTGTTTTTATCTTTTGAATAAATAAAAAGGGTGAGAAATGTTAGAGTAAGGGGAGTAAATCTTAAAATCTTAAAAAAATTTCAAAGGTTTTGTTATATCAAGAATGGTGAGATTGTTGAACCTTGCTTTGCATTTTGATATAACAAAAATGAATATTTTTAAAGAAATTTTAAGATTATTTTCGATTAGATTTTCAAGTTTGTATTCAATTAAATTGTTCGAATATTGAAATTGACTTGAAGGTCAAAAACTCTATTTTGCCTCCTTACTCTTTTTGAAAATTAAAGTCATATATTGGAATATATTTTTAAACACTTTTACAAAGGGTTTCAAATTTTAATAGAGTAAAAAATTGATTTTAAACCCTACAGTATCGATACTGCAAGAGCAATAATGATACTGTTCATGTAGTACCGATACCATTATCGATACTATTAAGCAAAATAGACAATAATACCAATACTCCTGATGAGAGTACCGATACACCCTTTATGGTTTTCGAGAAAATGAATTTTGGTAGCCATTTTTTGTACTGATACTGTGCAAGTATTGATGCCAGTATCGATACTCTTACTATAGTACCGATACTCCCCTCTTCCAACGGTCAAATTTGTGTATTTAATGTTGTCAGTATCAATACTCTTAGTTGGAGTATCAATACTCAAGGCTTTTGGGCAGCATTTATTGCAGGAATTTTCATCCCAACGACTTTATTAATTCCCACAACAACCCAAACGGCTAGAATTGAATGGAGAGGTATAAAAACAAGATTCCAAGCCATATGTGAAGATAAGAAATAAAAAAGAAAGCCAAAACAATCACATTGAGCCAAAAATTAAAGTCAACATTCTTGAATATTCTTTTTACTTTCAAAGAACACTATTGTACTAATTTGTATTATTTGTTTAGTGTTCTCAATTGTTCTTGAATTGTGCAAACAATTTCTTTTCGAGGGTTCTCTAAGTTTGTAAATTTGTACATTTCTCTTTGAGAGAGTGTTCTTAAGAATTTGAGTTATAATTCTTGTGGAAGTTACCTTGTCCTCAAAGGTTGATACAAATTAGTGAATTTGTGAAAATCTTTATTGTGGATGGCTAAGGTAGTGGATGTGAACTTTAATTTTGAAAGTCGAACCACTCTAAAATTCTTGTGTTGAATTTTTCATTTTTTCTTTAAGCTTTCACCAAAATTTTTATTTGCCAATTCACCCTCTCTTGTTTATTTCTTCTTGATTGACTTAATAGATTTATTGATCAATTAATTTAGATTGGGTAGTGTATAAATCTATTAGTAGGATGATCCCTTTAGTTCTGATTAATTTATTTATAATATTAAAAATTAAATCTTTTACATAAAAATTTTAATGTATATCTCACTAATTTAATTAATTATTAATAAATGTTGCATAAGAAACCTATTTGAAAGAGAAGTTAATTTTTATCTTTTTCTATTTTCAAATAATTTATGACCCCTAAACGAAATTATTGGGTCGATTACTTTTTTTTTTAAAGTATAGATTTATATATAGAATAATATTTTATCAATAACATCATATAGATGTGACATCAATTAATATGATTGATATCAATAAAATAATAAAATATTGTTGTCTGTTGTTGCCTTTTCCTATAGCTAAGAATGAACAACTCCCGACATTATTTGCGTATTAATTGTGTCTTTACTTTTACCCTTTTCTTTCTTTATTAATTACATAATCTTCACCAGAGCCAATGACCAAATTTGTCTGGGAGCGTCAGCTATTACGAAATGAAATTCCATTGAACCAGTTTAATAATCTAGAAAATGGAAAATTCACTTGAAATGTTGTTCTCAATGGAATTTAATGACGAAACCAACCATGTCACCTAGATTTCTTCCCAACAAACTCTGTTGATGAACCAGAAAGCAGAAACCAGTTTCCCTCCGAAGATAAGAAAAACCAATTCTTCAAATGTTGGCAAAATCCATGGCTACGGCATTGATTCTACTTCTTTTCTCGTCGGTTTTGTTATGGAATCCTTCATTTTCACTCTCTCATTATCTACGGGCTGGCTCATCACTCTCAGTGGAGGCTCCGGCTGATGTTTTGACTTCACCTGATGGAAGTTTCAGCGCCGGTTTCCACCCTGTTGGGCAGAACGCTTACTCCTTTGCGATATGGTTCAATAAACCAACCTGCAGTGCTAAGAGTTGCACCATCGTTTGGATGGCGAATCGGGACCAACCAGTCAATGGCAGATCGTCGAAGCTAAGTCTACTGAGATCGGGTAACCTTGTTTTAAAAGATGCTGGTCACATCATAGTTTGGGAAACGAAAACTGTGTCGGCCACAGCCGTTGGATTGAAGCTCGAAAATGGCGGCAACCTTGTCTTGCGTGATTCTGAAGGCCTTATATTGTGGCAAAGCTACGATTCACCGACGGATACTCTGCTTCCTCTTCAACCATTCAATGAGAATTCGAAACTCATCTCATCAAGAAGCCAAGGGAACTACTCTTCGGGCTATTATCAGCTTTACTTCGACATTGATAATGTCCTTTGCCTTGTGTACAAAGATCCTGAGTTCTCAAGCGTTTACTGGCCAAGTCCATGGCATTTGAGATGGGAAGCTGGGAGATCCACGTTCAACAACTCCAAAATAGCTGTTCTCGACTCTTTGGGTAATTTTACCTCAACAGATAATTTTACCTTCTTGTCAGCTGATTATGGTTCGAATATCTCGAGGATGCTGAAACTGGATTCTGATGGGAATCTTCGGTCGTATAGTCTAAAAGAGGATGGTGAAGCTTGGATTGTTTCATGGCTAGCCTTCCCTCAACCATGCATGGTTCATGGATGCTGTGGACCGAACAGCATATGCATTTATAGTCCTGGTTTTGGTAGGAAATGTCGTTGCAGTCCGGGTTATAAGCTGAAGAAGCCTAATGACTGGTCCCTCGGTTGCGAACAGGAGTTTCCGCTTTCATGTAACCAAACTGATCAGCTTGATTTCCTCAAGCTCCGCCATGTTGAATTCTATGGTTATGATTTCAACATGCATCCTGACGTCACCTTGGAGGATTGCAAGCAGATTTGCTTGCAGCTGTGCGATTGCAGAGGTTTTCAGTTCAGGTTTACCAAAGCTCATGAATCAGATGGTACATATTGTTACCCCAAGACACAACTGTTGAATGGACATCGCCCACCTAATTTTAATGACGATTTCTACATGAAACTGCCCAAGGCTATTGTCTCTTCTTACATTGACACTGTTGAATATCCAGAGTTACAATGCTCCTACCATGTGGAGCAGCTTGAACGAAAATATACCAAAAGGCAGCAAAACAAGTCATCTACATTTGTCCTTAGGATAGCTTGTGCAATCGGGGGAGTGGAGTTGATTACCGTTTTGTTGGTATGGAATTTCTTCATTAGAACCAACGATAAATCAAGCTCAAATGCAGGCTACCTTCTAGCTACAACTGGCTTCAGAAAATACACCTATGGCGAGCTGAAAAAAGCCACAAATACATTCTCGGAAGAGATCGGAAGAGGTGCAGGAGGAATCGTTTACAAAGCGACACTATCCGACGGTCGAGTTGCAGCAATCAAACGACTCATCGACGCTAATAAAGGGGAAGATGAATTCCTAGCTGAAGTAAACACAATTGGGAAGCTTAACCACATGAACTTGATAGAGATGTGGGGTTATTGTGCGGAGGGAAAGCACAGGTTATTGGTGTACGAGTACATGGAACATGGATCCTTGGCTGAAAACATCTCTTCAAGTTATCTTGATTGGGATAAAAGATTTGATATTGCTTTGGGAACAGCAAGAGGCCTAGCGTATTTACATGAAGAATGCTTGGAATGGGTTCTCCATTGTGATATAAAGCCTCAAAACATTCTCATAGACTCCAATTACCGACCCAAAGTGTCGGATTTCGGCCTCTCTTGGCTGCTAAATAGAGGCGACGTGAAGTATTCAAAAGTCTCGAGGATCCGAGGAACCAGAGGCTACATGGCACCTGAGTGGGTGTTAAATCTTCCCATCACCTCCAAGGTTGATGTGTATAGTTATGGGATCTTGTTATTGGAGTTGGTGACAGGGAAAAGCCCTGCAATGGAAATCGAAGTGAGTGATGATGGAAGTTCAAAAGTGCAAAGAACGTTAGTTGCATGGGTGAGAGGAGAAGTGGCAAGAGCCCTAGAGAGTGGAACATGGAAGCATGAAATAATAGATCCCAAGCTGGAAGATATATATGATGAGACTGAGATGGAAACTATGGTCAATGTAGCTCTTCGTTGCGTTCAGGAAGATAGAGATGAAAGACCCACAATGGGTGAAGTTGTCCGGGTACTGCTTCGAGATGGAAGCCATAGATCGGCAGTGGAATGAATCTTCTCTTGCAACAACAAATCAGCTATCCTCTAATATTTCTTTGTTACAATGTTTCATGTTTAAGAAAACAAACTTAGAATGCTTCATGTATCTTTTATATTCAAAGAAGGGTAAACTACTCCAATGGTCACTAATGTTTGGGTAAGTTTTTGTTTTTACCACTGATGTTTCAAAAGTTACAAATCAGTCACTATCGCTATCGTTTGTTACAAATTGATCACTCGCCATTAACAAGTATGATGAAAAAAACATGTGGCCTGTTAACAGCAGTTAACAAGCTTACCTAGATGGTATAATTACACAAATAGTCTATGTTATTTATATGTTCTTTCAATTTGATCCTAATTTTAATAAATTAAAATTTATTTATTTTAATTCTTATAATTAATTATATATTTTAAAAAAAGGAAATCAAAAATTTAAAATTAGTTATAAAAACAAAAAATTAACTTTTTTTTAATATTAGGGTAAACTAATAAAAACAAAAAAAAATAACGTTTTTTTAATAAAATTAACATTTTTTCTTCTCCAAACTTTTTTTTATTTTCTTTAAATAAATACGAATATTAAAATCTTGTTTGTGAAGAAATTTTTTTCACTTGGTGCATAAAATTTTTTAAAATTAATTTATTAAGTCTTTCATTTTCTGAATAATCTTATAATTTAATTTGTCATTAAATCTTTTAAATTAAATTTTAGCACTAGGTGCTTTCGTCGAAGCCATGAAGCAAACACAGGTTTCATTTGAATTAAAGAAAGAAAAATGATTAGTTAGTGTTAGTTAACGTATATTACAGTCTAATTATTCTAACTTACTTCCTCTGTATGATCCTCCGATGACGATCACCGGAGAATAGAAAGCATTGAGTTTCTTCTTGATATGCATGATGATTTCCACATAGTCTGCTATAGCTTGTGCAGAGTTGAAATACCCCAGAGTGCTTGCATTTTTAAAGGCTTTTTCTCTTGATCCAAAGGGTATTGATTTTCCATAATATCGGTGCTGAATGAAAATATATTATTATTTTTGTGAGATTTCCAGTTGATTATCGATGAAATAATTTTATTTTTACCTCTATGTAATCGAGGAGAGCATTGAAGCGGATGGCAGTATCATTGAGGAAACCGATTACGGTAAAATCGCTGTTGAGTGGCGCCTCTGCTCTGAGATAGGCTAAAATTGGGGACTGCCGTTTGCTCTGCCCAATGCTTGAAGTTCATCACTCATCTTTGATGAAAAGTGGCGTAGCTTTGAGGCTGGTAGTTGAAGTGATCAAGTGTTTGAAGGTAATAAAATGTTTGGAGATCATCTGAAACTGCTGCAGATGATTGAAGTTCGGGATTTTCTATGAGTGTTCCTCTTGTCGGACTAAGCCTCGGAATGTCTAGCCGACCGACTGCGGTGTAGGTGAACGAAATCGAAAGAACCATAACCATGAATTGAAGGCATTGGAGTGAAAATTCAGGAGAATATTTCATTGCTCTTAATTTATGTATAAAACAGTGGTATGATTTGTTAGTCTGTTTCTTTGAGGACCAAAGACAACTATTTCCCGAATATATATAGTAATTAGTAATAAAGAATTTACTTTGCATTTTCCTGTAAAATAATGATCAGATATCTGACAATCTCGAATATATATTTCCTTAAATTAAACATATTTTACATAATTAATCAATATTTTTCATATACGCAAACAAAAAGATTTCGGTGTTAAAAAAATTATTCTTTAAAGTTTGAGTTCAAACCTCAAGAATATAATAAGGTACAAAACAATTAATGTCAAATATTTAAAATTTATCTTTAAACATATATTATCTCATAATTATTTAGAAAATTCTATTGATCAGGATTTATAAATGTATGAAAATTTTCGCATTAATTATCGGTCCCAAGGAGGCCAATGTAGACCGAATGAATTTCAGCGTATTAAAAGTCTCATAATGAGAAAGACTTCAACAATTATGAGCTGCACACAAATGCATGACTTATAAATTATTATGGTTTTGTTTGGCTTGGAAAACAAATATCATTTCCTTTTTGTTTTTCTTAAAAAATAAAAATATCAGGAAAAACATGTTTAGTTATGGACATGATTTTTAGAAATTGCAAATGAAAATACATCTAATTATAAAACAATAAAAGTTATTTTCCTAGTTTTGAATAAATGTTCTCTAAAATAATAAAAAAGGTTTAAATAAGTATTTTTTTAAAATTAATTAATCCAAGTTCAAATCAATGTACAAATCAAATTAAACTTTTTAATAATTTTTTATATATTAAATCTATGACCCCTATTAGATTTTAGCATCTCAAATCTCTTATTCAAACAAGGAGTGAAAATGTTAATTTTATTAAAAAAAGTCTATTTTTTGTTTTTATTAGTTTACCCTAACATTAAAAAAATGTTAATTTTTTTGTTTTATAATTAATTTTAAATTTTTGATTTCCTTTTTTAAAATATATCATTATTTATAAGAATTAAAAATAAATATATTTTTAATTTATTAAAATTAGGATAAAATTGAAATAATATACAAATAACATAGACTATTTGTGTAATTATACCATCAAGGTAAGCCTGCTAACAACAGTTAACAGGCCACATGTGTTTTCCGTCACGCCTGTTAACGGTGAGTGACCAATTTGTAACAAACGATAATGTTAGTAACTGATTTGTAACTTTTAAAACATCAGTGATGAAAACGAAAACTTATCCAAATATTAGTGACCATTGGAGTAGTTTACCCTTCAAAGAATTAGTGGAGTGTGTGGGTCGGTGTGTATATATATATTACCTATATAAAACTTTTAAATGGATGGATAAAAATAAAATTTAAGGATGAACATAAACAATAAAATAAATAATAATTTGAAGAATATTCAAATTTTAGAATAGACACTTGAGTGTAGATCCCTGTAAAAACTTTTAAAGTATACACATTAAATTTAAATTAACTAAAATCATGCATCATTGGTGATCAATGTACAAGTAAAGATTAGTTACCTAAGATTAATGAATCACATAAAATTTCAGGGCATGATTCTTAATAGTATATTGTATAAACTTTATTTAATAAAATTGTTATTTACTATGTTTATAAAATATAACAATAGAAAACTATGTAATATCAAGAATGAAGATAAATCTTATTTTCACATTGCTGAAGAAAAGAACAATGTAAGCTATATATATATACAACATCGAGTTAATCTAACTAATTTAGTTAACCATAAAAATTAACTATCATAACAATAACATAACAATTATTGTAACACCCCCTAAGATGGGACTGCATGGATGTTGATTAGTCCCAACTTGTCTATAAAGGAATGATACATAGGAGACCACATGATTTGAAGAACGAACATGAAATAGCTTTAAAACCTTTGTCTTGACCCTGTCCGTACAAAATAGCAATCAACCTCAATGTGTTTTGTACGTTTGTAATACATTTGATTGGTTGTAATGTGAACAACCTAGTTGTCACAGAATAATTTGGCATGGTCGATAGAAATGTTACAAGAAGAAAGCGAAGAAGCTAGCTAAATCAATCTACAAGAGATCATTGTCATTGCACGATATTCTGTCTTACAAGAAGATTGACCAGCAATAGCTTGTTTCTTTGATTTCCATAAAAGAATACTTCCACCAAGATAGGTACAAAAACCTGAAGTAGAACTCCTTGTATCGGGACAAGAGCCATAATCCGAGTAAAAAAAGCACCGAACTATAACGTGGACTTTGCAGGAAACAATAAATCAAGACCAAGAGATTGCTTAATGTATGTCAAAAGATGTTTCAAAGCTGTCATATGAGACATCCGAGGAGAGGAAACAAACTAACTTAACAGATACACAATGTGAACTACGTCTAGTCTTGTGTTTGTAAGATATAGCAAGCATCCTATCATCATTCGATACTCATGAGGATCAAGTAATAGTTCTTTTTCATTAGCACTCAACTACAAAGAATGTATCATAGGTGAATCAACAAGTCTCGTGCCTAAGCAACTAGTATATTTATACAATTGTAATGCATACTTTCGATGAGACAACGAAATGCTAGACTCATTATGAACTATTTCAAATCCTAGAAAATATTGTAAGGAACCTAACACTTTTAGCTTGAAGTGTTATTGTAAAAAAAAACTTTGAACATGGTTAGTAATTGCATATCTTTGTCAACCACAACGAAGTCATTCACAGAGACCAAAAGAACTATGAATTCATCACGAGAACCTTTTCTGAACAAGGGATACTCAAAAGGAGATTTTTGAAACCCAAGATTCAATACTACATTCGAAAAGGCATTAAAGCACTTTCTGGAAACCTATTTAAGTTCGTATATAGACATGTGTAATTGAACCTGAAATTGCTAGTAACAAAGTGTGTTTTGGGAAAGCTAAGTAATACAAACTACCAGATGATGCTAAAAGACAAGTAGATATATGACAAAGCATAAAAATTTCTTACTGATTCAGACATTTATAGGTTTTCATGATGAGCTGGGATTTATTTAATTCATTCTTAAGGTGATAGATGGGAAAACCTACAGTCCAGAGGAAGCATTCAGAGAGATAGGTTCAGGAGATAAAAATTTTGGTGTCTAGTGTCTACCCACGAAACCATAAATAAATATAAACATAGTTTAAAAAAGTAGTAGTTTATTTCAGTAAAATAGATTTTTAAAATCATTGTAATACCCTCCACTCGAACACCGATATGCAGTTCCCTAGAACTGTATACATAAGGACTTACCCTAGGCCCATTGGGAGTAGGAACCAACCTAAGGGAGTACCTTAGGGCCTGTGGGTTTATCCAAGGGACTCCTTAGGTCTATAAGGAATTACTAGCTTAATCAGAGATCAACCTATAGAGTCTCCAGAATCCTACCCAAATAGTACCCAATAAAAATCAGATTGAGTAGTAAATTATAATATCATAATCGTGGTCCAGTAGTATATCGTAAAAGTGACAATGAAATTTATTTAAATCAAATAACTTCCCTCCACCCTTACACCAAAATATAGTATCCAAAAACAACATCCATAAAGACTTACTCTATACCCAATAAATATAGAAGTCAACCTAACATAGTACATTGGGACCAATGGTCCTACCCAAGGGTCACCTTAGGTCCATAAAAAATTATTATCTTGATCAGAGTTGAATATCCATTACTCCAGAATCCTACCTAGGCAGTATCCCAACAAAACAATTTCATAGAGTAACACATAGTATTAGGACATATAAAACAGTTATATAGCACACAAAGAACACACTAGAAGATTCATTTATGTTTCAAAGGCACTTGATAGTTACCAGGAAAGGAAAACAACATCTGTAAATTGATTAATTTCAGAAATAAGGTCAATATTAAAAGGTTTCACTGATTAACATATGTAATCAAACATTCATAAATTGATGTTTGAGGACCATTAAGGATTTCGGTTGCATCAGAAATGTATTCAAAAATGTAATCAAAATTATTGAAGATTTATATATAATATGAGTGGTTCCATTATTGTGGCAATCAAGGGCATTTTTGACGTTACTATTCCTGAAGAATTCTTAATAATTTAACCCAAAAAGGGTAAAATGAAAATTTATAGTATTTAGGATTTATATCAAATTATCAAGATTTCGAGTCAAAATTGAACCAACAGATCTCAACACTACGATACCTGCCAATCATTCGAATCGTGACACTTCAAGATTATTCACTTCCTACTATTGGATGCATTAGTTGAACCAAGAACCTTTAGAATCATCGTTGAACATATCTTTAGGAAATAAACAAGTATTTGGGTGGTATTTACAGTGTCCATAATAACCAATGTGGTTGGGTCGTGTTCCAAACCTTAAGGGGAGATACAACACTTAGGGTTATCAGTGTTTCCAGAATTTATCCAATGGCATTCATTTATTTCTAGGTTATGAGGGTATTTAGTTAATTTCAGTACTCGAGGATATTTCAGTCATTTCATTTGATTCAATCTTTCCATTTAATTCAGTCATTTCGAACAATTCAAACGTAAACGGTACTTTCATCAATTTAGTCTTTGGATGTTTCTCAAAAATCAAAAATTCTAGGTCTTGTGTTGGATAGGAATTGATTATCCTAAAATTTTCCAAATAGATCAGGAATTCAACAAGATCCATGATCTTTTTAAACCTTACGGGTATTTTTGTAATTTCTTATATGGGTATATTCAATATCAAAACTGTCATCAAGGCATATTGAAATCAGAGAATTATGGGGTTAATTGTTTTATCATTTAATCACTAAATTTCGAATTATTTCTTACTAGTCTTCTAGTCCCTTATATGAGTCATCTGAGTCTTATTCAATTTAATACTTTTTTACTGCATTTAGTTCAATTTAATACCATTCATGCATAAACCAACACTAACTTGTTCCACAAAGCATGCAAAAAGGTACTAATGTATTACCTCTGTAACACCCTTAACCCGAATACGCATACTAATATGAGTTAAAGATGTCACATCAATTATTTAAAACATTTCTTAACCCAAACTCGTAAAACTTTTTTTTTCTTTCAAACATTTCTAGATTAATTCTTTTTGTATAAACTAATTAATCACAGAAATTCAAAACATAACATTTTAAATCATAACTTAATATATTAAACGTCCATTCATCATGTTAATACTATATAATACTAACTATAGTAAAGAAGTCTAGGTTTAACTATTACAAACCAGTTTTATAAATAATCCAATAAAGTAACTAGGACATTTATAAAGTACATGCCACTAAATAATTCAAAATCACATCGAATGATGTCTTGCTGATACTGTAAATATACTCCTCGATGCTTGGGGTTGCTCAGTACTCCTTACTCCTACGCTTGCTTTTTACTATGCGTGAAAATCATCACACGCTAAGTATATACTTAGCGAGGCAATTAAAAATAATAAATAGTACAATACATAACATGTTTGTAGTTAAATATCATTATTCCATGCAATATGATCACATTACTTGTATTTCCATCGTGTTTCCATAATAAACATGATTTAAAACTTATATATAAAAGTTTATTTCCATCAAACCATAGCCCAAAATATAATCTTATGAGGACCCTCGGTACACGAATATACACCAAAATGCTTACACATAAGGTCGTGCCCACCATATGCACCGAAGTGCATACACATAAGGTCGTTCCCGCCATATGCGCTAGGTATCCTTTAGTGCTAAACCGATATGTAGTTGCTGCTAGACTCTATGACATGCCAACTATACGACTGACCTCAATGACATACTTGGGCATATAGTCTATATTTAACTCATCCATGGCAATGTATACCAGTATAGCTTAACATTGAGTAGTTCATACCCAAAATAACATTCATGGCACAACATCAAATCTATTAGTGATCAATGCATTATAATTTCAACCTTTGACATATTAAGAACATGTTAATCATATGGTAGATGACATAAATTTCATGCAAATATGAATACGGTAAGACTCATCGCAAGTCTTCTTAATGATGTATAAAACATCCATGTATAATGTCATGCATGCATTGCACTCACCTTAGCACTTTATATATATATCAAAATATTAGCCTCACTAAGCTTCGAACTTGATCCTTTGTTCTTATTCACTTCGATCAAGAAAGTAATCACGATCTACACAAAGTCACATATACATATTGAAAACATATGTTATTATTGTACTAACATAATTAAATTCCAATAATAACAATCCAAAAAATATATTCGAAACTTATTCGATGTAAATTTCTCCAACATGTATGAATTCTTTATAATTCATACCAACTTTTCTAATTTATGTAAAATTGCCCTTCACCATTTCACTTAATCACCAAAACTTCCAGCATTGAATTAATATTATCAACCTAGTACGTCAACATTTACAATTATATTTAAACCCTCCAAACTTACCAAATTTTCTATAGTAGTCACCAAACTTACCAAGCTTTTAAAATGATCCAATTTCACATTCTAACTTCAATTTCAACAGTCAAACATTAATTTCTAGCATATTACAACAATTATTGAACAATTACACATTAACCCCATAACTTGTCCATAATTGCTGAATAGGTCCCCCAACTTTCATAAAATTACAAGATGGTCCCAATTTTTTTCTAAGGTTTGTAGAATTCTTCCTACATCATTTCCAACCCTTAAATAATTTTCCATAATTTTTTCATAATTCTTCTCACCTTACAAAGCTTAGGTAGAATGTCTTAGGGGTAGGTTTATTGATTTCCACTTGATTTCAATTTGATTAAAGTATGAAATCAACATTTAATCATTATTTCAGAGCCTCTACAATTAAAACCCTAACCTAATTTCATCAAATCACAAACTTCTCCTAATTTAGGGTTTAGGTTGAACATCATATAATTATTTCTAGAAGGTTTTGATCATCAAACAAGCTTGGAAATGATTTTATAATCTCAATAACCTCAAAATCCATCATTAATTCATAAAACCATAGCATCGACATAAACCCTAAAAATTAGGAGCTTAATTTCCACAAGATTAGCATGCAATATTGGTACCAAATGATAAAGCTATTCGAATTGAATAATTTTTTGTTTCACGGTTTGATCCAAAATCCAAAGGAAATTGCTCAAAAATGAAAAATAAAAAAATTTTCTTACCTAGGTCAGGGACTCACAGCTACACTGGAGAAAACGAAAAAAACTTTCATGAAATTTCTAGCTAATTTCATGTTAATTTGTCATTTATTAAGCTTAAATGAATTTAAAATTTATTTAGTTAGGAAATGATAATATTACCGTTAATGAAACATGATAAATTCATCCATACCAAGCCACATGTCCCTTATCATCTTTTGAAAGTAAAAGATGAACAAAATATTATAGCCTTGACAACTTTATCCATGTAACTTTCCAAAAAGTTCAATCTTGCCATTTTCATCCCACGGTTCAAATTGAAAATGGAAATAAGTTCTCAAATCCAATGATCCATATTATTTTTCCATCATTTTAAAATGTGGAAATATATATTTTTAAATAAATTTCTCAAAATTTCTAGTTGATCCGATTTACCGAATTTTTACCGGACTCTAACACTTTATAGTTTTTAACATAAATTCCAGATCGAAAATATGATTCCCACCAAAACGAAATTCTTGGAGTAAACTATTCATTTATGGAATAAAAATTCTTTTTCAGAAAATTACCACTTTGGTCCTTGAACTTTTCCCAATTTTATACTTTGCCACTAAACTTACAAAATTTATGTTTTGGTCACTAACCAAAATTTTGGGTATTACAATTCTCCCCTTAAGAAAATTTAATCATCGAATTTTAATATGTACCTGATGCAAGGGGTGCAAATATTGCTTCTTCATGTCCTCCTCTCTTTGCCAGGTAGCCTACTTGACTTTGTGATTCCACCAAAGGCCTTTGACTAGAGGGATCATCTTGTTTCGCATTTCTTTGACTCATCGAGCTAAAATATTTACTTGTTCTTCTTCATAAGTTAGATTTGGCTTAATATCAATCTCCTCCAGTGTAATGACATGTGAAAGATCTAATCGATACTTTCTAAGCATCGACACATGGAAAACCTTATGAATTTTTATCCTCCAGAGGTAACGCTAACTGGTAAACCTCTGAACCAACTCTCCTTAAGATATCATAAGCTCTAATGAATCTCATACTTAACTTTATTTTTCACCTAAATCAAAATATCATTTTCTAATGAGATACTTTAAGAAAAACTTTATAACCTTCTTAAAATTCAATATCTTTTATCGTTAAATCCAAGTAAGATTTATGCCGATCAGAAGTTATCTTGAGATTATATTGGATAACTTTCACTTTATCCTCAACCTCTTCGGTCAACTAGAACTCACACTTCCCAAACTTGGCATATATCTAACATTTTTGAAGTGTCTACAAAACGATACGGAAGTGTTGGCCGTGCTCTTCCTTAGACCAAGAGTACACAAGGATGTCGTCGATGAAAACTAACATGAATTGATCCATACAAGAATGAAAGTCATGGTTTATCAAATCCATGAATGCCGTTAGGTCATTGGTGAGTTCGAAAGGCATCAATGGTCATACCTTGTCCTAAAAGCGGTCTCAGCAATGTCGACATACTTGACTTTCAATTGATAATATCCTAACCTCAAATCAATCTTGTAAAACACGTATGCGCCTTAAGTTGGTCGAACATATCATCAATTTGAAGGAGAGGATAGCATTTATTTATGGTTAACTTGTTCAATTATCGATAGTTGATGCACAACCTTATCGACCCATCTTTTTTCTTGACAAAGAGGAACGACGCTCCCCAAGGTGAAATGTTCGATCAGATAAAACCCTTATCAAGCAATTCTTGAATATGATTCTTTAACTCTTTCAACTCTGCTGGTTCCATGCGATAGGATGCAATAGACACCGGAGCTGAACCTAGCAAAACCTCTATGTTGAACTCAACCTCACAGTTGGGTGGTAGCCATGGTAACTCATCCACAAACATATCAGAGAACTCTTGAACGGTAAAAATATCCTTAAGCATCGTAATGGAGACTTGCGTATCCACCACATGAGCCAAGAAAGCTTCACACCCCTAACTCAACATTCTCTAAACTTTGATCGCCGTAACAAATTTGGTATTGCAACCCAAACTCCAACTGGTCATCACTACCTTGGTCTCATCCTCTTTGCGATGTTTGAGTTACCCGCCTTGCACCTCAAACTTGCGTCATGCTCGGTAAGCCAGTCTATGCCTAAAATCACATAGAACAACTAAAATGGAAGCTCCATCAAATCGGCTAAGAAAATCTCACCCTAAAGCTCTATTGGGAAATGGTAGTGAACCTTGTTAACCAAAACATTTAATCCTAAGGTACTAGACACTCTAACATCTATTTTTAAATCCTCGGCTAGGATATTTCTCTCTCAAACAAGGTCATAGCATACATAGAAGAGGGTACCCAGATATACTACTACTGAAATGGGAATGGGGAAAACTTTAAAAATAAATAAGATTACATCTGCCGCATCGCACTTGTCATGGGTATGCACGGCATATTAGCACGATCCTACTCGGGGCTCTTAGACGGACTCTGATCTGGCGATGCTCTGGTTATACTGTCCTGAAGGGGATCTGCCACTCCTAGAAGACCATTGACCATGCTAAACAAATGGTACAAACCTTTCAGATGACGCGAGGGTTGAGCTCTAAACACGAGGATAATCTCTGAAAGAATGGTCCAAAGATCCACAGCTAAAATAACCTCTTATCACTCGATAACACTCTCCAGGGTGCCTATGCCAACAAGTCAAGCACACTAGGTGAGATGGTGCCCTCTCGAATCTACTGGCACTCGATCCAAAAGCTGATGATAAGGGTCTCCTACGACAGTCAGACCTACCCCTGCGATCCAAAGCCTTAGTTGCTCCTATAGATAGCCTCGATAGTGGTCTCCCTGAACTCTGAGGGCTCTTGACCTACTTTTCCAATGACTAAGATGGCCTAGCAGTCTTTGGGGCCCTCCTGCTCTATCCTACTGAGGCGCTCCAGTTATGATTTTTCTTGTATAGAATTCTCTCAACCGCCTTAGCTTGGAAAATTAAATCCGTAAATACACGAGGGGGATTGGCTGCCAACTATGTCTAAATATCCAAAAGGAGACCATATCTAAACCTCCTACAAAGATGGACCTTTGACAAAATAAGCTCTTACGCGTACTTACTCAGCTTGAGAAACTCCTTATTATACTCAAGCACAGTCCGGTCACCCTGGGTCAAATGTACAAACTGGTTGCCCATTTCGTTAGCGTGAGCCTGTTCATTGTACTTCCCACAGAACTCTAACAAGAAGTACTCCAAAGTGGTACAGGCTGAACCGGTGATCCTATAATGATAGATTCGCTGGATTGGACACTTCTACGGTGCTAGGACAAGCTGAACCAGTGGTACAGGTGGGGGAGGAGGCATAGTAGATAGATTCGAGATAGTACGGACAATTTGTCTAAGAGTTGAGGTCAGATTATGAAAGAATGTAGCCTCATCTACTCCTGCATCTATAGGCATCTCCTGCTCAGAATCGGGGGCAAACTCATCGCCAAAATCCTCGACTAATGAGTCTCGACTCTCCTCTAAACCCTAATGGCTAGGAACATCACCGTCGACCATAATCGAATCTTACAATAAAAGGATCGAATCCTACAATAAAACAAAAGAGAGGTCACTATCGTCATTCTATAATCTTAAGTATTCTTGACACTCTAGGGCATGTACTCACACAGACACTTACTGACTCTGACCCGCAGGTCCTAGGAACAACTAAACCTGGACGCTCTAATGCACGAAATGTAACACCCTAATCCAGTCCAACCCAAAGATCTATGGATTACGATGCCACACAGAACCACCAAAATGGTCAAACCAAAAATTTGTTTACAAAATAGTTTGTAATTTTCTAAATCATCTATCATATCGTATGCGAAATCAAAATAAAGTTTTCAAATACAAGAGTCTCCCAAAATACGTATATTACAATTATAGAGTTTAAAATCAAAATAGAGTTATGACTAGAATACACAAGGTCCATATGAAATACATGTCCTCTACAAATACTCAAGACATACTCTAAAAGTCGTCGGGTCTGGATTGAACAGATGTGATAGGCTTCTTCAAAAGTCCTCTACTAACCTACACATGGAAAAACATTCCATATTTTGATATAACAAGCTTAGTGCCACGAAAATAACTATACTATACTACATGCATTCATTACATGAACATGTTGAAATGTAAATTCATGAATGTGCAAAAGTACATATCAAACATGAGATAGGCCGAGTGGGGTGGTCGGAGGAATTTATGTGCATCTCATACAATACACACTAGCCCATCTAAAACGGGATAATTTTGGGGTAAGAACCAAAATTTATGTGAATCGAAACTTTAAGCCCTTAGTCTACCTCGGATCCTCGAGAGGTCGGGGTGAGGTCCAAAATTTACGTGCATCAGAAGCTCACATCCCAACCTAGTCGAGCATAAGGTATGATTCATGAATTTATGTACATCAGAATTCGTATCAGTACGACCCAAAATTTACGTGCATCGGATGCGTACCAAATAGACAATATCCAGGTATTCACAAACAAATGATGATCGTCATAATGTTAGAGTAACTTGAGTGTCCTAGTCATTTCCCGACTATCAAACACATGTAAATCTTATGGAACCCTATTTTGCTTGATTTCTAGGTGAGAATTGAGTTAATTCACTTTGTCGTAACCGGTTTTTGCCCGGGCACAAAATTTTATTACTTGGCGGGAAAAGTGATGTGAATAAATGGTTTTTAAAATGTTTAGGGAGTCGCCATCGGCCTTTTGGGTCAGGTAGGTCGAATACCTAAAAATTATCTTTTAAAAGAGTTTTGAAGAAAACATCTGTTAAAAGATAAACTAGTCTGCATTTTAACCAAAAATTCATTCTTTTTAATAAAAAAGGGATTCATGGTCGATTACGTTTGGGGAAGGATTAACACCCCCACAACGCCCAAAATTGGTACTTATTAATTATAAATTGTCTCTATTATTAGAAATTTAAAAATTCGAAGATATATATTTAATTTATAATCCAGTTTATTTTCAAATCTATTACTATAATTTTAAGAAAATCTATTAATTTTTATATATATGTAATATTTATTTATTTAGAAATATCAGAAAAGGACTTCTAGGTGCTTTAAGACAGCTCTTTTCTTAATATTAAAAAATAAATTACTATTAAAACATTTATCTAAAAATAATTAAAAATAGATTAATATATAATTTAAAAGTATGATATTTTATTTATATAAGAATATTAGAAAAGGACTTCTAGGTGCTTTAAGATAGCCCATTTCTTAATATTAAAATATATATATATATATATAAATATTAAAATATGATTATTTTTCTAAGAAAATATTTTAAATAAAATAATATGTATTTTCTAGTTTTTATAAGTAAGATATTTATTTATTTTTTAAAATATTGTAATAGAACATCTAGTTGCTTTAAGACTGTCCTTTTCTTCGATATTAAAAATAAATAAATATTATTATTAAACAATATATATATATTTATATGACTAAGATAAAATTAATAATACAATAATAACGAAAATAATAATTTAAACATATCGATATTAATAATAAAAACAAAATAAAATTGCAAATAAGTAATGATCAAAATAAAAGAATTTAAGCTTATAAAATTAAATTGCAAAATATATAAAACTTATGGTCACAATGAAAAGAATTAAAATGTAAAACATAAAACCTAAAGGCTTTAACTCAAAATATCATAAAATTTTAATGCTAACAATATAATTTATCCATAATTAATAAATCATGATTAGAATAAAAATAGTAAAACCTAAGATACTAAATATAATATTTACCCTAAATATGTAAATATGCTAGAAAGGACTAAAATAAAATAAAATTAAAATAACAGGGTTAAAATTAAATAATAAAAAAACTTATGGTAAAAAATAAAAGTTATTAACATGAGTGATTAAATTATAACATATTTAAGATTAAAGGTTCTAGTTTTTAATATTATGAAATATAATAGTTAATAGTGTAATTTAGCCATATATATTAATTATTTGGGTTAAAATAAAATTTATTAAAATTACCGGGGACTAAGTAAAGTATTTACCATAAACATTTATAACTACTGGTAAGGACTAAAGTGTAATAAAATAAAATAAAGAGACAAAATTAAAATATGCCGAGACTTGATTTAGTGACCAAATTACAAACTTACAGAACTCAGAGTACTGCGGAAATGGTTTACCCATGCGAACAATTACGCACATACCCTCATCAAAATGGCGTCGTTTTGATGAGGGTATATAATCCCAAAATCAGACCCTAAAATGCTAAAATATTTCATTTTCTTTCTTTCTTTCTCTCTCAAATGAGAAAAAGTTATCTCCCTTCTCTCTAAAGGTTTCCGTTCAGAGGGAGTCCGGCATTCAGCCGACAGTCGTGCTCCAGCGCCGACACTGCCACCGGCCACCTTACATGGAGGCCAAAATTTAGGAAAATAGCCCCGAATGCTTCTCTTTTACTTCTAAGGCCGAAAATGGCCTTCTCTTATGCTAAAATGCTTTAGATCGTTCTAGATCTAAAATAAACCGTAGGTTTTTACCTTCGGTTATACAATGATTCCGGCGACGTTTAGGTTCCTTGTCTGTGGTAAGTTTCTTCTCTTCTTTTTTCTTTCGTCGTTTAGGCTCCGAATGTTTGTTAGTTGTTGATGCTTGTTGTTTTTTTGTTTTTCTGTTGATATTGGTGTGTTCGTCCTTGCTCTCCTCTGTTGCTGTTTGTGGTTGTTGTCTTCTTTTTTTTCTTTTACAGGTACTGACTTTTTATAGCCTCGTTGAAGCTCTCGTCGGACCAGTCCCATGAGATTTTTTGATGAGTCACTATAATATAGTGGTTACTCACCTTGTAGTTGCGACGTGGGGGGGCAGCTGGCTCTTCTCGAAGTTTCATCGGAGTCGTGGCAACGGCTGAGCGGTAAGGAACGGTGTCAGCAGAGGCAGCGGACGTGTGGCCTTCTATAAGCAACGGTAGCGATTGGGACGTGGCCCTAAGGTTATGATACCTTACGGTTTCCTTGTTGGGACCATCTAGGCCGTTGGATCAAAACTAGATCCAACGGTAGCAAGCTGAGGTGGCTGGCTGAGATGAAGGAAACCCCAATTTGTTAGGGTTATTAATATAACTGTGCCTGGACCAGGTTGGGCTTGTAAACTGGGCTGCCAGGTTTTTGGGCTTGTATTTTATTTAATAAGAATAATGTATATATAATATATGATATTAATAATAATAATAATTAATAATAATAATAATAATAAAAGTAAACTAAAAAATTATTGTCTACAGCTGCCCCTCTTTGCTTATTCTTGTGTTAAAAAGAATAGAGCAAAGACGAGAAAGATAATAATTTTTTCATTTGGCTTCTTTTGAGTAGGATGGAAATGTTGAAAACATTCTGCCCAGAGGTCTTATGAATGGCCCTGAGGTCTTATCATCTTGCACTATAGGTCTTACAGATTACCCAAAGGATTTAAGATTAAGAAACCTTTGAAAATCAGTTTCTTAAAATCTCATTTGAAAACAGCCTGCACTAAAGGGCTTACAGATGACCCAAAGGTTTTGAAAACATCCTGCACTGAAGGGCTTACAGATGACCCGAAGGTTTTGAAAACATCATGCACTAAAAGGATTATGGATAACCCGAAGGTTTTGAAAACATCCTGCACTGAAGGGCTTATGGATAACCCGAAGGTTTTGAAAACATCCTGCACTGAAGGGCTTACGGTTGACCCGAGGTTTTGAAAACATCCTGCACTGAAGGGCTTACAGATGACCCGAAGGTTTTGAAAACATCCTACACTGAAGGGCTTACGGATGACCCGAAGGTTTTGAAAACATCCTGCACTGAAGGGCTTACGGATGACCCGAAGGTTTTGAAAACATCCTGCACTGAAGGGCTTACGGATGACCTGAAGGTTTTGAAAACATCCTGCACTAAAGGGCTTACGGATTGTGGGAAATAGTTTACTAAGTAAGAAACTATGAAAATCGTTTTCTTACTATTCAACAATTTCATTTTTAGAAAAGATTGAATGAGAAACTTTGGAAAATGTTTTTCTCATTGAAATAACTTGTTGATTAGGAAACATGCCCCAAAATAATCCTTCTTTTATAGATTGTGTCCATCTATTCTTCAGATGTTTACATGATTTTTGCATTTGAGGTTTTGAATTATACCTTCTTCTTTTAAGGTATTGTTCATCATGAATCTTCTTTTTCATTTGAAAATTTGCAAAACCTTATGTTTGAATGCAATTTAATGTAGCAATGTAATGCATTTTCTGTTATGCAAATGATGTTCTTATGAATGCATGAATGTTTATGCAATATTCTTTTGACTTCAAAGTGGTGAACTCGGTCTTTCTTCACTTCATCATTTATTGCCAGGGTTACCTTTGGATATTAGTGTAGCAACCTATGCCATAAAGCTGAAGAACCATTTGATTAACTTGTATCTTTGTGTCTCCTTTGTCTTATGAAAGTCTTAGAAGAAATTTATGGAACTCTTGTCGTAGTCAGAACTAGGACCTTGATGCTCCATTCTTGTCTTTGATAACATCGGCTTTCTTCGTCTGGACTTGTGTAGAAATCCAATAAATCTTTCATCTTTGTAAAGAGAATCTATCATCTTTGAAGAGAAATTCTATCATCTTTGAAGAATGTAGATGTAGATATGCCTGACTCAGGGGAGATTAATTAGGATAGTAGAATCTGTTCTGATTTGACTCTTGAAACACATCATAAGGAGGATTTATCCTAATTCCTTTTATGTCTCCCTATCTAATCAAATATTAGATAAGACAACTTGGACCATATCCTATCGAGATGTTTAACAACAATATATTGTTCAATCTTAGTTGGCTCCACTTCTGTAGAAAGAAATCCTCATCATATCTCACTTCTAACCTTGGGGTTGAAGATGACAGGCTTCATATTGAATTAAAAATGGAAACACCATATGATTGCATCATTGGTTCAGCACCATAACTGATTCGTAAAACATTTGACAACACATTCATCTTTTCTTGTGGCTTTTGCCCAGATGCCTTGTTAATGAAGCTCTTTTCCTAGTGTTTAAAGCTTTTGTATGATGTCACAAGATCACTTGTGAACAAAACTCAATGGGAATATAAGTGAGATGTTGGTGGGTTTCATGACCAAAAAGTTGGTCAAATTTACAAAATATGTTTATAATAAGTGTTGTAAGAAGTAGAAACATATCAGCTATAGGAGCCATGTATGGAACGATAACCATGGAATTCTTGCCGCTGGGGATAAAACGCACATGATAAAACCAAAATAGATGAAAACACATTTCACCCTGGTTGGCAATGATAACCCCAGTAACAATGGGAAATAAGGGTAATGTACGTAAGCCGAGCCTTTCTCTTCAATGTCATCAAGTAAACAAAAACTGATGTGAAAAACAGCTTCGTAACTCCAACAGTATGGTTGAAACTAACTGCCAGAAACTTCAAAGAAATATATTCAATCATTACTGACACACAAAATACCAAACTCGAAGCCGAGATCTTGAGGAACTGAACCCTAGATCGAACGGTCTGCATGGGGACCATCTTTATTCATGCAATCGTGATAGCTTAACAAAGAACATATTGTTATGTGGCACATGGTTAAGAAGATTGGGTATTTGAAACCATTCTTGTTGAATAAAATTTTGTTCAACAACAGGACCCTAATACAACTGCCTGACGAACGAAGTAATTATGCATAGTTAGCTCGATTGTCATTGTTTCACCATTTTCACTCTTCATATCTTTCTATCTTATTAAAAATATTTGCAATTAATGATATTTAACACATGATGATGTGGTCCTTCAGTATGCCCCAGTATTTGCTGATATGAACGTATCAACATTCCTGATTCTGATTGAAATGGGCTTTCAACATGCCCTAACATTTGCTGATATAGATGTTAAAAATGCATTCACGTTACTTCTTGTTGAGATGAGCCTCCAAGAATGCCCAAATGTTCATACTGATATGGACCTTCAAAATGCCACACATGGATTATTTCTGTCTGAAATGGGTTTTCGAGATGACCCAATATTCTATTTCTGGTTCACTCTTAACATCTATTTGGCTTGAATATCATGATCCCCACGAGGTCTAATTTTGATAATGTACTGTTGTGGGTACTTGTAGCTTTATTCGTGCCTCAAATCTGTTTATCTTGAATACTCATATTCTGGTGTCACTAAACAGCAATTGTCAAGTAACTTGAAGAATTCTTCTTAATGTTGTCACAAACTTAAGAAGTAATCAATCATTCTGATGGAAATTTCAGAGATATGTGCCTCTTCCGAATGAGGTGATCATCTTCTGGATATGGAGGGGTCTAGTCGGACAGAGTGGTATAAATTGCTTGGTAATTTATGGCTATTTCTGGAATATAATTTTCTGTGGGAAAGAGACCAATTTATGTGAACATTAATCTTATTTTGATGCAATAACAAGATTACATATATAGTGGTATAGGCTCTTGAAAAGTCTGGACCCATGCAACATGTTGATTCTGATAACTACTCATCTGATTATGAAGCGATCTTTCATGATTATTTCACAGATATTGATAGTTCTTCTGATACCGAGGAAATCCTGAATTATGATGAGGAGAATAAATTGTTATACTTGACAAAAATGGGGTATTCAGAGGGAGAGGCTTCAATAACCATGGATAGATGTGGTCCGGATTCATCAATTGTAGAGTTGACAGATTTTATGTGCTTCTCAAATGGCTAAGGCTACTGACGCACTCCTTTCGGTAGAAGATAGTTAGCCATTATGCAATGACCCCAATTACAAGAAAATGTAAAACTCGGGCTATGATTTTTAGAAAAGGAAGAAGTAGAGGAAGCTTGAAAAGAAGCTTCTTAATAAAGACAATCATGCAGTTCATCTTTCAAATTCAATGCTTGGTTTTGGGGTTTCTACTGAACCAGATCAGATAACTCAAAGAACACTTCCAGAAGATGCTATTGGGCCTCCTTATTTCTACTATGAGAATGTGGCACTTGCTCCAGTTGGTGTTTGGACCGAAATGTCACGGTACTTATATGATGTAGAGCCAAAATTTGTAGAATTGAAGTATTTTTGTACTGCTGCACAGAAAAGGGGCTATATTCATAATTTTCCAATTGAGAACATATTTCCTCTTATTCCGCTTCCTCCACGCACCATACATGATGCTTTTCCATTGAAAAAAATGGTGGTCTTCTTGGGATCCAAGAACAAAGTTGAACTGTTTACAAACATGTACAGGAAGTGCCAAATTGACAGAAAGGATCTGTAAGGCTCTTGAAGCTTATGACGATGAGTCACCTTCGAATGTCCAGAAGTATGTTCTTGATGAGTGCCGAAAATGGAATCTGGTATGGGTTGGAAGGAATAAAGTTGTTCCACTTGAACCTGATGAGGTGGAAATGCTTCTAGGTTTCCCTAAAAACCATACACGATGAGGATGATCTGCTATAGACATGTTCCCCGGTGGTATCAATGTCCTGTCTCTTTTCTCTGGGATCAATGATGTAGAGGTTGCCCTCTACTATTTTGGCATACCTTTGAAAATAGATGCGCAAGAACTAAATGGTGATCAGTTGGAACAATTGATGAGATATGTTGATTCAACCTTGTTGTCAGTGGCATCTAGTGTAACAACCTTACCGGAAGAAATAAACATCATCAGGATGAACTAGAAGATTTTTGTTGGTACATTTCCTTGCAATGACTGCTACAGTGACTGCCTCTTCTTCTACTTCAAGATAGACATCTCCATATCCCACTCTTCCCGAACCATGGAAAGGTTTAGTTGAAATGGGCTATAAGTGTAGAATCTGTTCCAATGTCTTATTTTGTGCCATAAGTTCTCAAATTCAAGTTCAACAATCTTCTGAAGGACATAATGGATATAATCTTGTCAAGGAAAATGATCAGCATGGAAAAGGCATCAATGATGTATCAAGACTAGAGTCAGTATCATGGTATAACCAGAGTATAGGTGGTGGACTTGTTCATTCCTATAATACATCTTAATGGGATTTATAGCTCTGTAATGTAATCTTCTAGGGGACATAGATCTGAGGAAAGTAATTTGTCCGGTGATGCTTATTGCCATCAACATGAGATAAGTGATAATCTTTCTTGATGAATTGCTAATAATGTCACAGGAGAGGCATTACAAGTTCAATTCTCCAGACTTTCTGGACTCTCAAACCCCTTGCCTTCAAGAATGTGAAATGTTTCATCATTTTTGGCCTTGCTCCTTTTTCTTCACTTGAGGTAGAATATGGATCAACTTGCTTCAAAGGCCTTCCTCATTTGAGACTGTCATGTTTGAAAATGTTTTTCCCCTTTCTTTATTGAAGAATGACAGAATTTTGTAAAGTATTGCCTTTTACAGGTTCACAATAGAATCAAATCATAAACAATGAGTTTAATAAATATCAAATAAATCAACTACACTTTTAAATCATTCAAAAATCATAGTCCTATGGCAGGTGTCAAAATTATTGATTGATTTAAGGTGTAGGTTGATTCTGGTAAAGTAAGGTCTCTCAGATTAGTCCAACCTATATGTCTCTTTGGGTTTCCACTATCTTGAAGAAATGATTGTTATGCTCATCTTGTAGAAATACTTATCGTTGTTATGCTCATCTCGTAGAGATACTTGTTGTTTCCAGACTCTCAGGAACATCTTTGGGATGTGTGGTGCTTCATTAAGAGCTTAATATCGTCTCTTATGTCGTTGTTGCACCATTTAATATTCGAGCCACCTTTTCAGGTTTTCAACTCGAATCCTCCTTTGGTTCCAAGATGTTATTTAAAAATTTACATCTTGAACCCCCCCTTTTATCATTTTTTATATCATGCATTAAAGATTTTAAAAACCAATTTTTGCAAATAAAAATCAATCTTGAGAGGCGGAATGAATTATAAAGATATTCTCTTTTAATTAGATGTCTTTAATCTTGCTTTTCTTGACTTGGATCTTCTTTACTAGGGATTCTTCCATCTCCAGTATTTCTTGCGCTTCTTGTTGAATATGAATCTTTGAACTAATTGTACTCTATCAATCTTTTAACTTGAGGCTCTATGAGTCGCTTATTTTGATTCAATTTTTTCCTTTTTCCCTTTTTTTTCTTTTCCCTTTTTTTTTCTTTCTTCAAGTATACTATTTCTTGACAGAATCCGAGTTCATTTGGTTTCTCAGAACTTTCCCATCCATTTCTGCCAAAATCAATGCTCTTTCGGAAAAGGCCCATTTTTTTACAACATATGACCCTTCCCATTTAGGTATCCATTTCCCACATAAATCTTTATGTATAGGAAAGATCTTTTTAAACACTAGATCAGTCTCTTAGAACTCTTTCGGATGTACTTTCTTGTTGTGATCTTTCATCATCTGTTTCTGATGCATCTACCCATGGTAAATGGCTTTCAATCTCTTCTCATCAATAAGATTTAATTGATCAAATCGAGCTTGGATCCCTTCAGCCTCCTCTAATTTTAGCTCCTTCAAGATACAAAGTTATGGGATCTCAAATTGGTAAGACTGAACAATAAGGTATTGCCCCAGTAATGTTCGAACAGTATTTCGATATGCATATAAGGTAGAAGGTAACTTCTTGTGCCAATCCTTGTAAGTTTCAGTGATCTTTGTAATGATCATCTTAATGTTTTTTTTATCCTTCAACAGCCCCATTCATCTTTTGGCGATATGTCACTGAGTTTGTATGCTTGATCGCAAAGTTCAGTCATCTCATACATAAAAGTCTTTGTAAAAAGAGGTATCTCCAGGGGGATGAATATTCAAGATTAACTTTCATTTACATGAAAACAATGTAATTAATGCATGATATATTTATTTAAATCAATCATTTTTTCTTCTTCTTTGAGTATACCCCAATCACTCGAAATTATCTTCAATAAGTTGGTCCATAATGCCTCATCTCGTCTCTTCTTGCAGGAAGAAAGTTTGGTTCTTTTGAGGTTATTTGGTTTATGATGGTTTTATATTTGGAAGGACAAATATGTGACTTTTAAAGTCGCATATATGATGGAAGTTAGTATCATAAACCAATCAACTCTACCCAAGAAGGTAAACATCTAGAGTGGGTATCTCAAAAACAGGTAGAGACATTTCTTTAGAATCTCAGATAAATGTAGTGTCAGGAATTGGTTTTGGTAAGGGTTAAGTAATTGGCGTTGGATGGGATATAGAAGATATAATTTTACCACTTGCCAAAGATCTATAACTCTTGAAAAATTAAAACAATATTTAATCTACTTGATACTCAAGAATTTCAAGATTAAAACTTAATTCCTTGCTTATAACCATAAAAGCAACACAAGTTTATTTATTGCAAAAAAGTAGAGAAAGGAACAAAAAACAAGTTCAAACAAGATGCTGAAAATGAAAGGTACTACAGTGGTAGATAACAACTTCCACTTGTTTATTTATCATGCCTCATTACTCCTATAATATTGGGTGTGTAATTGGACTAGGGTTCTTGTCCTCATTTTCCCCCCATTTCTTGATCATCTTTTGTGTCAACTTCTTTGGATAATCTTTCAAATGCACAAATCTTTACTTTTTTTTCCTGATCAGTCTCTATTATCATCTTTTCTTCCCCGAGTGGAAATTGGGCTCAATTTTATATTCAAACAGATTCCTTTGGTGATGATGGTTTTGTTCTGATTCTGAATGCATCTCGTAGCTGTGATTGGATTAGTGTTCACTAGACTCTTTATATTGCTCACTGCCTCACTTGTCCTCATAAAATCTGATACAAATGTTTGAGGTTTCTTTAGAGTTATATTTTTCCCATTCATTCTTAAACATGTGGGTCAGTCTCGAATTACTTCTCTTTTCATTTCTTTCTCATTTTTTAGCATCAGAGAAGTATCAAGAGTTGAATTTGTCATACATACTTCATATTCCTCTTTTTTGCCTTTTTTCTTTTCAGTATCTTCTATTGTATGATCTTCATTTATCTTGACCCTGTTAACTTTATTTTAGGGTTTGAATCCCAATTGATTGATCAAAATGGATTGATTGTTAACATCCACTTTTATGATTTCATGAACCAAAAGGTCTTGAACTTGTTATTTGAAGTTATCGCAATTCTCGATGGAGTGTCCTCAGATTCCAACATGATATTAATAAAAGACTTTATCATTATACCATCTCGGGTAAGGAGGCAACAAAGGCTTAGTCTGACATGGGCCAAAAAGATGGGCTTTGAGTAACTCAGAATATAACTTGCTGCATGAGACTGAAGGAAACTTGGGTAGAATTTCCTCTGACATCACTGTCACATTACAATTGTTTACTTTGCTTTCTTGAAGACCTTGCGACTGACAATCTACATGTTTGCTTTTTTCTAGGGTCATACCCGATTTTTGAAGATTTATCGAATTTCCACATTCCCTGACAAAGTTCTGGTCATTTGGTTCCATTGTATCAGCTATATCATTCATAATCACATTCAAATATTTAACAACAAGATCTTCTAAGGGTTTCTCTCCATGGATTACAATATTCACCAGGTCCATCAATTTGGTCAGTTGTTCCTTTGAATCATCCTGGAACTTTTTCACTTGATCATTCATCTTTTGTTGTGTCTCGATAAATTGCTCTTACAGTTTCTCAATTCTACCAACCCTTGCTAAAATCTCATTCATAGCTATTATCCCTCTTTAGGAAGACCAAGTTAGCTCCACTTTGATTTCAAAAATTCTGTCATGGAATTCTCCACAAATTATTCCACGTTGTCATGATTAAATGTATGTAAAATAGTTTGAAATAAAATGTAATTATGCCAAGATGCAAATGCAAAAATGAAAATGTAAATACAAATGCAAAAATGCAAAATGCAAATGCAAATGTAAATATGTGAATGTAACAATAAGAATGCAAATTGTGCTATACAAAAGCAAACATAAAAATATAAATGAAAATGCAAAGATGCAAAGATGCAAAATGCAAATACATGTATGAAAAGGTGTTACTCAAGAGTGATCATCTTAGAACAGATTTAATTAAACACAAAAGTTTTCGTGCATCAAACAAAACATTACATATAGGGGACAACTTTTAGTCCTATCTTCAACAAAACTTTACATATAGGGGATAACTTTCTCTCTTAACTTCTCTGAAGCCAAGTTAGTTTTCATTCATGCTCAACAGTTGAATTATCAGTCTGCTTCAATTCCTCGTAAAGTCAGCTTGGTCTATCAGCTTATGGGCCATATTGCTTGTCTGGACTGCAGCTTCTTCCATGACATTTTGGTGTTTCTTCATTTTCTGTGTCACTTCTCGGAGTTGCTCGTTTTCCCTTATAAGAGAACCTTTCTGTCCAAGAAGTTCTTGGATTAGATCTTCATATATGTTGTAGTTCTTTTTCAGTTTGGTAACCCATGTTATCCACTCTTCTGGAGTGTTACCTATGTCAGCTTTTTGAAAAGCTTGACTGATCTTTTGGAAATCTTCATGCATGGTTTCCACTTCTGTGCTCAATTTCTTGTTTTGATCCTTCAAATAACATACTTGAGCTTCATAAAAGCCCCCTCTATTCTGAATGCACTGACTGATGCTCTTACCGTAGACTGCTTTTGGTATCAATCTGTTAGGATCTTTGTGGAGTACTTTTGGTATTAATATAACAGGATCTTTGTGTGCATTGCTTGCTTCTATCCTCGGAGTCTCCTTAGGATGTCTTTCCTTGGCCGCATCATATTTTGTTTGATCATAAAACTTTTTGTCAATTTACAATTTCTTTCCAATTTGATGAACAGTCTTTCAAGTCAACACCTTTTGATTATGCTATGATCATGCAATGCAAATAAAAGAAATCAATATAAACAAGTTAGAGCAAACAACATGTATGAAAAATAAAAATGAGAAATGAAAAAATAAATTGGTTAGTACTAGTTAATGGACAGAAAAAAAATTCTATCTATCAAGGTATAAATCATAACCTCATGCTTTCTTGTTCCATGCTTTGTTTAGAAAAATTAACCTAATTGCATGATTTCTAGTTCGCAAGCATTTATTCAAAAAAAGGAAAAAATCAAATAAATTAAAAAGACAAAAAAGTTATAACTTATTTCTCCTTTGTGTACACCTACGGACAGAGGTCTGCGTTTTAACCAAAAAATGGTTCTTTTTAATAAAAAAGGGATTCGTGGTCGATTACATTTGGGGAAGGATTAACACCCCCACAACGCCCAAAATTGCTACTTATTAATTATAAATTGTCTCTATTATTAGAAATTTAAAAATTTGATGATATATATTTAATTTATAATCCTATTTATTTTCAAATCTATTACTATAATTTTAAGAAAATATATATATATATATATATATATATATATATATATATATATATATAAGATATTTATTTATTTATAAATATCAGAAAAGGACTTCTAGGTGCTTTAAGACAACTCTTTTCTTAATACTAAAAAATAAATAAATATTAAAACATTTATCTAAAAATAATTAAAAAAATAGATTAATATATAATTTAAAAGTAGGATATTTTATTTATTTAAGAATATCAGAAAAAAGACTTCTAGGTTCTTTAAGACATCACATTTCTTAATATTATATATATATATATATATATATATATATTAAAATATGGTTATTTTTCTAAGAAAATAATTTAAATAAAATAATATGTATTTTCTGGTTTTTATAAGTAAGATATTTATTTATTTTTTAAAATATCGGAATAGGACATCTAGTTGCTTTAAGATTGTCATTTTATTCGATATTAAAAATAAATAAATATTATTATTAAACAGTATATATATATATATATATGACTAAGATAAAAATAATAATAAAATAATAATGAAAATAATAATTTAAACATATCGATATTAATAATAAAAACAAAATAAAATTGCAAATAAGTAATGATCAAAATAAAAGAATTTAAGCTTATAAAATTAAATTGCAAAATATATAAAACTTATGGTCACAATAAAAAGAATTAAAATGTAAAACATAAAACCTAAAGGCTTTAACTCGAAATATCATAAAATTTTAATGCTAACAGTATAATTTATCCATAATTAATAAATCAGGATTAAAATAAAAATAGTAAAACCTAAGATACTAAATATAATATTTACCCTAAATATGTAAATATGCTGTAAAGGACTAAAAAAAAATAATAGGGTTAAAATTAAATAATAACAAAACTTATGGTAAAAAATAAAAGTTATTAACATGAGTGATTAAATTATAACATATTTAAGATTAAAGGCTCTAGTTTAAAATATTATGAAATATAATAGTTAATAGTGTAATTTAGCCATATATATTAATTATTCGGGTTAAAATAAAATTTATTAAAATTATCGGGGACTAAATAAAGTATTTACCATAAACATTTATAACTACTGGTAAGGACTAAAGTGTAATAAAATAAAATAAAGCGACAAAATTAAAATATGCTGAGACTTTATTTAGTGACCAAATTACAAACTTATAGAACTCAGAGGACTGCAGAAACGGTTTACCCATGCGGGAAATTATGCACATACCCTCGTCAAAACAACGTCGTTTTGATGAGGGTATATAATCCCAAAATCAAGCCCTAAAACGCTAAAATATTTCATTTCTTTCCTTTTTTCTCTCTTTAAGGAGAGAAAGTTCTCTCCCTTCTCTCTAAAGGTTTCCGTTTAGAGGGAGTTCGGCCTTCAGCCGACAACCGGGCTCCGGCACCGGCACTGCCACCGGCCACCGTACATAGTGGCCAAAATTCAGGAAAATAACCCCGAATGCTCCTCTTTTACTTCTAAGGCCGAAAATGGCCTTCTCTTATGCTAAAATGCTTTAGATCGTTCTAGATCTAAAATAAACCGTAGGTTTATACCTTCGGTTATACAATGATTCAGGCGACGTTTAGGTTCCTTTTCTGTGGTAAGTTTCTTCCCTTCTTTTTTCTTTCGTCGTTTAGGCTCCAAATGTTTGCTGGTTGTTGATGCTTGTTGTTTTTCTCTTTTGTTGTTGATATTGGTGTGTTCGTCCTTGCTCTCATCTGTTGCTGTCCGTGGTTCTCTGTTTGTGGTTGATGTCTTCTTTTTTTTCTTTTGTAGGTGCTGGCTTTTTATAGCCTCGTTGAAGCTCTCGTCGGACCGGTCCTATGAGATTTTTCGGTGAGTCACTATAATATAGTGGTGACTCACCTTGTAGTTGCGACGTGGGGGGGGCAGCTGGCTCTTCTGGAAGTTTCATCAGAGTCGTGGCAACGACTAAGCAGCAAGGAACGGTGGCAGCAGAGGCAGCAAACGTGTGGCCTTCTGGAAGCAACGGCGGTGGCTGGGACGTGGCCCTATGGTTATGATACCCTAAGGTTTCCTTATTGGGACCATCTGGACCGTTGAATCGAAACTAGATCCAACGGAAACTAGCTGAGGCGATTGGCTGAGATGAAGGAAACCCTAATCTGTTAGGGTTATTAATATAACTGGGCCTGGACCAGGTTGGGCTTGTAAACTGGGCCGCCGAGTTTTTCGGCTTGTATTTTATTTAATAATAATAATATATATATAATATATGATATTAATAATAATAATATTTAATAATAATAATTTTAATAATAATAAAAGTAAACTGAAAAATTATTGTTTATACACTTGTATTGGATACTTATAGTTTATTCGGATCCAAAACACCTCAATCCTATCACCCAAACCAACTAACCAAAAATGCCCAAAAAACACCGTAGGCATCGGTATTGTGCCACCAGTATCGATACTCACCACCTAGGGTATTGATACTCACCTGAGTATCGATACTAAATTTATCTTCAATGTTTTGAAAAATGCCTTGATATCGATACTCCGATAGGGAGTATCGATACTCCCATGAGTATCAATACTAAAATCAGCTTCGATGTTTTTAAAAATCTCTCAATATCGATACTGACTATCTGAATATTGATATTGGACCCCAAGTATCGATACTCCTTGAAGGGGTATCGATACTTCCCTTGAAAATACTTAATTTTTGCCTTTCATGAAAACAATATCGGTACTATTCTTACAGTACTGATACTGATGAACCTAGGTACTTTTTTTATCATGCAATTATGTCCAAAACTCATCCATTGACTTCTCAAAGACTATTAGATGTTTTTAAAGTGTTATTTGATGTCTTAGAGGTCAAAAGATATCAACTTTCATGCTTGTAACACACAAATACAAAATATGCCATGGATTTACCTAGCATGCTTTCATGAGATTAACATATCAAATATGTACATAAAATGATCTACATGTCGTATAACAAGTCAAAATCGTGTTACCTTGATGCAAGGTGATTGAAAAGCGTCCTTGAATCACTCAAGAGTTAGTTTTTCCTTGCCTCTAGCCTTTGAGCTCTCCCCTTGCTCTTGCTTTAATTAAAGCCATGGAAAATGAGTTGTTAGCTTGGAAATGATTCTACAACCTCAATAACCTCAAAATCCATCATCATTTCATAAAACCCTAACATGAACATGAATCCTAAAAATTAGGAACTTAACATTCACACAAGATTAGCATGCGATATTGGTACCAAGTGGCAGAGCTCTTTGAATAGAACAATTTTCTGAATCACGGTTCGATCCAAAATCCAAAAGAAATATGCTCAAAAATGAAAAATAAATTTTTTCTTACCTAGGTTAGGGACTCACGGCTACAATGGAGATGATGAACAAAGATTTCATGAAATTTTTAGCTAATTTCATGTTAATTTGTCATTTATTAAGCTTAAATGAATTTAAAATTATTCAATTAGGAAATGACAATTTCACCCTTAATGAAACTTGATAATTACATCTATACCAAGATACATGTCCTTTATCATCTTCTCAAAGTCAAAGATGAACAAAATATTATACCCTTGACAACTTTATCCATGCAACTTTCCAAAAATTTCAATCTTGCCATTTTCATCCAATGGTCCAAATTGAATATGAAAATAAATTCTCAAATCTAATGATCCATATTATTTTTCCATCATTTTAAAATTTGAAGATAATATTTTTAAGCTTAATTTATCATCCTTAAAAAACTTCTCAAAATTTCTATTCGATCTGATATACCAATTTTTTATCAGACTTTAACACTTTATAGTTTTTTACACAAATTTCGGATTGAAAATATGATTCCCACCAAAAGTCCTTCCTGCGGTGAACTATTCATTTATTGAAAAAAATTCTTTTTGAGAAAATTATCACTTTGGTCCTTAAACTTTTCCCAATTTTATACTTTGGCCATTAAACATTCAAAATTTATGTTTTGGTCACTAACCAAAATTTGGGGTAATACAACCTCAATATTTGATCTACATCAGTTGAGTATTTCAACTCTATTCGAGCGCCCTCAAACATAGATTGGACGTCTCACAATATCTCAGATAAAAAGAAAAACAAATTGTATCAGAAAAATATCTAAAACATGAAAATTGGATCGAATCGGGATATAAAACGCTGAAAAATAGCTTATTGAGTTTGAATTTAGCAAAATAAACCCCAAAATGGGCTTAGAATATTGAAAAAATTAGAATAGGTGGTCCCAAAAAAGTCAATGGTCGGTCAATACCCGACTCGGACAGTGGCTCAGCTTGAACGGTGGCTCGACTTACACGATGACTTGAACAACTTGGCTTAGACCGATCCAAATGGTTCAAATATGTTCATTTAGTTCTCTAGAAACCTCCCTTAGCGAAAGAAGAAGCCCACCCATGGAGGATGGTGGGTGGGGCACGTGCAGTGCTTCTGGTGGTCGGATGGCCACCAAACTTTTCAAATTTCGTCGTCGGGGAATTTTGAGTCACTTATTGATGTCATTTACGATTAAGAATGACAATGAGTGGGATTTAACAATGATAGAACCATCTAACGATGATGGGCGAGCCACAACGGCGAAGTAACAACGACGAGGCGACGAATCTAACTAGGTTTTGATTAGAATTGCCTAAGGAATTTAACGAAGAGGGAGATATGGTCATCGAATATCGGGATCAACCAAAAATTGAAGAAAACCAAGGGTGACATTTTGGGTTCTGGCGAGGTTTAGAATGGTCTTCCACTATAAACGACGACAATTCATGGAGTATGGTCGACCAGGCTTTGATCACGGGGCAGTGATGACACTGATGGTGGTGGTGGTGTACACCATAGGCAACCAAAGGACAACAATCAGAGGTTCGATGGTGAACGTATTATTGTTGGTTTAAGCTCTCATTTTATTTTCAATTGGGGAAGATGGTTTTAGCTGTAATAATCTGAACCCAATCAGTTATAAAAATAATTTTTTATATTTTATTAGAATGAACAATAGTTATCCTAGTGGTAGAGGTATGGTTCCCTTACTCCATAAGTCATGGGTTCAACACTTAGCAATTTTGTTTTATTTAATTTCTTTTTTTGTTGACATGGTTTGGGTAATTTACAACCAAGGTAATCGAACTGTATAAAGTTTCACCTTTTTCCTTCCAACTCCAACATGTTTTCAACTTAGTCCTTAAATTTTATAAATTTCTTTTTTACTTGCCAAAAAAACGTTAAAATTCTCAAAATTTCAATTTTGATGCTCAAATTATCCGATTGAAAACTAACCCTGAAATCGAGGTGTGACAGCCTGACTTTAGCCTTGTATTTATTTTAATCATTATTTCAGCTATGTTATTATGTGGAATAATATGAGCTTATTACATGATTTGCCCTGTGACTTTCCATTTGCCTTGATTTAATCTTGCGTTTAGCTTTTGTAACTTTTTTTTTCTTAGCTTTTAAATATAGTAGTATTTATGTATTAATGAATAACCCTAGATTTTTAATTTTTTTTATTAAAGCTATAAAATACCTTTATACTCGATACTAATATTTATTAAGGTTTTGACTCGTATTAAATTTCAACACACACCGTGGAATAGATGTGAAAATCCTACTAAATAATTGTAGTGCGATTCATTATGAACATTAGAACAAAGTGAACTTGAAATGGATTGAGTCTATTTTGAATAAAAATAATAATTATTTTTTTAATAAAATAAAATAATTTTACTTCTCTACCTTTAATTAGATTATTAGTGTAAATTTAGCTGGATTGTACGAACGAATGATAACTAATTATTTCTTTTTATTTTGCTTTAAATGATGTTAGTGTACTTTAATCCTTTGTTGATTTATCATTATTTTATTCGCTATTTTATCACATTTATATTCAATTTATTTAATTTCGTTTTCGTAAATAAAGTGGGAACATTCTTTTGTAGAGAAGAAATGTATGGGGTAAACATCAAAAATAGCTGATGTGCGAATCATGCCATTTCTTCTCAAATAGAGAATGTCATTTAATAAATAATTTGAAATAAATTAATCAACATTTAATAAAAGGATCATATTTTAATTTTTGACACGAATATTTAATTTATATTGTTTCAATGACGTATAAGAGATTAGGTATCAATTTTGGACGCTATAAGTGCTAAACTTTTCCCACACATAATCGATTCCCGAACCCTTAAAAAATTGTGGTAATACGAAGACCATTTTTAGTCTTTAGAATGATTTTCCTTAAAATTATTTTAAAAGACACTTTTAGTCATTCGACATACCTACCCAAAGATCAATGACGACTTCAAATCAAATTAGTTAATCAAAATTCAATATTTTGCAAAAAGAAGTCATAATGGGTTATTCTTTTAAATTAAAAACTTTTTAAGGAAAAGAACGTTACGACATAGCTAATGTAAGATCTAATGCAATATCATGTATACGTATACAGATTTGAAACCACGTAGCTTGCAAGTTAGCTTTGATCTGAGAGTAATGATCCGATTGGCATATGCATTGCATAACTCGTGACCAATGTATACCATTCAGTTATGCATGGCTAGGATAATGTTTTACTGTTACAATACATGAGTATATATAACTCTAGTATAGAGATAGAATGTTATTGTACATATTCTCGTAGATACTTAGTTATGCATATGTCATATAGTCTCAATTAGATAAGATATACACAATTTGTTAATTAATTAGAATTACTATTGTTTATCACTCTTACTTTCCTTTAATATCAAAATTTATTATTTGGCTAAGTCGACTTTCGTTATTTCTTAGGGTGAAGTACATAAATGGTAACCGATTATAGGATAATGTTGTATTGAGTCTATTTACTATTAAAAGTTATAAAATGATCACTCGACTATAGGGAGTTTTCGTAATTGATTTTTGGCGATAAGACGTTCTCGACTTATTTGCAAAAAATTCGATTTTGTGGAGAAATGTTTTGGAGTCGCCATCGACCTTTTGGGTTTGGTAGGTCGAATACTTTAAAATATTATTTTAATAAAAATAGTCTTTTAAAAGAGTTTTTAGAAAACATCATTTTAAAAGATAAACAAGTCTACTTGTAACTAGAAATTTATTTTTTTGAATAAAATAAAAAAGAGCGTTCGGGAGTCGATTACGCGTGGGAAGGATAAATACACCCACAACGCCCAAAATTGGTACTTCATCGATTATAAATTGTCTCTAATAGTGGAAATCTAAGAATTCGAATATAAATTTAAGTTATGATCCTATTATTCCAAATTCAACCATACAATTTTTATTTAACGGACAATTCTAAGGAGAAATAGAAAATATTTCAATATTTCCATTCGAAGTGAAAATAATCCTAAAATACTTTAGGACGAATATTTCTCTTTCCAACTGAAATAAAAAAGAGTATAATAATTTTCCCAAGAATTCGAGATTAAAACAATTTGATTCGATCAAAACAAAAAAAATTAAGCCAATTAATCCAAATTACATATTTAATTAAAAAAGATAAGGGTTGTCCAATTATTTAAAAAGATCGAGATCAAATCCCTAGTAAAAATTAGACGAATTGTCTTGACAAATTTAAGTAAAAGAACATTTCCTTTTCCTTTTAATCTTGATTAATTTTAAGCATAACATTTCCTTTTCCTTTTAATCTTGATTAATTTTAAGCATACTCGATTTTTAGGTTCTTCTAGTAGGGTATTTATTTATTATAAAATGTCGGAATATGATATCTAATTACTTTAAGACGGTTATTTTTATATTTTAAAATAAATAAATACTAACTTTAATCCAATTATGGAATCAGTCGAGTCATGCTTATGAGGCTTTCATGTACTCACCCAATCTAGTGATGTTGTGTATAAATCTACATGTACAAGCAAACATATTTAATAAAATATTAAAAAGCACGTTAAAGTATATAATAGATAGGAATGATAATAAAATTATTTAATGAACGAATATCACATATATACATATAAATTATTTTTAAACAAGTATTCAATTTAGAAAATATCACAATATGGAACTCCGGTTATAACCCAAAATTAAAATAGTAAAGCCTTGGGACTAAATAAAAAAGAAGTTAAAATTAAGGATTTAATCTAAAATCTAGGTAATCAAACTAGAAATAAATTAAGAGAAATCTAAAACTAGGGGTTCAATTTAAATTTTAAGTAAACTAATCTAAATTTCAATTACAAATCATAAAACGAATCAAACATTATGCATAAAATTAAAAGAAATGCCATGTAACTAAATTTAATCTGATTGTACATTCACCTAAATTATAAATATTGAAAGATAAACCATATGCATCACTTAAAATATATACTACATATTTTACATGCAAAATATAACGTATAATACATTACACCACAACTAGGGACTAAAATAAAACATTGCAATAATTAGAATACTGAAAAATACAAAGCTGAAAATACATGACAATAAAATAAAGAGGTGTTGAAATGTAAATAAATAAAGTAAAGGTGTTGAAATGTAAATAAATAGAGTAAAGATGTTGAAATACGAATACTATAAATTCAAAAGGCTAAGAACAAAATATCAATAGAACTAAAATAACAAAAAAAAGTGTGCAAATAAAACAAAACAGAGAGTAATAAAAAATATCAAAATGTAAAAACAAGCTAATATTTAGGGGACCTATGCATGTCTTTTCCTAACTTGAGTGACTAAAATATTTAGGGTGCTATATGCGATTTGACCCTAGGTTAGTGACCAAGATGTAAATAGACGCCTAAAATCTGAGGACCTAAGGATAATTAACCCCTAAACTAGGTGAACAAAGCAAAAAGATCCCAAAACTGAGAACTTGATGCGTGATTTACCCAAAATTTTAAAACAAACCCTATATACTTCTAGAAGCATGTACAAAACCCAAAAAAATCATTATTTCCTCTTCCTTTTATTTTTTCTCTCCAAACAACCAAACTCCCCTCTCTCTCTTATGAAATCGGTCGTAGAACCTAAAGAACCTCAAGCCACCATCGGCCACGCCCATCGGTGGCCTCTAACAACCCCACTGGCACTAAACCCGCTAGAAAATAAAATGACCCCTAAAATAAAGCCCAAAATAAGCTTTTCCACCCTCTATAGGTGGTCGGGCTCTAACCCGAACGAAGCCAAATCAGAAGCCCAGCCTCCACCTGTCGCCTATATTTTGACGAGGAGCCCAACAAGGAAGGTAAGCACAATCTTCTCTCCCTTTCCCTCTACTTTGTTTTTATGGAAACTACATACATGCATAAAAAATAAAAATTAATGAAAAGGAGGTGAACCTTTTGCAAAGTAATGATTTTTCTCTGTTTTTTTCGTTTGTATTCGAATGCTTCCCAAACAATACTCCCTTTACAATTGTTTTTGATTTGGGTTTATACCCATATTACAGTAGGTATTAAAAAAATTATGAAAAATACTAACATTGCTTTGTTTTTTGTAATTTACTATAGAGTTGGTGTGCTGATGGAATGGGCCTGGTGTGGAGCAGGACTGTGGTAGTGCATTGGAGCGTTGGTGAACAACTATAATCGGGGTATAGGTAACAACAACCTTGTTTGACTTCTTAAGCTTCTTTTTATATTATTATAATAATATAAACATATATATGGTGAAAAAATTGGTGATTATAATTTCCCCTCTTTGCCCATGGCTGTGAGACAGGAATAAAGCAAAGACATAAAGCACCAATTTTTCATCTTGGACACCTAAAATCTTTGAGATTCAAGTTCATTTCATTATGGACTCTTCACTTTTGATTATGCTGATCCATATCCTTCTGCGATAGAATCGAGCACAAGGTTGAACAAGTTCTTCTCCTTATGAACTTCTTCTTCATCTGGGCGAGTTCTTCTCATTATGAATTCCTCTGGAAATGTTGGTTCATCTCCTTCTGTGATGGATTTGAAAGGAACCAGTTCTTCTCATTATGAACTTTCTCCTTTGGGGTGAGTTCTGCTCATTATGAACTCCTCTAGAAATGTTGGTCCACCTCCTTGATGGATTTGAAAGGAAAGAGTTCTTCTCATTATGAAATTTCTTATTTGGGGTGAGTTATTCTCATTATGAACTTTATCCTTTGGGGCGAGTTCTTCTCATTATGAACTCTTCTGGAAATATTGATCCACCTCTTTCTGCGATGGATTTGAAAGGAACATTTTCTTCTCATTATGAACTTTCTCCTTTTGTCCGAGTTATTCTCATTATGAACTCTTCTGGAAAGGTTGGTCCACATCCTTATGGGATAGATTTGAAAGGAACAAGTTCTTCTCATTATGAACTTTCTTCTTTATGGTGAGTTCTTCTCATTATGAAATGTTATGAAATTTTGGTACACCTTCTTCTGTGATGGATCATAGTCATTATTGACTCTCTCTAAATTTCTGTCAAAATATTCAAATAATTTTAAAGAATATGAATGGGTGAGCATGCTTCTATTTATAGATGTCTTCTGATCTATGCATGATGTCGTTTTAATATTGTGAGCTCTGCTATCCTGTAATTCTTCATTTCAAATGCTTCATTTGATCTTTCATTTGCGCTCCACACTTTGCTTGGTCTACTTTATGCGAGTTATTATTTCTCTTGTTCCCAAATGAATCATTTTTTTGCTTTTTTTAATTGCTCATCTTTGTCAGGTAGATAATTTCCTGACAAGTTTTGTCTCAGAACACACCAAAATATTAGTGTTTTCACTATGTTTCTCATGGTTTCAGTTCTCATGCATTTTATTTGGTCATGTTTTATTCTATACTCTTCGATTATAGATAAGAGTTTTAGGGTCTTGACTTACTTTAGACTCCATGCATTGGAAATATTAGTTTAGAGCAATACCAATAAATCTTTTGTTTTCTTTTTAATGACATGTCAATCTACTTATAAGATTTTTATGTGTACGTAAAGAACGAATATAATTGTGACTTGGAATAAAAAACTTGGAATCCACTGACAAGGAATTAAATTTACAAAGTTATGGCAATCATAGAAATAGTGGAAATTTAGAAACACAAGTCAGATGTCCCTATGTATCACTAGCATGAGTGTTTCTGAACCAATCAACTTGATACAACTTGGAGCATTAAGTTGAGCTTATGTCTGAAGGACTTCAAGGGTTGCCAGAATTTTTGTAGTTGTGAAGTTTCTCTAAAAATAACAGACTCTCGAGAGGGCTTAACTAACGATGCCTAATATCAAAATGCATTTGAGTCGCCTTTTCAGGTTTTCAACTCAAAGCCTTCATTTGGTTTTAAGATGTCCTTTGTGGATTTTCATCTCGAACCCTCTTTTTTCTTCTTCTTTTTTCTTTTTTTCATTTTCATTTTCCTTTTTCCTTTTCCTTTATTTTTTTCTTTTTCTTTTTTTTCTTCATTCTTTTTATTCATCATTTTTTCAAGCATAGTACTTCTTGATAGAGTATGAGTTTATCGGATTTCTCAATTCTTCTCCATCTATCTCTTCCAAAATTAACGCTCCCCTAGATAAGGCCTTTTCGAAAGCATATGACCCTTCTCAATTAGGCATCCATTTCGCTCAAAAATCTTTATGAATTAGAAGGATCTTTTTTAGCACTAGATCACCTTCTCAATATTTTCTTAGACGAGCCTTCTTATCATGAGCTCGCATCATCCATTTTTATACATCTGACAGTGGTAAATAACTTTTAATCTCTTTTTTCAATAAGATTCAACTGGTTGAACCGAGCCTGGAACCATTCAGCTTCATCAAACTTCACCTTCTTCAATGTTCGAAGTGACAGAATTTCGACCTCTACTGGCAAGGCTGCCTCCATCCCATAGACTAAAGAGAAAGGCGTTGCCCTTTTTGAAGTTCACACTATGGTTCGATATACATACAAAACAAAGGGTAATTTGTTGCGCCAATCCTTGTAAATATCAGTGGGTTTTGTTATGATCATTTTAATATTTTTATTTGCTGCTTCCACTTCCCCATTCATCATTGGACGATAAGTCACTGAATTGGAATGTTTTATCTTGAACTGAGCATAAAGTTTTGTCATCATTTTGCTAGTCAAATTTGTGGCATTATCTGTGATGATTCTTTCTGGCAGCCCATACCGGAAAATTATCTCTTTCTTTATGAATTTACAAACTATAAACCTCGTGAGATTGGCATATAAGGCAGCCTCAACCCACTTAGTGAAATAATCAATTGCCACAAGTATGAAGTGATGTCCATTTGAAGCCTTTGGTGTAATTTACCCAACGACATCCATGCCCCACGTAGAGAACAACATGGTGTAATTATCACATGTAAAGGTGATGGAGATGTATGGATCTTATCTGCATATATTTGAGATTTGTGACATCTTCTTGCATAATCAACACAGTCTGAATTCATAGTGGCCTAATAGTATCCATATCTCATGATCTTCCTAGCCACAGAAAGATCATTTGCGTGTGTTCCACATATTCCCCTAAGTACCTCTTCAAGTATACTTCTTGCTTCTCGGGCATACACGCATCTCATTAAAACTTGATCACTAACCTTTTTGTACAAAACTTCCCCATCCAGGACATATCCAATAGTCATTCTCCTTATTATTCTTTTATCAATTTCATATGCATGTTATGGGTAAGTTTGATGCTTGATGTATTTCAAGATGTCATAATACCATGGGCGACCATCTCCCTCTTCTTCTATGCTATAATATTTTACCGGGGTTTTATATATTTGCATTTTAATTGGCATCATGTCAGCTCTCCTATTCGCTTGGAACATTGTAGCCAGTGTGGCAAAAGAATTTACCATTTGATTATCTTCTCGAGGGAGATAAGTGAAAGTGATATCTTTGAATTCTTTTACCAATTCAAGGATCAATTTTCGGTACTATACTAGCTTCAGATCCTTTGTCTCCCATTCTCCTCGCAATTAATACAACACTAGTAAGGAATCTCCATATGCTTTGAACACTTTAATTTTTCTTTCCATGGCTTCTCTTAACCCCATGGCACAAGCCTCATATTCTTCCATATTATTGGTACAAAAGAAATCCAATCTTCTTGTAAAAAGATAGTATACATTTTCCCAAGAAATTAATACTCCCCAATTCCTCCTAAAAAAGCATTGGATGCCCATAAAAATACAACTTCTAAGATTTATCATCTGAAACTGTTTCCTCATCGGTTGTGACGCAGATCAGATCCTTGTCTGGAAAGTTAAAGTTTAAGGACTCATAATCATTTGATGCGCGGTTTGCAAGGAAATCTGGTATGACACTGCCTTTGATTATTTTTTAGTTCACATATACGATGTTAAATTCTGATAACAATATCTGCCACTAGCCATTCTACCAGTTAAAGCCTGTGATTCCATCAAATATTTCAATGGGTCGAATTTAGATATCAACCAAGTAGTATGGTATAACATGTATTGCCTAAGGTTTCGGGTAGCCCATACCAAAGCACAACATAGCTTTTGAATTGGTGGGTATAAGATCTTGCAATTGGCGAACTTTTTCTTAGAAAATAGGTGGCTCTCTCATTCATTTCAGATTCATCATGCTACCCCAGCACACACCCCATCGAATTATCAAAGACCGTTAGGTATAGAATTAATGGTTTACTAGGGACAGATGATATCAGAATTGGAGCAGTGGGAAAATATTTCTTTATTATCTCCAAAGTCTTTTGGCACTCATCATTCCAAAATCTGAGGTTATTCTTTCGAAGCAATTTGAAAGCTGGGTCTCATTTTTCAGTTAATTGTGAAATGAATCGAGATATATAATTGAATCTCCCCATGAAACCTTGAACTTCTTTCCGTGTACAAGGCGACATAATATCTTGAATGGTCTTTAATTTATCGGGATCAATTTAAATTCTCTTTGACTAACCACGAAGCCTAAGAATTTCCCTGACATTACCCCAATGCGCATTTAGCGGGACTGAATTTCAAGTGATATTTTCTCAATCTTTGGAAAAGCTTCCTTGAGTTTTGAATGTGTTCTTCTTCAGTCCTAGATTTTGCAATCATGTCATCCACGTATACTTCGATCACTTTGTGAATCATGCCATGGAAAACAGTCACCATAGTTATTTGGTAAGTTGGTCCAGCATTTTTCAAACCAAATGGCATCGCTTTATAGCAGAATGTGCCCCACATAGTCACAAATGAAGTTTCTTCCATATCTTCAGTGTTTTTTTTATTTGGTTATACCCCGAGAAGCCATCCATAAAAGAAAACCATGAATGACTTGCAGTGTTATCCACTAAAGTATTTATATAATGCAGCAGAAAATTGTCTTTTGGGCTTGCTCTGTTGAGATATCTATAGTCCACACACATGCAGACTTTTCCATCTTTCTTTGGTACAGGGAATATATTGGTGACCCATGATGGAAACCATACATCAATCTGTCTTATCACTTCCTCCTTGATTTTTAACAACATTTATGGCTTCATTCTTCTAAGCTTTTGTTGAACTGGTTTACACTCATTGTTTATCGGAAGCTTGTGCACTACTATGTCTGTACTCAACCCTAGCATATTTTGGTAAGACTATGCAACGATGTCCTTGAATTATTGGAGCATATCTATCAGGTCTCGTCTTATGTAAACTGAAAGAGCGATGCTAATCTTTACTTCTCTTTTTTTATCATCAATTCCCAAGTTTTTAATCTCTGTCTCTTCTTTTTGAGGTAATATATGTTTGTCCTCATTTTCTACCAGCCTTAATAGTTCTCTAGGAACATCACATTCTACCTTATCCTGAAACTTATTGATTTCTTCTTGACATATAGGCCACTCGAAGTTTATCTCATGATTAGATTCATAAATATTCATGTTATTGATATTGTGGTACCTACGAAGGGAAAATTGAATCGAATATATATTTGGGTGGAGAGACCAAAATTTATGAAATGAATGTAAAGAATGAATAATGAATAAGTAAAATGAAAATGTAAATAATTATGGCCATTTGTGAAACAAAAGAATATGTCTTTCATTGAAAGTAAGTATAGTTAACATAACAGTCATTACAAAAAGATTCCTCAATGCTCGCGGGCACAAGCATAAGGATTATTTATGGTATTACTTTGAATTAATCTTAAAAACTATAAGGAGATCCTATGTGGTCCAATTGTTTAGTTTTTCCCTAAGGAAGTGATAAGTGCTTAATTTAGTTAATATTTTTCTTTTAAATTACTCCTTAATCATTGGTTTTTATGGCTTATTTGTTCAATTTTATTCATTTTCTGTGCAGGACGTCAGATTCTGGAAATTACACTTAAAGGACAGAATTCTGCAGTTTTCTTTTATTTTTGGAATCAAAGCCAGACTAGTGGGCATGAAACATCCAACGAGGCGATGATGTCAGCACCTTCTAGAAGATCCAATCAGCGTTTCTAGAAGCATGAATGTATTGGTCGCACGTTTCTGGAATTCGGATTTGAATTAAACTCAAGTTTAGGATAATATTTTAAACATTATATTTTATCTTTTTATTTTAGTTTAAATAGATGTTAGTATTTCAATTAGTAATTAGGATATTATTTTAAATAATATTGTAGTTTATCTTTGTTTTTGGTATTTTAGTTTAAATAGTTTTAAGTGTTTTTATTAGGATAAAAGTTATTATTTTAGGAATTATCTTTAGCTTATTTTTAGGAATTCGAAGGTTATAAATACCTTCTAAGGGTGAGCCTAGAAACATATTTCTCTCATCTGATAATAAAACCTTCTTTTTCTCTCTATCTTTCTCTCTATTTTTTGCATACTTCCTTTATTCCCCTTTAAAATTTTGTTTTCAAATATGCTAAGTATGAATTTGGTCATGCTTAGCTAATTTTATTTTAAGTCGAAGGCTAAAGAGAAGGCTCAATCCCAAACGTGAGAATTATAAGGCACTTAAATCGCTTCAGATTTTTCTCTTTGTTTTTTGGGCTTATTTTTTAAATTAAAACGATTTTCAACATTGGTATGGATATTGTTATGGTTAATGTTTGAAGACGGATTTTCTTATTGAAGAACATTCAACTTCCTAAGAACACACTTAGCAAATTTATTTGCTAAGAGGAAACTGAGATCGAAATCAGTTATTGTTGAAACAACAAAATCCGAGTTGGCAGCGAAGAATTGTCCTTGTAAGACGACGTGAATCTTGAAGTAAAAATTGGTTTCGATGATCCGAGGAATTTGAGGCAAAGCTTAAGTTTGATGTTGCTTTTACTATAAGTTTCTCTTTATCTCAATCTCTTTAGGTTATTTATTTAATTATTTTCTTTTATTTAATTGTTATCTTTTAATTTAAAAGTAACTTTAAAAAACCTTCTTTTTATCTTTACTACTATTATTTATTATTTTATTATTTTTCTCTTTTATTTATTATTACTTATTTTATTATTTTTTCCTTTTTAAATTATAATTATTTATTTTATTTTATTTCAAACTTCATCTGGAATTCTATCCTCCTCTAAATAAAAAAGTTTTACTAAATCACAAAAACCATAGTCTCTGTGGATCGACCCTGCTTCTTTATACTACATTTTCCTTTCTATTTATTAAAGAAGCCAAAATTATTTTAATAGAAAAACGAAGATTATCAAATTGGCGCCGTTGCCGGGGGACTAACGACAAGTACTGATTTATTTTTCTAGTTTTTGATTTATAACCAGAATAAACCCAGATGAATTAGCAGATCTAGATCTGGAGATCGAAGCACAAAGATTGGTTATTTTATTTACCTCGAAATCCTGTTAATTCATGTGCTGACATGAATCGAATTTTTCTTGACAGGTTCTTTCCAGTGGCTAAAGCAAGTGAGTTATGAAGGAGCATTCTTTCCATTCAACAAAAGATCGAAGAAAATCTTTATGACTATTGCGAACAATTTAAAAACTTTATGTACGTTATCAACAACATGGATTAAGTGAGCAAACGTTACTTCAATACTTTTATGAAGGCCTTTTACCGATGGAGATGAAAATGGTGGATGCCGCCAGTGGAGGAGCATTAGTCAACATGACCCCAACAACAGCAAGGGAGTTGATTTCAACCATGGCAGTCAACTCTCAACAATTTTCAAGTGAACCCGCTAATGGGTTCACGAGATAAGTACCATTTCCCTTGGAAATAAGTTAGACAAATTAACTTAAGTAGTTAATTCACTTGTTGTAGGAAAATCATGAGTAACAAGATCATGTGGAATTTGCACAAAGCTAGACCATCCGACGGATTGTTGCCCGCTAATACAAGAAGGAGGCAATGCAAAAATCAATGTTGTAGGCAACTTTCCAGGTCATCCACAAAGAAAATACAACCCATACAACAATACTTATAATCTAGGATGGCGAGACCACCCAAACTTCAGCTATGCAACAAATCAAAGACCAACTTATCAACCAAGACCTCCTCCTCAATAGAAAACAAAAATCCATCATTGGAAGAACTCGTAGGGAACTTAAAAATTTCACAAGAAAAGTTCATTGCGTCCCAGGAAAAATTTCAAAGCCTAACCGAAACATATCTTCAAGAGTTAGATAACCAGGTAAGCCGACTAGCTCAAAGTGTGGGGAAATTGGAATCACAAGGAAGACTACATTCTCAAATGGAGATAAATCCGAGAGAGAATGTTAGTGCCATCACACTTCGAAGTGGAATAGTTATCTCACCCGAAGTTCCAGCAGAAAAGGCTGCACATCAAAAAGAACAAGAGGAAACACCACATTCAGAAATAAAAGGTATGTCAGACTCACATCCTTATCTTTCTTCTCATGAAATCACTCCACCACCCTTCCCATCAAGGTTGATGAAACGTGATAAAAGAGCTGAAGAAAGGGAGATCTTATAGGTATTCCAAAATTTCAAGTAAACACACATCTTCTTGAAGTAATACGACAAGTACCAAGGTATTCTCGATTTTTAAAATAACTTTGCACTACAAAGAGGAAATTAATGGGGCACAAAAAGGTAAATTTGGGAGAACATGTCTCTGTAATTTTTCAACGAAAGAACCCACCAAATATGAAGGATCAAGGTATGTTCGCTATACCTTGCAAAATAGGTGATTTTAAAATTAAATGTGCAATGAGTGACTTAGGAGATTCAATCAATGTTATTCCATTTTCTATAAATAAAATGATTACTAACGAGCCTTCGAAGGAAATAGGAATAACCATACAGTTGGTTGATCGATTTGTGATCTATTCAGTGGGAGTAATGGAAAACGTCTTAGTAAAGGTTGATGTATTATTTTTTCCTGCAGATTTCTATGTCATTGACATGGAACATGATAGGTCGGATTCTTATTCCAAGGTACTCTTAGGCCGACCCTTCCTAAGCACTTCACATACAAAGATCAATGTTAAAAGTGGTATACTAACAATGGAATTTGATGGTAAGATTGTTGAATTTGATGTTTACAAAGCAATAAAATGCCCTGATCATGTTGAAAGAATTAATTTTGTTGATGTTATAGATCCTTTAATTGATGAATATATTGAATCTAATTTTTCTTATGATATTTTCAAGGATCCTAAACTTTAACACGAAGAGAAAGAAAGGGAGTTTGAAAATATTGATTCAATCAATTCTAATATTTCTTTATCTTCCTCTAAATCTAAAATTTTACCTTTTGTTTTGTAGGCACCTGAGGTAGAATTGAAGCAATTACCGGAACATTTGAAATTTGCATTTTTGGGCGAAAATGGAACTTTACCAGTGATCATCTCAAGTAAATTGTCCGAATGAGAAGAGGAAGCTTTGGTAGCAGTGTTTTGCTCTCACAAAGAAGTCATAGGATGGGCTATTGCTGACATTAAAGTATTAAGTCCCTTAACTTGCATGCACAATATCAAAGTCGAAGAAGGAGCAAACCCATCACGAGAAGGACAACGCCAATTAAATCCAACGATGATGGAAGTAATAAAGAAATAAATTTAGAAACTCCTTGATGCTGACGTAATCTATCCAATATCATATAGTAATTGGGTAAGTCCGATTCATGTGGTTCCCAAGAAAACGAGAGTCACAGTGGTCGAAAATCAAGAAAGAGAGTTAGTGCCAACAAGAGTTCAAAATGGATGGCGAATTTGTATTGATTACAAGAAGTTGAACTCTCTTACTCGAAAAGATAATTTTCCTCTTCCTTTTATAAACCAAATGATTAAAAGATTAGTTGGGAAAACTCATTAATGTTACCTTGATGGTTTTTCATGGTTTTTCCAAATTCCAGTAGCACCAGAAGATCAAGAAAAAATGAATTTTACTTTTCCCTTCGGTACATTTGCATATAGACAGATGCCCTTTGGTCTTTGTAACGTACCAGCCACCTTCCAAAGATGCATGTTAAGTATATTTTCCGATTATGTAGAAAATGGCATCGAAGTCTTTATGGATGACTTCACAGTTTATGGTAGTTCTTTAGTGAATGACTTGATAATCTAACTAGTATGCTTAAAATATGCTTAAAATATAATCTTGTTTTGAACTCTGAAAAATGTCATTTTATGGTCGATAAAGGGTAAATTTTAAGTCATATTGTTTTTTCAAAAGGGATTGCGGTTGATAAGGGTAAAACTTATATTATACGCTCATTTCCTTAGCCCACAACTGTTAGGGAAATTTGTTCTTTTCTTGGCCATGCAAAATTTTACTGCTGGTTTATTAAAGACTATTCGAAGATAGCACAACCTTTATGCAATCTTTTTCAAAAGGATCAAGACTTTGAATTTAATTCAAAATGCAAGGAGTCATTCGATTCATTAAAGGAAAAGCTTATTTCAGCTCCAATTGTTTAGCTGCCATATTGGAATTATCCCTTTGAACTTATATGTGACACATTGGATACTAGCATTGGAGCCATTCTCGATCAGAAAATAGGGAAAGAGCCACATGTCATAGCCTACGCGTCCCGAACTTTGGACTCAGCTCAGAAAAATGATTCAACTATGGAAAAGGAACTTTTGCTAAAATTATTCCTACAGAAAAATTTAGATCTTATTTAATTGGCACTAAAATTACTGTTTTTTTTATCATACAGCTATAAGGTATTTGATGAGAAAAAAGTAGGAAAAATCGAGGCTTATTCAATGGATCCTGCTTTTACAAGAATTTAAATTGGATTCGAAGACAAAAAGGGATACGAAAATATGGTAACAGGTCACTTGAGTCAAATTCCCCTTTCCACATCAGACCCACCACTTAAAGAAGAATTTCCTGAAGAAAAATTATTGGTGGCACAAAGCATAACCCCATGGTTTGTGGACATGGTTAATTATTTGGCCATAGGTAAGTTACCATTAGATTTTCCGAGAGTTGAAATCAATCGAATTAAGCGAGAATCCCGATACTATATTTGGGACGATCCTTACTTATGGAAGCACTGCTCGGATCAGGTAATTCGGCGATGTATTCCCTGAAGTGAGGTAAATTCAATTATACAATTTTTTCTTTTTTACTCTTGCGGTGGTCATTTTGGGCCAAAACGTACAACCCATAAAATTCTTGAATGTGGTTTCTATTGGCCTAATGAAAACTTCGTAAAAAGACTCAATTTCAGTATTTTTACTAAAGTTATTGCTCGTCTAAACAAAGTATGCACAATATTTTAGTTGCATATAGGTTATATTAGCTTGTGGTAGATAAGTTTTGCTTAGGCAAGATTTATTTGGTCTGACTGATGCTGCTGAGGATAAAGGGTTGTTTGGATTATGTTTGTGCATGAAACTTAAAGAGGAAGAACATTTTAGTTGTGACAACGTAAATTTGCAAAGGACAATGGAAAAAATGATAACGTGAGGAACAGATTTATCTCACCGAGGCAAGGTTAATCTGAAGAAGTCTGAAGCAGGTGTGAGGAAACCTTCTATGTCACACGCCAGCTAGATGACCTACTTCACGTACGAGTAAGCCTTAATTATTATGAAAGCCGCCAGTCACCTTTCCTTTTTAAGTCTGGTCATTTAATAACAGTTATTTAAGGAAACTTCAAAAGCATGCAAAGCCCTAGGAGATCTTTCCTTATAAATAACCAGTCGTAGCCGCCAAAAAGGAAGGGCGGCAAGGAAGAAGAGAGAAGAGTTATATCCAAGGCGTGAGCGAGCAACTGCAATGCTTTCCCACCGTAAAGCAGCCAACGTTCCTTGGTGTCCTCCATAACCAGATTATAGTAGAGCGGTGATCAGGTCTCGAGAGAGTTTGATCACCAAGGCAGGCACGGTGCTGATCAGAATTGTCGCGATAGAGCCTCTAATTTTAGGAGTCGTTCTTCCTTTGTTCTTGACTCTTTATCTATTTGGGGTTATATTAAATGTTGAATCTTAGATGATCTTTGATAGCACCATGACTATCTTACATGGTGTTAAACTTTATTTTGCCTGAACAATATTTTTATGTTTTATGAATGATAAATTATGTTTTGCTTATGACTGATTTGCTCATCGTTTAAATATGTTACCTTACACTGTAAGAGCATCGAGAGATCACCTGTGGTTTTGGTAAAACATGTCTTGGCAATGTAAGAGAATCGAGAGAGAGCCTTTTGTCTAGATAATGATTCTTAGATTCGAGAGAATTAAGATAGATCCACGTGAGCAATGGAATGAATCTGGGATGGTGAAGTTCTAACTTGTTTTCCTTAAAGATAAAGAATGAGTTTCAAATTACTAAGAGGCGTACACGTTAGAGTAGGATAGACAACACCTATAGTTCACGCTGAGAAATATTGCTACAACAACAGTTTGACAAACCAAGGGTTGTAGTTAACGCTGAGGAGTATTGCAATAGCAACTGTCTAATAATACCTAGTAATCCTGTCGGGAAGCTTTAGCAAGTCATATTAATTCATTCTAGACTTAGAATAATTGTTGTCAAGACAAAAGTATAGCATAAGTGCTCTGTGATAAGTCTGAATATGTGAGGTTGTTTGCATTATATTTAATTCGTCTTATTTTATTCCAGCATTCTGCATACTTATTTTTCCCTAACCAAACTTTTATGCAATCATTAAATCACTTCTTCGTTTATTTAATATTAGTTTTTAAGCTGACACTAGTAGGAATTAGTTCGTGACACTAGTTCTCGTTGTGGTAAAAATATATTTCTAATCCAATCCCTGTGGAGACGATACTCACTTACCCTGTATTACTTGAATCGATTGTGTATACTTGCACGGATTTACTTGCCTTAGCATATACATTTATAAGCGATCAAGTTTTTGGCACCGTTGCAGGGGATTGGCAACTGATGAAATTTTTAGCCATAACAATTTTTTTTATGTCACCTTATATTTGTTTAGTCTAACGTAGTTTATTTTTTCTTTTATTTTGTAGGTTTTGTTATTACATGACCATGAGATCTGCTGGTAAGCCTTTGGAACCATTTGACCCTGAAGTTGAGCAATCATTCAGACAAAGGTTGCGTGCCCAAAGATCCAGAGAACATTTAAACCAACTCCAAATGCAAGACAATATGGGAGATTTAGGACCTGATCTAACTATCAATCTTCAAGTTGCAAGGCTAAGAGCAATACGAGATCATTTGAACCCGATTCTCGATGATCTCAATCCAAGCATAGTGCCACTCATTTTGAACTCAAACTGTTGATGTTTAACATGTTAAACTCTATTAGATAATTTGGTGGTTCATCCAATGAGGATGCTAGGCAGCAAGTTCGTGCTTTCCTTAAAGTATGCAACTCGTTTCGGCAATAAGGAGTACATAAAGATGTGATCAAACTAAAACTTTTCCCTTACTCCCTACGCAATATAGCAAGAGCCTGGCTCAGCAGAGTTCCTTCTGGCTCAATGGAGTCATGGGTAGATTTATGCCCAATACAATCTGCCCAATATGAATACACAGCTTCGCAATGACATTGCAGTTTTCGCCAGGGAGATGATGAATCAATGTACGAATGTTGGGACAGGTAAAAAAAGTCTACTTCGTAAATGTGTTAACATGGCTTTCATGATTGGACGCAAGTGGTGATGTTTTACAACGGAGTCAATGCACCAACTTGAATAATGCTAGACGCCTCAGCAAATGGCACTTTACTGGACAAATCACCCGAGGAAGCTTTTGACATCCTCGACAGGATATCAAATAATGATTATCAATTTCCAAATACAAGATTGGGAACCAGTAGAAAAACGTATGTAGCATATGAATTAGAGGGTAAGCATTTAGTAGCAGCTCAACTTTCTGCCATAACCAATATGTTGAAAAATTTGCAACGTCCTAATGAGGTAAGAGAAATCATGGTGACCAATAACGCATGCATATTTTGTCATGGTAACCATCATGAGAGTGAATGCCCGAAAAACCATGAGTCAACCAATTTTGTGGGCAACTACAATCGGAGCAACAATAACCCCTATTCAAACACGTACAATTTTGGTTGGAGACATCACCCAAATTTTTCATGGAGTAATCAAGGAAACAACAACAATCAAGCAGCAAACTACATGCCACAACAAAATAATTCTGACCATCAACATTTTCAGAATCAGCATCATCAGCAACCCTGGAAAAACAATAAAGGTATAGCTTCTTCCTCTAATACTAATTCCAATACTAATTCCTTGGAGTTGTCATTGCAAGAATTTATGGCCTCGACGAAAGATTTCATGGCCTCCACAAAGACCTTAATGCACGGACATTCTGCAACAATTAAAAATCAAGGAAATTTGTTACAAATCCAAGCAACACTTTTCCAAATCCATAGTTCATCTCTAAGAGCATTGGAGAATCAAGTGGGACAAATTGTTACGTCATTACACTCTCTCCCACAAGGAAATCTCCCTAGTGATACGAAGATCACTAAACATCATGGGAAGGAACAATGCAATGTATTTACACTAAGGAGTGGAAAATAGGTCAACCAAGATGAAAAGTTTGGGGGAGAATATCTGTACAGTCTTCGTCATGGCATAACACAACCAGAGGATCGAGCTGAAAATGTTGAACGAGAGGAAGCGCTTGAAGAGAAGGAAAGAACTGAAGGTTCAGAAAGGTATCACTCAAACAACAAGAAATTCATGGTCAAGACTAGAGATTCTTCATCAACAATAGCAGACAATGTGAGACATCTACCACCATTCCCTCAACGGTTGAAAAAGCCTGATGATGACATCCAGTTCAAGAAATTTGTTGATGTTCTGGATCATTACTGTATCAATGTACCCTTACTAGAAGCCATCGAACAAATGCCTTTCTATGCCAAGTTTCTTAAGGACATTGTTACAAAGAAATGGAAGATAGAACATGTTGGCACGGCAACAGAAATCTGTTCAACAGTAAGCAAACTCCCACCAAAACAAAAACACCCTGGCAGCTTTATAATACCATGATCAATTGGTAATGAATTCATAGGACAAGCTCTTGTTGATTTGGGATCAAGTGTAAACTTGATACCAAATTCCATATTTATGAAACTAGACAAGTAATCACACATGTACGGCCAGAGGGCATAATAGACGACATCATAGTAAAGGTGGATAAATTCGTATTTCTAGTTGATTTCCTCATCCTGGATTGTGAAGTCTATGAAAATGCACTAATCATTCTGGGATGACCCTTCTTAGCCACTGGGAGAATCCTAATAGATTATGAAAATGGAGAGTTCATAATGCGAGTAAGAGAGCAAAACATCGCCATCAATGTATTTAACTCCATGAAATATGTGGACGATTCAGATGAATGCAGTGCATTAGAGAAGTGGAGGAGAAAATAATCCTTGAACGAGGTGAATCCCTAATACTCAATGAATACATCACTTTTTAGCATGGCCATACAACTGAGATACACGAACAAGACACTTTTGTCCCAGACGAATTATTTTCAGAATATGATTTAGAGAATCATGACCCTGACAACAGAAATTTGAACAATGAACACCCTAAAAATGATACCAATGCATGATACAGAGGCTTCTTCATAATAAATCAGGTATGAAATTTGAACCCTTAGATTATGATGAAGTTAAGTCTCAAGAGTCATCCTTACAACATGCACCGAATCTGGAACTTAAAACTTTGCCATCACACTTGAAGTATGCTTATCTAGGAATTGATGAAACTCTACCAGTGATAATTTCTGCCAACCTAACCTCCGAACAGGAGAATAGTTTGTTGAATGTTTTGTCACTACACAGAAAAGCTCTCAGATGGACAATGGTAGACTTTAAGGGTATCAGTCCAACCATATGCATGCACAAAATCAATCTAGAAGATAGCCTTAACACTTCACTAGAACCCTAAAGAAGGCTCAATCCAATCATAAAGAAGGTAGTCATGAAAGAAATTATAAAATGGTTTGATGCGGGAGTAATTTATCCTATATCTGATAGTTCATGGGTCAGCTCAATGCAGTGTGTACCAAAGAAGGGTGGTGTGACCGTGATTAAAAGTGAACATGACTAACTCCTCACCACAAGAAAAGTCATGGGCTGGCGCATATGCATGGATTACAGGAAGCTCAACAAATCCATAAAGAAATACCATTTTCCCTTCCCTTTCATCGACCAAATGCTTGATAGGTTAGCAAGAAAAGCATTTTACTGCTTCCTAGATGGATACTCAGGATATAACCAAATAGCCATAGCACCGTAGGATCAAGAGAAAACCACTTTCACATGCCCATATGGTAAACATACATTTAGACGAATGCCATTTGGATTGTGTAACACTCCAGCTACATTCCAAAGATGCATATTGACAATCTTTTCAGATATGGTGGAACAATGTATGGAAATATTTATGGACGATTTCTTCGTCTCAGGTGATTATTTTGACCGATGTCTCAGCAATATATCCAAGGTACTTAAACGATGTGAAGAAGCCAACCTAGTGTTGGATTGGGAAAAATGCCATTTTATGTTAATCGAAGGAATAGTGTTGGGTAACAAAATATCATGTCGGGGCATCGAAGTCGATAAAGCCAAGGTGCATGTAATTGCAAACCTTCCCCCACCCATTAACGTGCGTATACAGTTTCCTTGGACATGCAGGCTTCTACAGGCGGTTCATAAAAGATTTTTCTCAAATCTCTAAACCCTTGTGTCTTTTGCTTCAACAAAATCATTCATTTGAATTTACTAATGATTGTTTGAATGCCTTCACAGATTTGAAGAAAAAACTTTCGGTAGCACCAATCGTTATCCCACCAGACTGGAACGAACCTTTTGAGCTCATGTGTGATGCTAGTGACAATGTAGTTGGAGCAGTGCTAGGGTAACGAAAAAGTAAAATCTTTCATGTTATATACTATGCGAGCCATACTCTTAATGATGCACAAGTAAACTATACCACCACTGAAAAAGAACTCTTAGCAGTAGTATTTGCATTAGATAAGTTTAGGCCATATCTAATAGGCACTAATGTAATTGTGCATACAGATCATTCTGCCATCAAATATCTGATTAATAAAAAAGATGCAAAACCTAGACTAATTCAGTGGATATTATTACTATAAGAGTTCGATTTAGAGATTAATGATAAAATAGGTATAAAGAATCAAGTGGTAGACCATTTGTCTAGGTTAGATAACAAACCCGATTATCCTGACATTACAGAAATTAAAGAGGATTTCCCTAATGAGAAAATATTATTTGTCACGGTTGTGTCGTGGTATGCTGATATAGTTAACTTTCTTGTTAGTGGTATTATTCCTCCTGATTTATCTAGCCAGGGCAGAAAGAAGTTTTGACATGATGTGCGACATTACTACTGGGATGAACTATTCCTATTCAAGCAATGTGGAGACCAAATAATCCGAAGATGCATTCCAGAAGAAGAACATAATGATATTCTACACCTATTCCACTCGTCACCATATGAAGGGCATTTTGGTGGAATGAGAACAGCAGTGAAAGTGCTTCAGTCTGGATTTTATTAGCCAACCTTATTCAAAGATGCACATATATTCTATAAGTCATGTGATAGATACTAACGAACATAAAACATATCGAAACGGCATGAGATGCCATGGCAAAATATTCTGGAAATTGAACTCTTCGACGTGTGGGGAATATACTTCATGGGACCCTTTCCCACATCATTTGGAGATTTATACATTCTCTTGGTAGTGGATTATGTATCAAAATGGGTAGAAGCCATCGTAACACCTAAAAATGATTCTAAGATGGTGTTAAAATTTTTGCACAAAAATATATTTACCCGATTTGGAACACTACGAGCTATCATTAGCGATGAATGAACAGATTTTGACAATAAATTGATTGCCAAGGCACTGAAGCGATATGGAGTATGACATAGGATTGCTATGGTGTATCACCCTCGAACGAATGGACAAGCTGAAGTGTCTAACCGGGAAATTAAATAGATCCTTGAAAAAGTGGTCATCCCAACTCGAAAGGACTAGTCATCGAATCTAGATGAAGCACTATGGGTTTATCGCACAGCATTCAAGACACTGTTGGGAATGTCACCGTTCAAACTGGTCTATGGAAAAGAATGTCATCTGCCTGTTGAACTCAAACATAGAGCCTACTAGGCCATCAAAAAGTTAAACATGGATGCTCAGCTTGCTGGAGAAAGAAGACTCTTGGAACTAAACAAAATGGATGAATTCAGAGCACACGCTTACGAGAATGCCCGCCTATACAAGGAGAAAATAAAACAATGGCATGACAGAAAAATTTTGCCGAGGCAATTTTATTCTGGACAACAAGTACTGATCTATAATTCACGTCTTAAGTTATTCCCAGGAAAGCTAATATCACGATGATCAGGACCGTTCATCCTACATCAAGTCCATGATAGTGGAACAATCAAAATACAGAACCAAAACAATGGTTCCATCTTCAAGGTGAACGGGCAGAGACTCAAGGAGTACAAAGGAGCCCCAGTCATGAACGATAAACCGACATCGTTGATACTTGATGCCCAAGAGTTTCCTTTATTTACTTGAACAAAATTCGTTACCTAGGCAACGAAAATTTGAATTATGTACATAAATAAATCAAGTTATTTTTTTATTTCATTATTCATTTAATTTTATTCCCTTTTTTTTATTGCAGGCATACACATCACACGTGGTAGCATGGGGAGTTGGAGCATGCATGAAAAGAAAAAGAAACCCTAGGATGCATGGTTTTGGCGGCACAATAAAGAGGGAAATAGATCTTTTCCCCCACTTTATGTCCAATCATATATTTCTCATTAAATGCAAAAATCTTTTCCCTTTGTGTAAGGACAAAACTACCCCAAAATCGTTTGTTACTTTCCAAAGAAAAAACTGTCCAACTTCTTCTTCTTCATAGTGTCTCATCCTCTCTCTACCAAACAAGAAAACCTTTCTCTCAACGAATTCCTCCCCATCGACCCCACTGATTTCACCACACCAACCAAGTACAATGGTAAGAGCAAGGAAAGCCCCAACCTCAACACAAAGTTTTAAACGTTCCCAAATGGCCGAAGCGGAAGTACGCTTCAAAATCCTCCAAAAACATCAAGTGTATTTGGAGGATGAATTTGTTTTCCCAGCCGAGGATGAAGAACCGTCTGGACTAGAGATGGACGTGATAAATAAACACAACTGGGAGAAGTTTGCTCGTCATCCCAAAGCCGTAGTACCAGCGATGGTAAGGGAGTTATACGCCCATCTTGAAGACCCGTCTAACCACACAGTGTATGTTCGACGGAAGCTCTTTCGATTTTCCCCTTCATCACTCAATAGATAATTTAAGTTGGGGAAAGTGGAGGAGCAGCACAAGTGATTCGTGGCTGAGGCGGATCAAGAAACGTACATCGGAGTGCTGGAAGATTTATGCTTCGGGTGGGCCAAGTTCGAAGGAAATGCCCCAACGAGGAAAAGACTAGATCGTCGATCCCTAAAACCAAACGTGAAGTTATGAAACCATTTTCTCAAAGGCAAGTTGATGCCAACATCTCACAACACCACTGTCCTCGTGAAAAGATTGATGCTCTTGCACTCAATCATATATGGGAGGAAGATCGATGTTAGAGATCTCATCTTCGAACAAATCTATGAGTGTGCCAAGAGGAACCGGGGGAATCTACTGTGTAAGAAAAGAAAGTCCCTGATGAGCCTTTTGAGGACTTCATTAATTCAAAGGAGTGTATCACCAAGAAAAAAGTACCTAAGTTGATGAGTTTTGATGATAACGCTCCACATGAAGGGTTGGAGCGGGGTGCAAAATCAGCTACCGTGGTTAGAATGGTCATTGTGGTCACGCATACTCGAGAAACATGTGAAATGATCGGGTGCCTAGAGGATCAAATAGAGACCTACTTCGAGTATGTCAAGGCTAGGGACACGCAACTCAATGCTTTCTTCAAGAAATTACTCACGAACAATAACACCAGACTATCGATCTTCCCCAGTGTCATCCTCAAATACAATACGGGCGGCAGCATATTCCATTCCTCGACATCGCAAGTGCCTCAAGACGTTCCCCCAGGAATACCCACTGATGTACCACCACTAGCAACCCATGTCCCACCCGTACCAGAGGAAGGCCAAGGCGAAACAGAAGAGTTCCTCAGCTCTTCATCCTTTTCCACCTCCGAGAGAAGTCAAGATACGCCACCCAACTTCTTCTCTGATGAATATTTCACTCCAACACCAAAGATATCAGAGCAAGGTCAAATGTCGTCCCTGGTCCATCAAGCTCCTAGCCCAGCAGCAGCTCCTAGCCCAGAAGCAGCTCCTAGCCAGCACCAGTTCCAGCACAACCGACTCCTACTACCGAGTAGTCAACTCCAGCACAAGCCTCGACCAACAAAAAGTGCTACTAGAGAATGTTAGGTCGTATACTTGAGTTGCCTCCCTCGATGATAGCAACAGTAAACTCGGGGACGAGAATACCTCTCCTCCCAAACGATGCCAAACAAGGGCGTCCAGTTAAGCCACCCCACAAAAGTGAGTTTCCATTCTAGTTTTAACTTTTATATTTTCGCATCTGCATATAGCATCATGTAGTTTTAGTCTTCATCCATTGAGGACAATGCATCCCACAAGTTTGGGGGAGATATTGTACCATATTCTGCCATACTTTGTTAAAAAGCAGTTGATGATAATTGGTTGAAAATATTTGTTGTCATGACATAAGCAGGTTAAAATTATTATTAGGAATGAATTAGGATGCCCAATGATGAATGCATAATTTGATTTCCTAAGCCAAAATTATTGTTAAGACTATCTAAAGAAGATAACCAACCCTAGGCCTAATTCTTTGAAATTTATAAACATGATTATATGATGTCCTTATTTCAGGTAATTTGTAAAATTTTTGGAAAAGAACTTTCTGTTTTCCAAGACTTTAAAAAAATTTTAAGGGTAAAGTGAAAACTCTTTAGTGTTTAAAAACATGAAAAATATAAAATAAAAAGGGTCACTTCTCTATGCAAAGGCATAAACAGAAAAACTCCATAGGAAATTAAGAGTAGACAAGGCATATGAGTGAATGAAAGTAGTCACAGGATGACTCTGCCCGACTAGCTTGGGGGTGGAATGTATGGTTCCTTTCACCTAGAGTGTGGGACGGTAGGTGTGATGAGCTGACTCCCCTGCTTTAAAAAAATTGATAAATAACTAGGAGTATAAACTAAGCCTAAAAAATAATTTGACGCCTTAACAAACCAGAAGTGCTTACTTTAAGTTTTCTAATTACCTTTATGCATAGACTAGTTACAATCACGCGCACATACAATAGCAAAGAACCCTGACTAGGAAGGGACTTGACTGATATGATTGTCGAACATGTTGAGGCCAAACATTTTTGTTGAGGGCTGAAATCTCAAACCATATGATCTTCTTAACACTGCTTTGCCATGACAATTTTAATTTTCTTCTAGCTAATGCACATTGCTTGAGGACAAGTAATAACTTAAGTTTGGGGGTGTGATAACTCCGTAAAAAGACTCAATTTCCAGTCTTTTCACTTAAGTTATTGCTCATCTAAACAAAGTATGCACAACATTTTAGTTGCATTTAGTTTCATATAGGTTATATTAGCTTGTGGTGGATAGGTTTTTCTTAGGCAAGATTTATTTGGTCTGACTGATACTGTTGAGGAGAAATGGTTGTTTGGATTATGTTTGTGCAGGAAACTTACAGAGAAATAACATTTCAGTTGTGACAATGTAAATTTGCAAAGGCCAACGGAACAAATCATAACGTGAGGAGAAGATTTATCTCACTGAGGCAAGGTTTATCTGAAGAAGTCTGAAGCAGGTGTAACAAAACCGCCTATGTCACATGCCAGCTGGATGACCTACTTCATGTACAAGCAAGCCTTAATTATTCTGAAAGCCGCCAGCCGTCTTTCCTTTTTAAGTTTGGGCATTTAATAACAGTTATTTAAAGAAACTCCAAAAGAATGCAAAGCCCTAGGAGATCTTTCCTTATAAATAACCAGTCGTAGCCGCCAAAAAGGAAGGGAGGCAAGGAAGAAAAGATAAGAGTTTTATCCAAGGCGTGAGCGAACAACTACAGTGATTTCCCACCATCAACCAACCAACCTTCCTTGGTGTCCTCCATAACCAGACTTTAGCATAGCGGTGATCAAGTCTCGAGAGAGGCTAATCACTAAGGCAGGCACGATACTGATCAGAATTGTCATGACAGAGCCCCCAGTTTTGGGAGTTGTTCGTCCTTTGTTCTTAACTCTTTATCTATTTGGGTTTGTATTAAACGTTGAATCTTGGATGATTTTTTATAACACCATGACTGTCTTACTTGGTGTTAAACTTTGTTTTGCATGAACAATATTTTTATGTTTTATGAATGATAAATTATGTTTTGCTTATTACTGTTTTACTCATCGTTTAAATATTTTACGTTACACTGTAAGAGCGTCGAGAGATCACATGGGGTTTTTGTAAAACATATGTTGGCAATGTAAGAGCATTGAGAGATAGCCTTTTTCTAGATAATGATTCTTAGATTCAAGAGAATTAAGATAGATCCACCTAAGAAATTGAATGAATTCGGTGTGGTGAAGTTCTAACTTGTTTTCCTTAGAGATAAGGAGTGACTTTCAAATGACTAAAAGTGGTGGACGCTAGAGTAGGATAGACAACGCCTATAATTCACGTTGAGAGGTATTGTTACAACAACAGTTTGACAAACCAAGGGTTGTAGTTAACCTTGAGGAGTATTGCCATAGCAACCATCTAAGAATACCTAGTAAACCTGTCGTGCAGCTTTAGCAAGTCATAGTAATTCATTCTAGATTTAGAATAATTGTTCTCAAGACAAAAGTTTAGCATAAGTTCTCTGTGATACGTCTGAATATGTGATGTTATTTGCATTATATTTAAACCAACACTTCTCTTATTTTATTCCAACATTCTGTATACTTATTTTGTCTTGACGAAACTTTTTTGCAATCATTAAATCACTTCTTCGTTTATTCAATATTAGTTCTTAAGATGACACTAGTAGGAATTAATTCGTGACACTAGTTCTCATTGTGGTGAAAATATATTTCCAATCCAATCCTTGTGGAGATGATACTCACTTACCCTATATTACTTGAATTGATTGTGTATACTTGCACAGATTTTCTTGCCTTAGCATATACATTTACAAGCGATCACCTAACATCTTTCGGGACTCTTATCTATTTTGTAAAACTTGTGAAAGATGTTAACATACAAGTAATTTAATCCATAGGAATAAAATGCCGCTTAATTCTATACAAGTTTGTGAAATTTTTTATGTTTGGGTAATCGATTATATGGGTCCTTTTACTTCGTCATTTGGAAATACCTATATTATTTTAGTTGTAGACTATGTTTCTAAATATGTGTAAGCTATGGCCACTTGGAATAATGATGCTAAAACTACAATTAATTTTATGAAAAATACCATTTTTCCAGGTTTGGCAAGTCAAGGGCTATAATAAGCGACATAGGAACACATATCATAAATTGAGTGATCGAATCATTGATGAAAAAATTTGGAGTAACTCAAAGAATTGCTACCGCTTACCATCCACAAACAAATGGGCAGGTTGAAGTATCAAATCGGGAAATTAAAACAATTCTTGAAAAATTTGTTAAACCGGACTGAAAGGATTAGAGTTTAAAATTAACTGATGCATTTTGGGCATATCTAACCACTTATAAAGGTCCCATTGGGATGTTACCATACCGGCTTGTTTTCGGTAAATAATACCATTTACCAGTTGAGTTAGAACATCGGGCTTATTGGGCCATTAAATAGTGTAACATGGACATGAATACAATTGGTGAAGCTCAGAAATTACACATTCATGAACTTGAAGAAATCCGAAGAAATACTTATGACAGTTCTCGGATATTTAAAGAAAAAACAAAAGAATTTCACGATAGTAGAATTTCTTTTAAAACTTTTTCTTTCAGTCAAAAGGTTTTATTATTTAACTCCAAATTTAAACTTTTTATAGGAAAACTCAAAATCAAAATGGCTTGGATCATTTACAGTTACTCAAGTATTTCCTCACGGTGCTGTTGAAATTGAAGATAACTCAGGAATACGATTTAAAGTTAATGTTCAAAGATTGATTTCGTATTATGAAAATGCTCAGGTTGGTCTAATTGAAGAAATCAATTTAGATGAACTCGCACTTTGAAAAATTAGGTTGTCGAGCTAACAACGTTAAACAAAAGTGCTTGAGGGGAGGCAACCCATTCTGATCTACTTTTGTTTTATTTTATTTTATTATGTTTTTATTTTTATTTTATTTTCAGCAAACTTTATTTTCATTATAATTATTATTTTATTTTATTTTTATCTGAACAGACCCGAACTCCGACTGAATATTTAATAGAAAGAACAAGTTCACGTCTGGAAATAGGAAGAGGCGCACGTTAGCAAAACCCAACCCCCAGGAGGCGCACGTTAATATACCCCAATTTTTTTTATTCCCTCTTTTGCCAAAAATTCCAAGTTTGAATCCACTTTTGTTTCAAATTTATTCATTATGGGCCCTACCTTATCTATCATTATCTTAACCTTTCCAATTCTAAACCAATCCCAACACTTTCTCTTTTCACCTTTTTAGTTTGACCAAAACTAAAATTCTTTTTCTTTCTTTTATTTCCACGTGATAAGACCCTAAACACCCCAACATCTTTTTTCTTCTTGCATTAAACTCGCAATAACCATTCAATGCCTCACCGCCGGTTCAACACTCGTCGCCTCCTCCACAAGCCGATTACTCCACTCCTTTTCACCATGGTAAGAACAAGTAATGAAGAAAACCAAAGAGCTCCACCGCCGCTCAACATTGGTGGACGCCGCCACCACGCCGCGCCCGTTGTTATCGATATTCCAAGTGATTCCAACCCTCTTCCCACTCCAGCACCTCTTTAACAAGGTTCACAAAGACCACAAGGATCACCGCCAAGGACATCAAGGCATAACCCCAAAACCACCAACCTCCTTCCATCATTCGGTCGTTCTTCCTTCAATCTATACGCTGCCAGACTGAGCATTGCACGACCGTCCAGACCGTCATCTCCAACGACCCCAACATTTTATTCCATCCCATCGGGTTTGGGAACACGTTCAATGTCGAACATGGAATCTTCATCGTTTACTACAATTGAATAACCCGAGGTAAATTCCAAACCTTTCGAAATTGAACCGTTACTAATGTGGCAACCTATTTTTTGTTATTCTGAAGATTTTAGGAACGTATTCAATTTTCCGGGTGGTGTACCACCACAACCGAGTCCCACATCCTCGTATGGACCAGCGTCTTCACCACTATACTACTCGACTGGGAAGCCGCAATGTATGTCTTATTAAGCAGGCTCAGAAGAACCGAAGGACCACCAGACGAGACCTTCAATCCTTTCGATAAAAGGAATCGAAGGGGTCGAACATATTTGGTGCTACCCGAGGAATAGTTGCAAAGATATCTCGATTTTGATGACCACGAGGCAAGGAGTTTCGATAGCATTTGTCACCACAGATTTCAAGTGTGTAAGTATATTCGATCACATACACTCAACACTTTACACTTACGAGATGTTGTGATGCATTATTTCGTTGCTATTGGTTAGACTCCTTATTCGAACATTAGATGCGATACTTACTATGAATTAGTTTTTGAGTTCTATACCACTTTTGCCTTTCAGCAGCATCGTGATATATCTATGAATACACCTGACATTATTACATTTCGATTGCAAGGACAATACTTTAGGATATCGTTAAATGATTTCAATTTTTCTACGGACCATGATTATCTGACATATTTTCGTGAGATTCCACATTATTTTAACACTGATATAGTTTATGAGGCAGTCACAGGATACACAGGTATTCAATTCAAGGCACGCACTACCAAAACATGGTATATTCACGACCCTACTCTCCGCTACATACACTGGTTCCTTACCTACAACTATTCCGGTTAAAATGATACTACCTCCTGTTTGAGTAAGGTTGAATTATTTTTCTTATGGTGCATGCAAACTGGCATGAAGGTAAACTTAGGATATTGGTTCGCTCGAGATTTTGCGTGAGTTGTACGAACCAAACAACCCTTAATTCTCGGACCTTATATTACACATTTAGCATCTCGTTTATTTCCATTAACCTTTGATACTGCAAATTTCACTCATGCTTTTTCTATGGATCCACTTGATGCTAGATGTTTAAATTCAATGGGACTTCTTGCAGGCACTCCCGCTGCCCCCTACATTATACCTCCTGGCACCATCACACCATGTAATGGACATGTGTACATGAGGTAGACTGAACCACCTTCGGCAGTCAGTTCCTAACCAGATATGCAGCTGAGATGCAAGGCGTGACTGATTGCCTTGACACCATTGAAGCCAACCTTGTCGAGATCTTCTGTTACCTTCGCCCGGGCTCGTCTACACGTGGTCGCGGCCGCGGCCGTGGTCGCCACTTGATTGGGGAGTATTTCTTTTTCCTCTTCCTGATTTTAAATTTAATATACGTTTTGGGACAAAACGGATTAAGTGAGGGGGAAAGATAAGCATGTGTCAAATTTTTCCTTGACTTGATTAATTGTTTGAAATTGAGTTATTTTGATGTTGATATATTGGGATCGTTGGTTGCTAGTCTTGAACTTCACTTTATACTCTTGCTTCCTTTTGAATTGTGATTATGTTTTTGCATGATTGGTGATTGATATAGCTAGTGATTTTTTGTTGAGTATTGATATTTCATGCTTTTGTCGATAGAGATGAAATTGGCACAATGCACATCAACTTTTCTTGTGAGATTTGGGCCCAACGAGCATACATTTTCTTTCTTGCTCATTGTTTGACTTATGCATGTCGAACTAATTAGGATGTTCTAGAACTTGTAATCACAATGCATATCGAGACTATATGTTGAACATAATGTTTTAATATGATAGGGGCACCTAGGATAAACCCACTTTTCCCAAAAAGCCTACTCATTTATATTTCCACTAGTGAACCAAATTTGAGCATATTTCCCTTTCTTTGTTTTACACCTCAGTTAAACCCAAAGCCTTTCTTTTTCCTCTCTTTTCACACCCTTACCGAGACTTGAGATCATCTATCACTCTTGTTCCACGAAAATAGAAAAAAACAATGTTTCCAAAAAAATCGAAAAAGGCAAATCGTTCACTGTTTCGAACAGCAAAAAATAAATAAAAATATCATTGTTTCGAACAGATAAAAAAAGAATAAGGAAAAATTGATCGTTTCAATTTCCTTCCATCGATTTTTTTCCTTGTTTTGGCTTTCATTGTTCTTCATGATTAATTCATGGATTGTTCTTAATTATTTAGATCTCTTGTTTCGGTATTTTAAACCTTTCTTTTTAGCCTTTTTCCTACCCTGACCTAAGCCTCGTTACACCTTTTCTAAGACCCCTTGATTATTGCATTATGTTCATTTTTCATAGTAGAGAATTGATTGGATTCCAAGCCAATGGTAACATTTTGGTTAGTTTCGGTTTGATCGATTTCATTTACCCCAAACACTTTGAGCGGATATGTGTGAATCTTTGTGAGGTATTGAGTCATGTTTCATTGAAATTGGAAATTAATTGGGATATCTTGCATACTTTAAATTTTCTTAGTTGTTTTTTTGCTTGATTGTAACTTGAATTCGATAAATGTCATGGACTTAGTTTGATTGGAAGTTTGAGGAATAAATTTAAATTGAATATGGCAACTTGTGATTTTAATGTGTTAATTGATGAATGCTTGAGGACAAGCATTGAATAAGTGAGGGGGAATTTGATAAGTGATTAATTTAGTTAATATTTTGCTTTTAAATTACTCCTTACTCATTGGGTTTTTGTGGCTTATTTGTTCGTTTTGATTCATTTTCTGTGCAGGACGTAAGATTCTGGAAATTGCACTTAAAGGACAGAATTCTGCAGTTTTTTTTTTCGGAATCAATATTGGACTAGTGGGCATGAATTCAAGCATGAAACATCTGACGAGGCAATGACGTCAGCACCTTCTAGAAGATTCAATCAGCGTTTCTAGAAGCACGAATGGATTGGTCGCACGTTTCTAGAATTCATATTTAAATTAAACTCAAGTTTAGGATAATATTTTAAACATTATATTTTATCTTTGTATTTTAGTTTAAATAGATGTTAGTATTTCAATTAGGATTTAGGATATTATTTTAAATAATATTTTAGTTTATCTTTGTTTTAGTTATTTTAGTTTAAATAGTTGTAAGTGTTTTTATTAGGATAAAAGATATTATTTTAAGAATTATCATTAGCTTATTTTTAGGAATTTGAAGGCTATAAATACCCTTTATGGGTGAGCCTAGAAACATATCTCTCTCATTTGAGAATAAAATCTTCTTTTTCTCTCTATTTTTCGCGTACTTCCTTTATTTCCCTTTAAAATTTTGTTTTCAAATATGATAAGTATGAATTTGGTCATCCTTAGCTAATTTTCTTTTAAGCTGAAGGCTAAAGCGAAGGCTCAATTCCAAACGTGAGAATTGTAAGACACTTAAATCGCTTTGGATTTTCTCTTTATTTTCTGGGCTTATTTTTCAAATCAAAATGATTTTCAACATTAGTCTGGTGTTATGGTTAATGTTTGAAGAAGGATTTGCTTATTGAAGCACATTCAACTTCCTAAGAACACACTTAGCAAAATTATTTGCTAAGAGGAAACTAAGATCGGAATTAGTTATTGTTGAAACAACACAATCCAAGTTGGCAGCGAAAAATTGTCCTTGTAAGTCGACGTGAATCTTGAAGTAAAAATCAGTTTCGATGATTCGAGGAATTTGAGGCGAAGCTGAAGTCTGAGGCTCATTTCACTATAAGTTTCTCTTTATCTCAATATCTTTAGAATATTTATTTAATTATTTTCTTTTATTTAATTTTTATCTTTTATTTTAAAAACAACTTTTAAAAACCCCTTTTTATCTTTACTACTATTATTTCTTATTTTATTATTTTTCCCCTTTTATTTATTATTACTTATTTTATTATTTTTCTTTTTAAATTTTTAACTTTTAATTTTATTTTATTTCAAACTTCATCTGGAATTCTATCATCCTCTAAATCAAATGGTTTTACTAAATCATAAAAATCATATTCCCTGTGGATCGACCCTGCTTCTCGATACTACCTTTTTCTTTTTATTTATTAAAGAAGCCGAAATTATTTTGCTAGCAAAACAACGATTACTAGGAAGCAAGGACAGATTCCAGCCAAATATTTTCCCGCTTTGTTGTTCACGGTTATCATGTTGATGACCAAGCCCTCCATGGCTTCATTGCATAAGTCTTTGTCTTTTATCTGCTCTTCTTCATCAATTAATCTGGCTAACTATATCTCCACATCGTACACTCCTCAGGCCCAAGACTAATCAACTGGCCATCTATCACAAATTTTAGTTTCTAGTGCAAGAACGAAGGGACTGCCCCTACTGAATGAATCCATGGCCTCCCAAGCAAGCAATTATAGAACAGGTTGATGTCCATTACCACAAAATCAATATTATAGATAGTAGGACCAATCAAAAATGGTACCTCCATCTTACCAAGCACATCTCACTAGGTTCCATCAAAGGCTCTAACAACACTTTAGTATGCCCTCATGTGTGAGTTGTCCACAGGTAACCTTTGCAGTGTGGCCATAAGCATAACATTAAGTATGATTCATTTGTCAATTAAAATACCTAGAAAGACAAGGCAGTGTGTTGTGATATTAAGAGCTTTCATGGATCCCATTCCACCATAAGGAATTTCATCATCAGTAAATGTTATGTAGTTGTCAGCAGCTATGTACCCCACAATTCAATCTAGCTTGTTCACAGGTATATCCTCAAGTAGAGCATTTTGATGTACCTCTAAATTCATTAATAGATCCATAATCAAAACCCGTGCTTTTTACTTGTGTATCTGCCCAACTATATTATACTCACTATGTTTACAAATTTTAAGAATTGTTGTTCTTGTGTTAAAGTTATTGGCTCATTGATTGTTGGTGGGGGCTCATCATTAAATATATTTTACAATACCACTGCAACTTTTCCTTTTGCTTTTGCTTTGTATGTTTTTTTATATGTCTCGAGAGAGTAGCACTTCCCACTTCTTGTGAAGTGTCCTACTTCACTCATTGTTTCGTTCATCAAGTCTCCTCCTAGTGCTTTCTCATTTTCTTCATTTTGCATTGTCTATCGAACTAGATTCTCTTACCATTGAAAAATTTTTAGTGTAATTCTAAGGCATCTTGCGGGTATCCTTAAACGAAATTGTTGAAGGGGTTGTGATAATAACTTTTACCGTTGCTATCACGAAATTCATTACAGATGGTCTTACAATGATGACCACGAGCTTGTTTGTTCTATTCGTGGTCTTGGAATTTTATGATGTGCAGACATCCTCTTCTATTTTTCCCTCATCTTTCTCAAAGAATTTTATGTCCTTATTGTTCATAAACTTTTGTATTAACCCCTAAACTCAGGTTAAAGATGAATTTTGTATCCATCTTCCTGGTGATATTCATAATAGTTTTCACACTCATTGAGCTTTGGCTTGGGATCTTATCGAATCATACCATCCTTGGAGATTTGTTGGAATACCCAACTGAAGGGAGATTTGATTTCATAATTATCCATCTTCGCTTTCCTCCATTCTCATCATGGATTGCGTTCAACCCTTTACCTTCATGACTCGATAGTGGGTGGGTTGATACATATGGTGAGTCAAACTCCAATCCCCTAATTTTTAATCCAATTTTGCACTACCTTTTTTAAGGTTAAACAATTCTCGATAGAGTGACCATCAATTCCATCATGGTAATCACAATGCACGTTTGCGTCATACCAGCGAGGGTATATTGGTTATAGAGAAGTCAAACGATAGGGACGTACCACGTCTACCTTCAATAATGAGGCGCGTATCTCCGAATAAGGTACTGGTAGTGGTGTGAATGATGGTCTCAGTAATTCTTTGAGGTCCCCTAGACTCGTTTATGTTGGTGTTCATGTCATTCCTCTCAACCCTTAGTTGGGTTATTGTGACACTTTTTGTAGTATTCTAGTTGTGGTTGCTTGTAATATTAACCTCAATTTCATTTTTTGGTACATAAGTTTTTTAGAACTAGACCCATCAACTGCCTCGATATTGCCAGCTTTTTTAGATTTCTCGATAAGCTCATCAGAGATGATCAGATCAGGAAATTTCTTTGTGGCATTTCCAAGTAGATCGACTAAGTATGAAGCTTTCAAAGTGTTGACAAAAATTACAGTAGCCTCTTTTTCGAGTAAAGGTAGTTGGACCTGTGCGGCTACATCACGCCACCTTTGGACATATTGTTGTAAAGTCTCATTGCTTCTTTTTCCATATTTTGAAGAGTCTAAATATCAAGAACCATATATATGACATGATGATACTATTTTAGGAATGCCTTTGCCAAGTCTCTCCATGATTTAATGTAAGCGCTGGTAAATTGGTTGTACCACTTGGCAGTAGGTCCTGTCAGGCTGTCTTAAAAATAATGAATCAATAGTTTTTCATATTCCACATGGATAGCCATCCTCCGTCAAAACATGGTGATAAAAGATGAAGGGCATGTGATGCCATCATATTTTTCTAAGTCAGAAACCTTGAACTTCATAGTGATGATCATGTCTAGGACCAAACTTAGCTCTCTGGCGTCGAACCCATATAATGGTTCAATTACCTCTACCGATTTTACCATTTTTTCCAATTTCTTCAGCTATTGAGTTATCTCTTCATTAGCTTTCTCCTTCTCGGCTAACTCATTTAGATATGGATTTAGGTGTTCGATACTAAATTCTCTTAGCCTTACATCTGGCATAGACGGATAGTTGTTTGGGAATATGGGGTCCCATATGGTGTTTCTTATTCTCACTATTGACATATGCATGAGGTCGGGATTCATGAGGTACCGGAGAGCGAGCAGGGATGTGTATAGGTATAAAACTAGGAGGAGGAGTGGGTTCTGGTGTGAAACTTGGAGGGTGTGTGGGCTCCTGGCTAGAGGAGGAGGGATTTTTAGCATGACATTTTTCAATTGTAACATGCCTCTTGAATATGTCCTCTATTTTCTGTAGCATATCCAGTTGTGAACTTGCAATGTCGGGCTCAATCTTTTCCAATTTACTTTTCATTTCTACCTGCATGTCTTTCTACACTTGTTGGATACGAGTTAACCTTTCTTCCATCTTCTTACTCACTTTCCTAGTATCGTAAGGGTGTTACATTTTTTTTGTTGTTACATGGCCCAGGGTACCTGCGATTGGAAACCTTATCATATTATTTTGGTGTTTTACTTAATAAATGCATGTCTTAATACGAGATATTTAAAATTTATACACAAATAAATGCAATGAAGAATGAATGTATGCAAAAGGTATTAATCTTAAAAAGTTAATTGTCACAAAACAACCTGCATTGGAATATAAAGTTTTTATTACATAATAGTTGATGTCTGCAGATATGGCTTAGCTTTCTTATTAAGCTCTACAATTTCATTAACCTGTCATGAAATTTTATTCCCAAACTTAGAAGCCGAATGGATATTGTGCTCAATGACCTTTTCTTCGACAGCCAGTTCCCCAATGTACCAGGCAACTTCACTCATTTGTATCACGGCCTCAACTACCATGCTATTTCTATCTGCACTTTGTTATTTATAGAAATCAGTCAAGTTTTGTCACAGTTTAATAATTTCTTCGAAGTTCACTCTAACTCAGTGATTCACACTTGACAGCCCTGCAGAGGACTTTTCAGACTTTGAATTTGCCTTCGCAGTGTGGCATTTTCTTCATCATTCTCCTTAAGGTCACTCGGTCCCAAGCGAACCATCTCTTGGAACAAGGATTCTTCGAGTTGCATGATGTAATCACTGAATTCTGTGTTTTTAGCTCGACATTGAGCCAAATCCTCTTCAATTCTTATTTGTGTTTCCTACATCATTCGATTGCACTTGTATATTCTTATCTCATCGCAACTCCTCTATCTTTTTTCCAACTCTCTTTCTCAGTTTCGAACTCCTCTCTTAGGATCTCTAACTTTGACGGGACTATCCAAATTCATTCCTCTATAGTGATATCCTCCTTTTGGTTGGGTAAATGAATATTTTCATTCATAATAACAAACCTCCACCCCTCGTAATATGGCTTTAACATCACCTTGGTTGCCTCAGCTCTAGTACAGAAAGTCTTCCTCCATGCTCTATCTGAATCAAGGATATTTTTCTTGTAATTATTTCCATGAAACACAAACTAAGATAAGTGTAATCCAGCAGTGACTGGGACAAATTAAGGCCATCATATTGCCTCAGAACCAAAAGTGGTGTACCCAATTCCTCCTCATAAACCCAGCAGCATCACCCAGTTGTAGTCACCACACTTATAAAGGAACTCGCTTTGTATTTTCCAAGGAGCACACGAAGCAATGTCTTTGTCTTACAGATTTCTAAGGGCATCTATCCACATGTCTTTAGTGACTTCCTTTGGCGACTCTTGCTTAAGGAATTCTCTCAAAGGCGAGTAGCTGGTACTAAACAGTCTGTATGAATCTTTTTTGATCTTCAAAAATTGGCTACGGATCCAGACATATAGTAGTTGTGCGCATCCTAAAAACCGACCACCTCAAAGCCTTCGACAAGCACTCAAACATCAAAAGGTCTCTGCTAAGATTGCAGTAGCAGGGTTGACCTCTTTTGGTAATTGTTCGAATAAATCCACAACCGCAGCCTCAATATATCCCAAGGCCTTCGGGAAGATGACTAAGCCATAAATACCCAGTGCAAAAAGGTTAAATCGTATATTCTCGTCGGGATAACATTGAATGATTTCTTTAATAGTGGTCCAAGAAATATGTCACCTTCGCCTCTTCGTTTGGTACGAGCCACCACCCATTCTTCGAGCACTCCTGCAATTTTTACTAATTTGATTATGAAGGGTTAGTTTTTTATTAACTTGGAATAAATTGGATTCTCTTGAGCGTCCTCTATATGCAATAAGGTTGAATATTATTCGATGGTAGGAAATGATTATGTGTAAATATGTGTGTTTTAGCACATAAATCTGTGCAAATATACAGAATCGATGCAAGTAATATAGTAGTAAGTGAGCTATCGTCTCCTCAGGGATTATTGTTACGGTAATACCACTCAGCGTAAACTATATCCTTTGGTCTATCTCACTCAAGTGCTTACCTTTTTAGCTGAATTAAACCCTCTCCTTATCTCGAAGACAAATTAAAACCTCATCATCTCGAATTAGTGCCCTTGTTCATGTAGATCTACCCTAACTCTCTCGATATTAGGCATCTAGTCCTATAAAAATGACAATATCTCGAAGGCTCTTACAGCGTTAAGGCAAAATATTATACAGTGAATAAAAAAACACTTAGCAAAAACAAGAACTACATCAATCATTAACAATTATACAAAGTATCTTTCAAGCGTCGTCCAACACCAAATAAAACAATTATGGTGTGGTAAATATCATCCAAGAATCATTCATTAAGTACATCCCTTTAATCGTTATGGGAATAAAAAAGAAGAAGGAAAACACCCAAAATCATATCTCTATCATGATATTCTGACCACCACCATGCCTGTTCTGGCAACCAGAATCTCTCGAGGCCTGGCCACCGTTCCAATGAAGTCCAACTATGGAGGGTACCAAGAATGGTCGAGTGGGGAGTGCTGCAACCGCTTACTCCAAGCCTCAGGTTTATTGTTCTGTCTTCTTCTCGATTCTAATCCTCTTTATGAAGAATTATAATAGGGTATTTATAGTGGGAATTTCTAGGGTTCAGTGCACGTGGAAATTCCTTAAATACCCTTATTTACATACCCATTTTATGAATGTTATAGCGGTTGGCGGTGGTCCCAATTAACTTAATAAGGGTATGATTGCACGTGAGGTTGAAGTTGGGCAAGTGACGTCAGCGGTGTCATCAAGTTGAATCAGACTTGCATGATAACTCTCGCCTAGGCAAGAAAATATGTTCCTCACTGTTACTTTTTCTGCTCCACTGGCCCTAGCAAATTGATTTGTCTCAACAAATAAATTCTTCCTTTGTTATCTCCTGCATCAACATAACCAGCAAACAATCTTCCTCTTCAGTAGAATCAGTTAAACCAAATAAAGTTTGCCTCGACAAAACTTATCCACCGTAAGAAAATATGTCCTACATGCAACTATTTGCAGCTAACATGCTATCACAAATGGCTTTTAGACAAACAATAACCTAAGTAAAAAGACCCATAACACTATGTTTTACGGAGTTATCACACCCCCAAACTTAAGCTATTGCTTGTTCTCAAGCAATGGATAATAAGTAGTGAAAAAATTAAGTGCATGACAATATAAGAATTAGGACAATCATGTGGTTTAAAATTTTAGCCCTCAGCAAAAAGTTTGGCCTCAACATGTAAGACTGTATGAGAATTAAGCATTTTTCCCTAGGTCAAGACTCTTTGTCAGTGTGTTATGCTTTAACGTATTTAGAAAACTCCTAAGTAAGTTAATCTGTTATGCCAAGGCATCAAATAATTCTCTAAGAACAGTTTCACTCCTATTTATTCAACATGTAACTTAATACTTTGGATTTTTAGCACAGCTTCAAGGGAACATACCTTCTACCCCCGAGCTAGTCAAGTAGAGTCATCGCGTGACTACTTTCATCTACTCATATGCTAATGCAACCATTTATTTAAGGAGTTTTCCAGGTCATGACAACACATACAGGAGTGTCCCTCTACAGTTATGCCGAGGCATTTATTTTCAATTCAACACAATTTAAAAAATTAAGGAGTCCAGCTTAATCTTTTCAATCATTTAATGCCACGATTCACAAAAAGTTCTTTCCTAAATATTTTCTAAGCACCTTAAGCAGAGAAAACATATAATCGTGTTAACAAGATCACTAAGTATCAAGTCCTAGAGTCGGCTCTATCCTTCAACAGTCATAAAAAAATTGTGGCCTATGAAATAAGATTTTTCTTTCATCATCGGGCATCCTCAAATTATTCCAACAACTATCCTAATATACTCGTGCCATGACAAAAAATTTCAACCAATCATTACCAAATGCAACTAACTAAGTCTTGAGACACAATACCTCCCCCAAACTTGAGGGTGTGCATTATCATCAATGTATGAAATCTAATGCATGGGAAATTATTCTAAAATGCTGATGTAAATGCAAGTAAACTTTTGTATATCATTGCGAGTGTTGCATCGCTTAAGAGGAGGGTTTGGATGCTCATGTGTCTTATGAGGGAAATAAAGATGGAGATGGCATAGCAATTTGGTTTGTTGATCGCTTGAGGCGACATCGGGTCTTGGGAGGACTATTTTGTAGGGGCATCTCCTTAGTTTGAGAGGGCCCAACAGGGACGTCTTTGGCCCTCTTTGCATCTTCTTAGTTTGGATCTACTCGAAGATAATCTCGCCCATATCGATTGAGAACCCGTAGATAATGGAGTGCAGCAACATCAGTTGCCATAACATAACTGTTGAATTCTGTGAAGTGGGCTTCAGTTTGCCCTTTAGGAAGTGATTCCATAGTTTTGTTCCTGGTTTAAAGGATCAACGATCCACACACTTTCGGTTGGGGGCATTCCTTTAAACTTTCCCTAACCAAAACACAAGTTCTCCAATACACCATCATATGTCTCAGAGTCTGCCTCGGCAAAAATAATTTATGTTGATTTTTGACTTTCCGAGCTTGAAATGTTTGTTAATGGATGAGGGAGTGAAATGGATGAACTTTCCTCACACATAGAAAAACATGTTGGGACGTGTCTCCCAGATGTGTATATAACTCTTTGACTATCACCGGTCCTACCACCTTTAGATATTGGCCGAACTTTTCCCACTTATGTTTTCGGAAAATGTCCATTACTTCTGGCCTGAACGGTTCCTCGTTAGTGACCAGGAAGACAAAACCATCCTCCAAGTAGACTTGGTGCTTTTGTAGTGCCTTAAATCTTGTCTCCGCCTCAGCCGTTTGTAAACGCTGAAAATGTATAGCCATGACGGATGATGTGGACACGCCTGGATTTGACTTAGAGTGAGCCATCTTTCTTTTGATCATATATTTTATAGAGATACCAAATATTCAGGATGCAGCTATGAAAGGTTTTGGTTAAAAGGGGAGAAAAAAGATGAAGATGAAGAGTAATTGAAAGAGGTCGGTGAGAGAGACTAAAGTGGACATATTTTTTTAGAACATGGGCGGTTTCTTTGGGGATAATTATGTAAAAGCTGAAAGAAAATGAAGATATGGTATTAATAGGAAAGATTTTTGATTTGATAAAAAACAATAAAATAATGGGAAAATATTTTTCCCTCTCAAAAGTGTTGCCAAAATTATCTTTTTATTTTAGAGTTTTACTTTCTTCTATGTATGAACTTGAACCCTAAGCTGCCACTTATCACAAAATGCACAAAAAAGAACAATATTAGAGAATAAAAATAAACAACTCCTGTAGAATAAAATAAAATTAGATTATTTATGTACAGAGTGCAAATTATGTTGCCTAGGCAACAAAATTTGTTCAGGAAATATGAGCAAACTCTTGGGCGTCGTGGATTAGAGACGTCGTTTTATGTCACAAGATTGGTGATCCGTTGTATGCCTTTAGTCTTTGAACGTTCACTTTGAAAGTAGTTCCATCATCCAGCTTCGATATTTCGATCGTGCCATGGTAATGCACTTGATGTATTATGAATGGTCCTGACCATCTGGATTTCAAATTACCGGGAACAACTTGAGTCTTGAATTATAGAGCAATACTTGTTGTCATGGAAAAAATTGCCTTGGAAAAATTTTTCTGTCATGCAAACTTTTTGTCTTTTCTTTGAAAAGGCAAGTATTTTCATACGCCTGAGCTCTAAATTCGTCCATCTTGTATAATTCCAACAATCTCCCTTCTCCAGCGAGCTGTGCATCCATGTTCAGTTTCTTGATTGCCCAGTACACCTTGTGTTCTAATTCCACGGGCAAATAACATGTCTTGTCATAAACTAACTTGAATGGAGGCATTCTAAGCGGTGTTTTAAATGTCGTGTGATATGCCCACAGTGCCTCATTTAACTTTGGTGACCAATCATTTCATTTAGGGTTGATAACTTTTTCAAGGATCTACTTGATCTCATAATTTGAAACCTCAGCTTGTCCATTAGTATGTGGATGATATGTTGTGGTAATTTTATGACACACCGATATCTTTGCAGCACTTTGGCAATTAATTTGTTGTCTTCATCGCTAATAATTGCTCTTGGTGATCCAAAATGCGTGAGTATATTTTCGTGCAAGAACTTCAGCACAGTCTTGGAGTCATTGCGAGGTGTTGCCATGGCTTCAACCCATTTAGACACATAGTCCACTGCCAAGAGGATGCATAGATCACCAAAAGATGCTGGGAAAGGTCCTATAAAATCAATCCCCCATACATCAAAAAGTTCGACCTCCAAAATATTTTGCAAGGCATCTCATTTCTCTTTAATATGTTCGTAGTATGTTGGCAATGGTCACATAACTTATAGAAATCATACACAACCTTGAATAAGGTAGGCTAGTAGAAGCCGGACTTGAGGACCTTTGCAACAGTCCTCAACCTACCAAAAGGCTCTATTGAAAAATCGGGTAAAGAAAACGAAAGAACACAAGAATTTTAACGAGGTTCGGCAATGTGCTTACGTCCTCGGTACCTAGACGGTGCTAGAAATTTTATTCAATATCTCATAAATTTAGGTTACATCTCTATTTATAAAACAAAAACCTGGAACATAATTACATAATTAACCCTGTACCGTACCGCAGGGGCTGTGCACCCGTACCCCCAACCCACATAATCGTAACCCCCTCTACGAGACTTTCTTTGTAAAGACAGTTGATGTTTGCTTCGCTCACTCCGCTCCATCCCCTGTCCTCTTTACCGGTATATTTATGAGCTATACCTAACAAATCTCAACCTTGGCGAATATCCTACCTCTTGGAAACTTCAATGTGGGTTGGCTTACCTTACTTCTTTAACAACTGGAAACATTCAACAAGTCCAAGTAATGCTTGAACTTGTATTTCATAACTGGCTTGGTGAATATATCAGTGGTATTCTCATCAGTATGTACCTTCTGAAATAAAACATCTCCAGATGTAACCAACTCTCTGATCTTATGGAACCTTACATCAATATGTTTAGTTCTAGCACGATACACCTGATTCTTAGCCAAGTGAATAGCACTTTGATTGTCACAAAGCAACTGAACTCCACCTTGCTGAACACCCAACTCCTTCACTAAACCAATAAGCCATAAAGCTTCTTTTACAGCTTCAGCCGCTACCATGTATTCAGCTTCAGTTGTAGATAGTACCACAACAGATTGAACAGTAGACTTCCAACAAATAGGCCCTCCACCAAGAGTAAACACATACCCTGTCATAGATCTTCTATTATCCAAGTCACCTACATAGTCTGAATCAACATATCCTACAACCAAAGGATTATCTCGCTGACTACCAAAAATAATTCAATGTCCCACACTACCCTTTAAGTACCGAAAGATCCACTTGACTGCTTCCCAATGTTTCTTACCAGGTTTAGACATGTACTTACAAACTTGACTAACAACATGAGCTAAATCAGGATGAGTACATACAATTGCATACATCAAGCAGCCAACAGCATTAGAATAAGGAACCTTTTCCATATCTTCAGCTTCTTTATCTGTCTTAGGGCACTGTTCTGATGAGAGTTTAAAGTGATCCACCAATGGAGTGCTCACTGGTTTTGCACTGCTCATCGCAAACCTTTCTAGCATTTTATCAACATAACCCTGTTGAGATAGCCATAGTTTCCTTGAGTCTCTGTCCCTGCAAATTTCCATTCTAAGAATTTTCTTTGCAGTACCTAAATCTTTCATATCAAATTCCTGACTCAATAAAGTTTTCAAACTGATAACATCATCCATGTTCTTCGCAGCAATTAACATATCATCAGGCTCTCCACATAGGGATATATGGAAATGAAATAATATATCCTTATGTTCTTCTTCGGGGACGCATTTCCGGATCATTTGGTCTCCACATTGTTTGAATAGGAAAGGTTCATCCCAGTAATAATGGCTTACATCATGTCTGAACTTTTTCCTACCATGGCTAGATAAATCTGGAGGCATAATATCACTAACAAGAAAGTTAACTATGTCAGCATACCACGACACTGCCCTAACAAATAATATTTTCTAATCGGGAAAATCTCCTGAATTTCTTTCGTGTCATGACAAATGTTTTTGTTCTGTAGCCTGGATAAATGATCAGCTACTTTATTTTTTTTTTGTACCCTTTTTATCCTTCACCTCTAGATAAAATTTTTGCAGCAAAAGTATCCATTTAATAAGCCTGGGCTTGGCATCCTTTTTATTAACTAGGTATTTAATGGCAGAGTGATATGTATGTACTATGACCTTAGTTCCTATAAGGTATATCCTAAACTTATCAAAGGAAAATACCACATCAAGCAATTCTTTTTCAGTGGTGGTATGATTAAGTTGTGCATCATTAAGGGTACATATAGCATAGTAAATGACATAGAAGATTTTACCTTTTCTTTTCCCTAGCACTGCCCCTACTGCATTGTCACTGGCATTACACATAAGCTTGAAAGAGGCATGCTAGTCAGGTGGAACAAAAATTGGTGCCAAGGTAAGTTTCTTCTTAATATCAGTGAATGCATTGAGGCATTCATCATCGAACAAAAATAGATGGCTTTGTTGAAGCAATATACACAAAGGCTTTGAAATCTTTGAAAAATCCTTGATGAAACGTCTCTAGAATCCTACATGACCTAGGAAACTCATCATGCCCTTCAAAGTGGTAGGTGGAGGTAAATTCCCAATTACTTCCACCTTGTCTTTGTCAACCTTAATGCCTTAACGAGAAATTTTGTGTCCCAACACAATTCCTTCTGTCACTATAAAGTGATATTTTTCCCAGTTTAGTACAAGGTGGACTCCTCACATCACTTCAGCACTTTAGATAAATTACTGAGGCATCGGTCAAAATCATCAACCAAGACGAAAAAATACATACTTGCCATATGGGCAGGTGAAGGTAGTCTTCTCTTAACCTTTAGGTGCTATGGCCCTCTGATTATACCCAGAGTATCCATCAAGGAAACAATAAAATACCTTGTCTGCTAATCGATCAATCATTTGATCAATGAAAGGATGGGGGAAGTGGTTTTTATTTGTCGCCCTGTTGAGCTTTCTATAATCCATACATATCCGCCAGCCTGTGAGAGTTCTTGTAGTTAAAAGATCATCGTTTTCACTCTTTACCATGGTCACAACACCTTTCTTCGGTATGTATTGAGCCAAACTAACCCAAGAGCTATTGAATATGGGATATATCACCCCCTGCATAGAGCCATTTGATGATTTCCTTCATCACCACTTTCTTTATTATAAGATTAAGTCTTCTTTGGGGTTCCACAAAATTGTTATGACGTTCATCTAGCTGGATCTTGCGTGTTCATATGGTAGGGATGATTCCCTTCAAGTCTACTGTAGTCCACCCGAGAGCTTTTCTGTGCCATGACAAAACATTTAAAAAACTACCCTATTGCTCGGGGGTTAGACTAGCATAAATTATAACTGGTAAAGTATTGTCACTCCGTAGATAATGTATTTCAAATATGTTGGAAAAGGCTTAAGTTCTAAGGGAGGTGGATGCAGTAACAAAGGTTTTGGATGAATAAATTCATTGAAATCAAGGGGTTCGAATCTCAAACCTGGTCTAGCTTGAAGTAAGCTAGATTGTTCCGCTTCTAGTGAATAATCCTCAAACTCTTCATTCATTCTATCTTCAGTAAATCCTACCTTTGCTTCAGTTGGAAAATTTTTGCCTGACCAAATATTTTTGCCTATATCATTCTAAAAAAAATTTGCCTGGGCCAAACTTATTATTTCTCTCTGGCTGTAAAACATCGTCGGGACAAAAACAATTACACTCCTGAATCTGGACAATGTTATCTTTGCACAGAGTATCATATTCGTCTAGATGTAAAAAATTTCCTTGACCAAAAAATTAAGTTTCAACTTCTTCATGGGGCTCCATGTCTCCAATGCAGTGGCATTCATCAGAATCATCAACATACATAAGTGTGTTAAAGACATTGATAGCGATGCTTTGATCAACCACCCTCATCGTAAACTCTCCCTTCTCACAGTCTATTAAGATGCGCCCTGTGGCTAAGAAGGGTCGCCCAAGAATAATAGTTGAGTTTTCATCAGTTTCACAGTCTAAAATAAGGAAATCTACTGGAATGACGAACTTGTTCACTTTAATTATAACATCTTCAATTTTTCCCTCATGATGAACATGTGATCGATCTGCGGTTGGAATATTACGGTGGTTGGTCGAGTATTACTCATTCTAAGTTTCAAAAATATGGACTTATGGATCAGATTTACGCTTAATCCCAAGTTACAAAGGGCTCTCCCAACATACTTATCACCAATGGAGCATGGTATAACAAAACTTCCAGGATCATTTTGCTATTAGGACTGTCGGTGCACCCCATGGCGTAGCGGAAACAAAACTCGACGGTCTCACTAGAGATCCAAGTACATAAAACCGAAATCAGGAGGATACTTACAATGGGTTCCTATAAAAATAGCAAAGACAGCAACGGGAAGTGGTGATCACAAACAGTTCAAATCGTAAGCCTCCACGAAAACACGTCTCTGCCTCTACTTAGTTCACCCGATTGAGAGCAAACTTTTCTTTTACCAAAACGGTTTTGAGAAAAGAGGCTGAAGTAAAAAACGGCTACTAGACTTTACATCCTTTAAAAATATCTCAATTACCCTAACATCTTAGGGTTTTTAAAGTTCTTTCGAATTAATAAATAAAATATTATATAATTAATTCAAGTTAAATATACATTAAAGACTTATAATCTGAATTACAATCTTTAATGTTTATTTAAAAACTCATTTAATTATTTTGAATTATATATATTAATTAAAAGAGTCGTAATCTAAATTACATTCTTTTAATGCTTACTTACTATATTCGGGACAATTAAAATCATATGTATATCAAATATACATATCTTAACTCTAGATATATTTTAGTAACATACAACAAATTGTACATCTTTTTCTCATTTTAATCCTAGGGTGTGACCTTGTAGGTTCTTGTAACGTTAGTAGTAATTATTAGAACAATTCTAATATTAAATACAGTGAGTGACATCTAGCAATATATCATTGTCACCTAAGTTACCATAAATTATGATTCGACATATCATCTTCGTGATTAACTCTTTTATGTATTACATCGTTTTGTCCTTTATATCTAGAATAGGCACAAATCATATAATAGTCACACTTGTATAGCCCATATATTGTTTCTTGATATCTAGAGTAGACTAGAATTAACGGATAATTTTTTATATCACATATCAACTTACTCAAGCAAGGCCATGCATTTCTAGTCTCACTCAATCAAGTGGTCTGTGATATATTTTCTATTATGTTGGCATGACAAATCTTATCTTAACCATATACACCCCACTACATATATAGAGATATATTCAATAACAGTCTTTGTAGTGCAACCAGTTATGGAGCATGTTTAACTGTATCAAAACATACAACAATATATGTTGAGATGACATTGATCTTAAGTTCGAGGATCATACATATAGTCATCACCATGAGCAATGTTATGACCATTACATAATAATCCAAGACATATGCTCATGATGGGTCAATCCAATATATTGTTCTCTAACAATATAATCATGTATCAATTCTGACATCTCTATGTCAATGACAACTCCTTGTCATCAATCAATAACATGTTAGTCTTAAGCGTATTATTATTGTCCATGCCCATAATAATACTTGACTATGGATCTTTTAATAATGTTATTATATGGACTTTATTATCTTTCTATTTATGTCAAACACATACATATAACTGAAAAATAATATTGGCAATGCCATTATTCAATAAAATCGGTAAATAAATGTATTATTACAATCATCATATGATTGGTTTTTGGTCATACTCTAACAATCTCCCACTAGCACTAAGACCAATCACTCACATATCTAATATCGAGTGACTCATTCTGACGATCATGCCTCTGCTTGTAAGAGGCTTCGTCAAGGGATCATCAATGTTGTCATCCATGTGTACTCTACATATTTCCATATCTCCGCGATCTATGATCTCTCGAATGAGATGAAAGCACCTAAGAATATGTTTGGATCGTTGATGAGATCTGGGTTCTTTTGCTTGTGCAAGGCTCCATTATTGTCACAACGGAGTTCTACAGCATCTGATATGCTGAGAACAACCCTTAATTCCAATATAAACTTCTTGATCCAAACACCCTCTATTGTTGATTCACTGGATGCAATGTATTCAGCCTCTGTTGTAGAATCAGCTACTATGTCTTCCTTTAAACTTTTTCAGCTCACATGACCTCCATTAAGGCAAAACACAAAACCCGATTGCGATCGTGAGTCATAATTATCAGTTTAGAAGCCGGCATCAGTATAAGCTTTTACACTAAGCTCTTCCTCCCCTCCATAGACAAGATATTTATCCTTAGTTCTTCTTAAGTACTTAAGCATATTTTTACCGCAACCCAGTGATTTTTACCAGGTTTGTTTGATGCCAACTCGTCATGCTTAAAGCATACAATACATCTGGTCGAGTACATATCATGGCATACATGATAGAACCAATAGCATAAACATATTGAATCATATTCATCGTTTCTCTTTCTTGTGGAGTTGAAGGACACATTTCCTTTGAAAGAGAAATGTCATGTCTCATAGGCAAAAATTCTTTCTTGGATTCTTCAATACCGAACCTTTTCAGCACTTTGTCTATATATGTGCTTTAACTCAGACCTAGAAGTCATCTTGATCTATCCCTATAGATCTTAACTCCTAAGATATACGCTGCCTCACCCAAATCTTTCATAGAAAAACAACTACCTAACCAAGTCTTAAGAGACTGTAAAGTAGGTATATCATTTCCTATGATGAGTATGTCGTCTACATACAAGATTAGGAAAGAAACAATGCTCCCACTAGACTTCTTATAAAACAAGGCTCATCTTCATTTCTGATAAAACCAAACTCTTTAATTGCATCATTGAAACGAAGATTCCTGCTTCGAGAAGTTTGCTTTAGTCCATAAATAGACCTATGTAGCTTACAAAACTTTCCAGCATTTTCTGGAATGACAAAATCTTCTGATTGTGTCATATACACATCCTCTTCAAGTTTTCCATTAAGGAAAGTTGTTTAGACGTCCATTCGTCAGATTTAATAATCATGGAATGCAGCTATTACGAGCAAGATCTGGATGGACTAAAACATATCTATAGGGATAATGTTTCATCATAGTCTACACCATGAACTTGTTGAAAACCTTTAGCGACTAATAGCCCCTTGTATGTTTGTACATTACCATCCATGTCGGTTTTCTTCTTGAAAACCCGTTTACACCCTATAGGTTTTACCCCTTCAGGTGGTTCAACCAAAGTCCATACTTGGTTTACTAACATGGAATCCATCTAGGATCTCATGGCTTCAAGCCATTTCTCAGAGTCCGGGGCTAGACAATGCATCTTGATAAGTCCTGGGCTCATATTGATCCATAAGAAGAATATCTCCATGTGCAATAACGAGAAATCCAAATCTCTCAGGTGCACAGTGTTCTCTTGTGGATCTAGGCAGTGGTTGTGTTTCTAAATCTGTTGAATGCTCCTCAACAACTTGTGAAAATGCTCACCTTCAGGTTCATTGATCTATTGTTCTTGAACTTCTACAAGTTCAATATTTCTACCCTTCCCTTTCTTTGAGAGAAATTCTCTTTCGAGAAAAACTCCTGTTCGAGCAACGAATACTTTGTTCTGGTTAGGGTTGAAGAAATAGTATCTCTTATTTTTTTAGTATATCCAACAAATATAACTTATGAGATTTAGGTTTGATCTTTGTAGACATCTGATGTTTTATATAGCTTCACAACCCCAAATTTTCATAAAAGACATACTAGGACGCTTCCCAGTCCATATCACATATGGTGTCTTTTGAACCGATTTAGATGGAACACGATTTAGTGTGAAATCGACTGTTTCAGGTGCATGTCCCCAAAAAAAAGTTGGAAGATCACTATGACTCATCATCGATCAAACCATGTCTAACAGTATTCAATTTCTTCTTTCAAAAACTCCATTCCACTGTGGTGTACCAGGTGGTGTAAGCTATGAGACAATCTCACATTTTTTCAAGAGTTCATCAAACTCTATGCCTAAGTATTCTCCACCTCGATCTGATTGAAGTGCCTTAATACTCTTGCCTAGTTGATTTTGTACTTCATTTTTAAATTCCTTAAACTTTTCAAGGGCTTTATATTTAAGGCGCATAAGATAAACATACACATACCGACTGAAGTCGTCGGTGAAAATAATGAAGTAATGGAATCCACCTATGGCTTGTGTATTCATCGGTCCACATACATCACTATGTATTAACCCCAATAAATCACTTGCTCACTCACATTTACTGTTAAAAGTAACTTTAGTCATTTTTCCCAACAAGCAAGATTCGCATACATCATATTGTTTGAAAACAGATGAATCTAAGAATCCCTCTTTATGGAGTTTTGATATGTGTTTCTCACTTATATGGACTAAACGACAATGCCAAAGATAAGTTTGATTCGAGTCATTTGTTTTTGATCTTTTGGTATTTTGTTATAAATGGTATTTTCTTGATCCAAAATATAGAGACCATTAACCAATTTGGTCGAACCATAAAAAACATTATCGAGATAAAAAGAACAACAATTATTCTTAATAATATTCTCAAACCCAATCTTGTCCAAACAAGAAATATAAATAATGTTTTTAGTTAAACTAGGAATAAAATAACAATCCTCTAAATTTAAATCCACTAGGCAAAGATAAAACATATGTCCCTATAGCTAATGCAGTAACTCTTGCTCCATTTCCCACTCATAGGTCTATGTCTCCTTTAGCCATATTCTTTCTCTTTCGTAGTCCCTGTACAGAAATACAAATATGAGAACCACAACCGATATATAATACCCAAGAAGTAGATGTTGACAAATTAACATCAATAACATAAATACCTGAAACAAACATTCCATTTGCTTTTTCCTTCTTGACCTCTTTAAGGTAAACAGGGTAGTTTCTCTTCCAGTGTCCGATCTTATCGCAATGGAAACATTTTTCTTCCTTTCTAACTCCCGCTTTGGGTTTCAATGCATTTTTTTCCTTTCGTTTTGGCCTTACTATTACCCTTAGACTTTGCCACTACTTTTTTTTTTCCCTTTCCTTTGTCCTTGTGGACCATCAGAATGGGCTTAGGTCCAACCTTTTCATGTTACTTTTAGCTTTTCATAACATGCCAAGTAACTGTGGCAAAGTCTTGTTAATTTCATTCATGTTGAAATTAAGGACAAATTGGCTAAAGCTATCTGGAAACTATTGCAGGATAACATCGGTAGCCAATTCATCTTTGAGAGGAAATCGCAATTCTTCAAACATTTAGATACAGCCTATCATCTTGATGACATGAGCTCCTACAGGAGTTCCCTCTGCCATTTTGTATTGAAAAAGAGCTTTAGAGGTCTCATATCTCTTTTGACATGCTTTCCCTTCATATATTTCTTTGAGATTTTGAATCATCTCATATGCAACCATGTCCTCATGTTGCTTCTAAAGCTCAGGAGTCATGGTGGCAAGCATCAGACATCCAACATCTAACATATCATATATATGTTTCTTGAATTTGTCTTTGTCAGCTCTTGAAGCATTAGATGTCGGTTTATCAGGAACAAGTTCTTCAATGACATATTCCTTCCTTTCCTGTTTGAGAAAAATTCTCAAATTACGAAACTAGACAAAGAAGATTATGCCATTAAGTTTATCCTTCTCAAGGAGTGATCGTAGTGATAAAGTGTTGTTTGCCATTAAATATACAACAGTGGAAATATTAAAGTACGTAAATTTACCGAATTAAAATTTATAAATAGGTTTTTATTTACAAATTATTCCCACTATTTTATTCAAAAATAAAAACCCTCTCTGTTTTAATTTCGAAAAAATCAACAAAAATTTTTCTAGTGGGTGAGGATCCATAATACATCAATTTTCTAAATCAGTGTGGCTTTTTCTTTTAGGATAGTGATTATTTAGGTAAGTAACACTTTACTAGTTACATCTCATGTAACTCCTCCTTTTGGTGAACAACTCTTTTTCAAGTCATCTCATGACTTATCTAAATATTTAACCTCTAGGTTTCTAATCCTATTAGAATCACCTAGCTAAGTTATTACTAATATCTCAACCGGTGAATATCATTTTCTTATTCTTTGCGTTTAATCAAGTTAGATTTATGTGCCAATGCTTTGGCAAAGCCCACTCAATAATGATCGAAGCCTTAACGAGGGTAAATATTGGACGGTTAAGTTAACTTAGATTATAAAGAGGGATTTGTGTAATTATCTCATCATTGTTCGTTTTAATATTAGGCCCTTATTGATCTCATCAATATTCATTCTTATTTTATCATTTGATGCATTGCATATACAACAAATATATCAGTAAATAAGATGCAATAGTTATAGCCCAAAATAATGACTAAGGTGGCCCATCACAAGCTAATGGGAGAACCAAAAAACCCTAAAGCCTAAGACTACTCTCTAGGTATCTTCTCGCCATTCTTCTGCTCCTTGTGAATCTTCATAGGTTTACAATTTTAAAAGAAACTCATTTTACAAACGAGGGAGTAAGATGAGAAGAGAAATACAACAGAGATATAGAAAGGCACAGCTCGCATATCATATTTCAAATTAAACCATTGTAAATTGAACAAGGGTTATAACCATACATGTCAAACACCGTGCAAAACAAACATATAATATATATATATATACACGTTGTTACGCCTTTGTTAAAAAATATTAATATGGGCCTTTAATTTGTATTGCTGATGAGGAGTCAAGGGGCGAAAAATGATAACACTATTTCTGTGGAAAAAATTCACGATTTGGTAACACTTATCAACAGAATCATGCTTTTGGGATTTTCAATCCCGAAGGTTTTCTGCATCGGAACAACCATTGTTCCACTGCCAAACGTGATCTGCTATCGAACTACCACAGATCATCATGTCAACGATTGACATATGGATTTCGTAAAATTCTTGCAGCAACAAATCGATTGAAAAACAGATTAATAAATTAACATATTAATCATTGTGGTTATCGATTCGAACAATGATATCATGCATATTTGTCGAAAACGATAAAACTAGAACATGCATCTTATACATATCGCATCAACCAAGAATTTAACCTAAATTTGGATCATACAAGTGGCTCTGATACCACTGTTGGGACCGTCAGTGCACCCCACGACGCAGCGAAAACAAAACTCGATGGTCTCACCAGCGATCAAAGTACGTAAAACCGAAATTGGTAGAAAATGATGTGAATACTTATAATGGGTTCCTTGAAAAACAACAAAGACAGCAGCGGGAAATGGTGATCACGAACGGTTCGAATCGTAAGCCTCCACGAAAACACGTCTCAGCCTCTCTTAGATCACCCGATTGAGAGCAAAATTTTCTTTTCCCAAATCGGTTTTGAGAAAACCGGTTGAAGTAAAAAATGGCTACTAGACCTTACCTCCTTTAAAAATATCTCAATTACCCTAACATCTTAGGGTTTTTAAAGTTGTTCCGAATAAATAAATAAAATATTATTTAATTTATTCAAATTAAATATACGTTAACTACTTATAAATTGAATTATAATCTTTAATTTTATTTAAAAACACATTTAATTATTTCGAATTATATATATAAATTAAAAGAGTTGTAATCTAAATTACATTCTTTTAATGCTTACTTACTATATTCGGGATAATTAAAATCATATGTATATCAAATATACATATCTTAACTCTTGATATATTTTAGTAACGAACAACAAATTGTACATCTTTTGCTCATTTCAATCCTAGGGTTTGAACCTGTAGGTTCTTGTAACGTTAGTAGTAATTATTAGAACAATTCTAACATTACATACAAAGAGTGACATCTAGCAATATATAATTATCACCTAAGTTACAAGAAATTATGATTCGACATATCATCCTCATGATTAACTTTTTTATTTATTACATCCTTTTGTCCTTTATATCTAGAATAGGCACAAGTCTTAGAATAGTCACACTTGTATAGTACATCTATTTTTCTTGATATTTAGAGTAGATTATAATTAACGAATAATTTGTGATATCGCATATCAACTTATTCGAGCATGTCCATGCATTTCTAATCACACTCAATCAATTGGCCTATGATATATTTCCTATTATGTAGGCAGGACAAATCTTATCTTAACCATATACACCCCACTACATATATTGAGATATATTCAATAACAATCTTTGTATTGCAACCAGTTACGAAGCATGTTTAACTATATCAAAACATAGAACAATATATGTTGGGATGACATTGATCTCAAGTATGAGGATCATACATATAGTCATCACCATGAGAATTGTTATGACATTTACATAATAATCCAAGACATATGCTCATGATGGGTCAATCTAATTTATTGTTCTCTAACAATATAATCATGTATCAATTATGGAATCTCTATGTCAATGACAACTCCTTGTCATCAATCAATAACATGTTAGTCTTAAGGGTATTATTATTTTCCATGCCCATAATAATACTTGACTATGGATCTTTGAATAATGTTATTATATGTTCTTTATTATATTTCAGTTTATGTTAAACACAGACATATAACTGAAAATAATATTGGCAATGCTTTTATTCAATAAAATTGGTAAAAATATGTATTATTACAATCATCATATGATTGGTCTTTGGGCATACTCTAAAATTTGCTTCGGCGAAAGTTTACTCAATGTCGAACAATACTAAGTTGATGTGGCAACAGTTTATATTCTTTCCACTTTTCTCTTATTCGTGACAATATCCTTCAAGAACTTGGCATAAGAAGGTATCCGATCAATAGCTTCGAGCAGTGGAACATTGATATACAACTTATCAAGGACATCAACAAACTTTTTAAACTAGATCTCATCATTATGCTTATTCAACAGTTGAGGAAAATACGGCAGAGGTATGACTTCATCTGTTGCAGATGGGGGTAAATCTTTTACCTTGCGAATAAATTTTCCATCATCTTTTGGTTGGCTTGTGGACTCCTCATCCTTTTCTTTCTCTTCAAGCAAGTCTTCTTATTTAACCTTTTCATTTTGACCTTTTGGTTCTTCCAGTGTAGTTCCTTGGCGAGAAATTTCTTGCTTATTCCCCCCAAACTTATCATCAAGATTAATTTTTTTACCACTCCTAAGTGTAAGCACACTACATTGCTCCTTACCATGAGGCTTGGTGATCTGAGTATCACTAGGGAGGCTTCCTTGTGGCCAAGAATGTATTATTGTGGCTATTTGGCCTACTTGATTCTCCAACGCTCTCAATGATGAGCTATGGATTTGTAATAGAACTGCTTGGCTTTGTAATAAAACACCTTGATTCTTCATTGTCGATGAGTGCTCGTGTATCAAGGTCTTTGTTAAAGCCATGAAATCTTTTATCGAGGCCATAAACTACTACAGTGAAGCTTCAAGGGAGTTACAATTTGACAAAGATGCATTACATCTATTGTTATTTTTCCAGGGCATATGTTGATGTTGTGAACTTGAATATTCAGAGGCATTCTGTTGTGGCCTATTAAAGTTGCATGTATAGTTGTTATTGTTCCCTTGATTACCCCATGAAAATTTGGATGTTGTTGTAATCCAAGATTGTATGTATTAGAATAGGGTTGTTGCTTCAGTTAAAGTTACCCACAAAATTGATGGACTCTTGGTTTCAGGGCATTCACTCTCATGATGGTTGTCGTGACAAAGAATACATGCTGAGTTTGCTGCCTTGACTTCTTTCACCTCACTGAAACGATGCAAATTTTTTAACATGTTAGATATGGCAGAAAATTGGGCATAAACTGAATCCTTACCATCAAGTTCATATGCCCCAGATATTTTCCTGTAGGTTCCAATCCTTGCTGATGAGAATTGATAGTCATTGATGGCTATTCGATCGAGGATATCAAAGGCTTCCTCGGGTGATTTGTCTAGCAAAGTGTCATTCGTCGAAGTATCCAACATCATGTGAATAGGTGCATTGACTCCATTGTAGAACATTATGACTTGAGTCCAATCGTGGAATTTGTGGTTGGTGCATTTGCAAAGTAATCCTTTATATATGTCCCAACACTCATGCATAGATTCATCATCACCTTGGCGAAAACTGGCAATGTCATTGCGGAGATGGGAGTTCATATTGGGTGGTTATATCGAAGCAAAAAACTTTTACATAAGCAGCCAATATTCCATTAAGCCGGATGGGACTCCACTCAGCCATGCTCTTGCTCGATCACGTAAAGAGTATGGGAATAATTATAGTTTTGGCACGTTCTTGTGCACTCCTTGTTGCCTAAATGAGTCACACACCTAAAGGAAAGTACGCACATGATGTCTAGTATTTTTATTAGGCAAACCTCCAAACTAGCCGATAGAATTGAGCATGTTGAAAATCATCGGTTTGATTTCAAAGTGGGCTGCTTGTATTTCCAGTACCACGATTCCAGGGTTGAGATCATCTAGAATTGGATTTAAGTGATCTCGTATAGCTCGTGGTCTTGCAGCATTTTGGGGAATATTATTTTCTATGACATCAGGATCTACTTGATCTTCCATATGTTTATCAGCTTGAAACTGCAATTGATGAATATAGCCTCTAGCACGATGAGCACGTCGTCTTTATCGGAATAACTACTCGATCTCAGGTTTGAATGGTATTAATGGTATGTCAGCAGGACTTCTGGTCATGCAACTACAAAAATCTATAAAATAAAATAATAATTTAAATAAGCAAAACCAAAATAAATACAGAAAATGTGACAAAAAATAAAAGTTGCTATGGCCAAAATTATTAAAAATTCCTACAGTTGTCAATCCCTGGCAATGGCACAAAAAAATTGATCACGTGTAAATGTGTGTGTTCTGGCATGAAAATTTGTGCAAGTATACACAATCGATGCAAGTAATATAGTAGTAAGTGAGTTATCATCTCCTCATAGATTGTTGGGAATTTTTTATGTTTACAACAGCTAAAACTAGGTGTCACTAACTAGTCCTATGATTCTTGTCTAAACAGTAATAAAGTGTACAAGTAGATGGAAATGTATTGTCGAGGCAAGAAAAATTGTAAAGTGTAGTTATCAGAAAAGTTTGGTTGAGGCAATAAAAATATGTAAGAGTAAACAGGGAAAAGTTATTAAAACAATAAAAATTAACGATTATCAAATATTCAGAAAAACCTCACACAATCAGACTTCTAACGGAGCACTTGGGTTATATTTACTATGGTGATAATTTACTCTACGTTTATGAAGATTTAGAATGATATACTTGTGTTGACCGACAGGATTTACTAGTGTTTTAAGACTTTTACTATAGCAATACTACTCGGCATGTACTACAACCCTTGGTTTGTCAAACTGTTGTTGCGGCAATACCACTCAGCGTGAACTATATCCTTTGCCCTATCTCACTCAAGTACTTACCTTTTTAGACGAATAAAACCCTCTCCTTATCTATAAGGTGAATTAGAACCTCACTATCCCTGATTAGTTCCTTTATTTACGTAGATATACCCTAACTCTCTCGATATTAGGTAACTACTCCTAGAAAAAATGTAATCTCTCAAAGGCTTTTACAAAGACTATGATTGTTCTACCATGGCACCAGGCAATATCTCATAAGCTCTTACAGCTTGATGGAAAAATATTAAAATAATGAACAAAACAACACTTAGGAAAAACAAGAACTGCATCAATCATTAACAATTGAGCAAAGTTTCTTTTAAGCGTCATCCAATACCAAATAAAACAATTATGTTGTTGTAAATATTATCCAAGAATCATTCATTAAGTACAACCCTTTAACCGATATGGAAATAAAACAGAGGAAGAAAAACTCCCAAAATCATAACTCTGCTGTGACATTCTGACCACCACCACACCTGTTATGGCTACCAGACTCTCTTGAGGCCTGGTCATCGCTCCAATGAAGTCAGACTATGGAGGGCACCAAGAACGATCAAGTGGGGAATGATGTGAAAGTGAGTGTTGTAGTTGCCTACTCCAAGCCTCGGCTATATTCTTCTCTCTTCTTCTCAATTTTGATCCTCTTTATGAAGAATCATAATGGGGTATTTATAGTGGGAATTGCTAGTGTTCAGTTCCCATGGAAATTCCATATATACACTTACTACCATACCCATTTTATGAATGATATATCAGCTAGAGGTGGTCCTCATTAACTTAATAAGGGCATGATTGCACGTGAGGTTGAAGCTGGGAAAGTGATGTCAGCAGTGTCATCAAGTTGCGTCAGACTTGTATGATATCTCTCGCCTATGATAGAAAATATGTTCCTCACTGTCGTCTTTTTCTGCTCCTCTGGCCTTAACAATTTGATTTGTCTTAGTAAATAAATTCTTCCTTCATTATTTCTTGCATCGACACAACCAACAAACAACCTTTCTCTTCAGCAGCATCAGTTAAGCCAAATAAAATTTTCCTTGGCAAAACTTATCCACCACAAGCAAATGTGTCCCACATGCAACTATATACAGCTAAAATGCTATGATAAATGGATTTTAGACAAACAATAACCTAAGTAAAAAGACCTAGAACACTATCTTTTATAAAGTTCTCTTGAGCCTCCTCTATATGCAACAACGCTATATATTCTTCGATGGTAGGAACCATGTCTTCTTGATTGAAAGTAATTGTACCCTGGATTCCAGAATTTAATCAAGGCTTGGAGCAGCTCATCATCTACTTCAATATATAACAGATACAAAATGTCTCTATAATACTGGAAAAACTACAACTTCTGACTTAACTCCTATTTTTCCCAAATATCTCGTAAGTCCTGGATGTCATTTCTTTTTAGAGAAACTGGATCATAAGCTACTAAATCTGACACATTATCAGCTTGCAAATTGTCCCCTTCCTGTCTTTGCAGTGCTTCAGACCACTATCATACCTTAGAGTTTCGAACTACTTGATTCATATACTTTTCATCCATTACTGAAAGCTTTCCAATTTGATGATTAACTCATATATCAACACCTTCAATTTTGAATGATGCAATGCAAATGGAAAAAATAAAAGAAAAAACATGAAAAGGAAACAATTTAGTACATGTAATTAGGTAATTAAAAAAAATTCAAAAAACACCTACCCCATCATGATATCTACCTAAACGTTTTTTTATTAAATATAAATTATACCCAAACATGCTTTCTAATCTATGTACTTTAAATAATATGATAAACCCTAAATCACAAAATATTTAGTTCACATGCATTTATTAAAAAATAATATATCGAATAAATTAAAGATGAAGGTTAGAGTTCATTTCTCCTTTGTGTGCACCTATTCGGGTACCTATGGATAGAGTTTCAGCATGGTCTTAGATCAGGTGGGTTTCTATGGTTTATTATATGCAAAGATTCAATTCTAGAAGTAAAGGTAGTTGAATTGTCCTTATCGGTGTAGCTTGGGCGAGTCAGACCCACAATCCTCACCCATTATAGGCTCGAATCAATTCAATTCAAGAAGGCACATTTCCCTATGTCAGAAATGGAGAATAAATCTTACGAAGATATAGGGCATATGAACCCCGAAAGCTACTTGCTAGGTAGAGATACACATAGCATGATTTAAATCTGATCCGGATCGGATAAAAACCGATCCGATTTTTTCACCAAACCAAAAAACCTGTTTATAAACAAACCGGTTTGGATCATAACCGGTTTGGAGGGCCGGATGATGTAACCAGTTTCAGTTTGAAAAAAACTTGTTTTTTAAAAAAAACGGATATAAAAAAACCGATTTTAATATTATTAAAATTACATCGTCGTCATTTGCAACAAAGTTTACGATAATTGAAATACAAAATACTTCCAAGTTCGGTAAATTCAAATACTTAAAAACTTCCAAGTTCGATAATTGAAACAAAGTTTACGATAATTGAAATAAAGTTTAAAAATAAACTACATCGCCATCTCTTCTTCATCATCTTCGCCTTCTTCATTTGGAGGGGATATTCCAAGTTCGACTTCTTCAATGTGTAAGTTTGCTTCCAAATCGGCATCAATTGCATCTTCTAGGGTGGTGATATATTGCTTCCGAGCCGCTCCATCCAAATAATCCTTCAAACAAATTCATACTTCCACCGACTCGGGACTTAGTCTTGATCTCCGTTGTGATATAACCCTGCCGCTAACAGAAAAAACGGATTCCGAAGCTACCGTAGCATCTTTGACGGTTAGTAAATCACGGGCCATGGCGGCTACAATCGGAAATTATGCTTCCTTTTCTTTCCACCAAGCCAAAATATCCAAACTTTCAAACTCTTCAAATGTCATTTTTGATAGAAAATCGCATGACATGTAATTTCCCAACTCGCTACTTGAAGTGGTAGTACGTGATCGTTTGGATTGAGAATTTACAAGAGTGTTAAAAAGTGACAAATTTATGTAACTTGGGCGTCTACTAGATGATTACGCATTCGTTCTCATTTGATCATGTATTACACTACTTGATCTGTATTTAGTTAAATAAATTGCAAACATGTCTCAAAAACATTTGTTAAAATAATTTATTTGGTTTTGGACAAAGTTGGGTTCATCATCTGTTAGATTAAAAGCAAACTCAATTTGTTCAATTAGTGTTTCAACCCCACCAACATTTAACGTTGGGTTTAAAGCGGCGGCACATGTAAAAATGGGGGGAATCTCCTTAAAATATTTTAAAAGTTTTTCCTTCATTGCAAAGCAAATTTCTTGAAAAACTTCGGTTTCAAATTCAAAGTCATTTAGTCGGATAGCCAAAAAAAATATTTGATTAAGAACCAACGGGCTAGTAGGGTAATAAACACCGGATAAAAAAGTTGTTGCATTTTTAAAAACCCCAAGCAAATCAGTTATTTTGGCTATAGTTTCCCAACTCGAATCCGGATAAATGTTTGGGACATGGCCCCTCTCGAAAAACCGATCGTGAAATGTTTGCAATGTTTCCCTTTGCCTTAAGGCGGTATGCATCATCATCCAAGTTGAGTTCTAACGAGTTGGACAACCCAAATTAGGACCCAAAGCTTTTTTATTAACCGACTTACAAAATCTTTTATAATCATTTAGTCTTGTGTTGTTGTTACAAAGAACTGATTTTATCATTGCTTTAAATTCTAATATAATCGGCTCAATAACCTCCAAACCGGCTTGCACGGATAAATTAATTATGTGTACAACGCAACGGGTATGAAAAAACGCACCGTCTAAAATCGGTGAAAGTAATATTTTCAATCTTGGAACCGCGTTTATATTATTCGATGCATTATCAAAGGATATAAAAAAACTTTATTTTCTAATTTATAAAGACAAATTACCCTTTTTAAAAGTGTAAATAAATTAGCACCGGTATGCGGCTCACCGAATAATTCAAACGTGATTGTTCTTTTCATCATTTTCCAATTATCTTGATCTAACCAATGTGTCGTAACGGCTAAAAAAGAATTTTCGGTATTATGAGGGGAACTCCAAACGTCACATGTAAGCGACACACCATAACAGTGTTCTTGGAATCCTAAAATCATTTTTTCCCTCGTCGTATGCCACATTTTTATAGCATCTCTTCTAAGGGTAGAACGACTTACTTGAGTATAACATGGTTGAATTAGTTGTTGAATTGTTATCGTGAAATCTTCATCATCAAAGTGGTCGAACGGCAATGCTTTTGTAATCACGAACTTTGTAAACGCTTCTCGTAGTTTTTCGTTGTCGTAAACAAAAACACCACCTTGCGGTGTAAGATTCGATTGACTTGGATCCGATCTTGAGCGAAGTGCCTTGCATGATTTTGTCAAATGGTTCTTCAACGTTGTGTTTCCTTCTGGTGCAAGCAACTTTAGACAAAGTTTACAACGCGCCCTCCTCGAGCCATTTGACATCTCACATAAATCGTAGTGATCCCAAATATCTTTGTTTCGATTGTGTTCGATCACTCTCACGACTTCAAGGTTTCCCCCGATGGAAGATTCAGCTGTGTTACTCATGATGAACAAAAAAATTACAAAAATAAGATTTGAGAGATGTTTAGTTGTTATGTAATAAGATTTGAGAAAGTTGTATATTGTAATCAACCAAATACATCCTCAACCTATTTATACATATTTAGGGTGGTAAAATGGTAATATTTTAAGAAACAAATGGTCAAAAAACGATCACAAACCCCCCCAACGGCTATATTAATGGCTAGTTTTTTAAACCCAGACCGGTTTTTCAGATAAAAAACCGATTTTTTATCCGATAAAAAATCTGATTTTCCATTTTTTTCCCAAACCGGTTATACTAACCGGTTTTAAAATATCTGATCCAGTTTTAAAAAAATGGTTTTCCCAAAACCGGTTTCAGATATTTTTTGCGCAAAATCGGATATTCGGATTTTTTGTGCACCTCTATTGCTAAGTCTGACAGAGAGAATAAATTCTCACAAAGACGTCGCTTTCACTCCCACTTAAAAGGGAAGAGATCGGTATAGAGCTTATGTTATGCAATGCACGTGTTGTGTGCGATTAAAATTTCCCAAACCTTTGACAAACAACCACACAAGAATCGAACTAAATAGAATCCTAAATCTAATATCCGAAAATCAATCAAATACAAACATTAGTACACAATGATATAAAATAAAATAAAATTTGAAATAAATCAAAAGAATCGTGAATTAAATCGAACTGAATTCTCAATTTCCAACTATAAAGACAATATTTAATCGATTTAGGGCTTGATCCACTAATTCCCCAGTGGAGTCACCAAGCTATCGTAACCGATTTTCGACAATACGACATGTCTCGACTTATTTGCAAAAAAATTGATTTTGTGAAGAAATTTTTGGAGTCCCCATCGACCTTTTGGGTTTGGTAGGTCGAATACGTAAAAATTGTATTTTAATAAAAGTTGTCTTTTAAAAGATTTTTTAAGAAAACATCATTTTAAAAGATTTTTTAAGAAAACATCATTTTAAAATATAAACAAATCTACGTGTAACCATAAATTCATTTCTTAATAAAATAAAAAGAGGGTTTAAGATTACAAGTGGAGAAGGATAAGCACCCCCACAATGCCCAAAATTGGTACCCCATCTAATATAAATATTCTCTAATAGTGGAAATCTAAGAATTTGAATATAAATTTAAGTTACGGTCTTATTTTTCATAATTCAACCATACAATTTTTAGTTAACGGACAATTCTAAAGAGAAATGGAAAATATTTCAATATTTCCAATCGAAGAAAAAATAATCTCTGTCATAACCATTTTTGAAAACTTTTTATTTTTTAAAAAAAATATGACTTTATTAAAAGAAATTTGGAATTATTTATTATGAATTAGACCCACCATCGATCTTTGGGTCAGGTAGATCGAATACCTAAAAACATCTTTTAATACAATTAAAAAAATCATTTTAAAGACAAAAACTAATATGCTTTACCAAAAACTTATTTTTACGGATTCGGGAATCGATTAAGCGTAGGGAAGGATAAGCACCTCCCACAGTGCCCAAAATTGGTACTCAATCGCATACACATTGTCATAAATGGTGAACATCATAAATTTGAATCAATATTTAAGGTACGATCATTTTATTCAATATGGAGTAATTTATTCTGAATTAATAATTAGAGAAAATTCTTCGATTTGAAAAATAATCTCGAGATTTGCAATCCTCCATCAGAAAAACTATCTCATATATTTCTTATCTGTAAAAGAAGATTCTCTCCCCTAATGGTTTAAAATACTAAATCGAAGAAGAAATTAATATCAAATTGTGCATAAAAATATGTTACCTTTTTTTCTAAAAAAACATAAATTGCTAATACTTAAATTAAAATGAAGTAAGGTAAAACAAAACAAATTAAAATATTATTATCAATAAAAAGTACTCGATTTATTTCAAGTTCACCCTTCGTTCGAATATGGTATTGAATCACACTACCTCTATGAGGTGGTTCTTTTCACCCCTGTTATATGACGAGTATTCTTGAAAACATTCGAATAAAATATTAACAAATAAAGGAATATGAAACAATAATTAAAAATGAGTATAAATTGAAATATACATATATATATATATATAACATATGTATACACAAAATAAAATATATAAAAAATATTTTTAATACCAATGTGGCTAACAACATATATTTAATTTATAAGTATATACATTTATGAAATTATGAATTATAATATAGACTGATAATAAAGAAAAGATACAAATTCGAACTAAAATGCATATATACGAATATGATGGGTTAAAATAACAACTAATCATGCTTAATAAAAAAAAAAGGTTAAAATATTAAAACAACAACAACTATAAGAACAATGGTGAACATATCAAAAATTATAGCCAATATACAAATATTATATAATAAGTGTATTGTAATAGCAATAAATCCAAAACAACATGCGTGACTGAAATATAAAAAAAGAGTAAAGTGTCATGCCACCAACAGGAACTTTAACAAAAATAAAAAAGACAACATGAAAAAGTGACTAACATGAGCTAATGAAAACATATGTTACTTAAACATGAATGAGCTAAAACGTAATGGCTAATTCATGAATAAAAACGTAAATATATTTTTAAGGGAATAGGGATAAAAATAAAACAAATACAACTAAAAAGCTTCAAATAAAAGAAAACAAAAGATTCCATTAGTGACGAAAATGCAAGTATTATAAAATAGGCACACTCCTCACGCTAATAAACCAAGCGCCGAATGTCTGGAACCCTAGCACCTAAAACGGTGTCATTTCATGTGGTGGATATAAAGTATTTTAGGTTAGAAAATACTTCATTTTAACACACCCCCTTTCCTTTTTCTCTACCCCCGCTATCTCCAAACTCTCTCCACCCTTTCTCATTCTCGCAAGAGATATGGAGAAACAAACCCAAGACCACTGCTTGCGGCGCCAACAACGTGGTAAATGGACCCAATCAAAGCCCCAAAACCCTGAGCCACTCTTCTCTTAACCAAACCAACCTAACAATACCCTTTTAGAAACCCAAAATAGCTCTTTTTTCTTCCGATGAACCGGACCAAATGTAGAAAAGAAAAAGATTACCTTCGGTAGATCGAAAGACCCCTTTTTCGATCCAAGAAACAATTACTGCTCTTGAAGAAAAGGGAGACCTTTTATCATTTTTTCTAATTTTTTTCATTCAAATCTCTGTTAAAACTCTCCATAATCCCCTTTTGTTCGAAAGTGGTCTTTTTTCGTGGTTTGAATCTTTTTCTTCTCTTTTTGGTATGTTTTTTCTCTCCCCGTAGTCTTAAAAATTTTCTGCTTCTCTTTGATTTATGGTTGATTTTGATGATAACAGTGGGTTCATTTTTAGGAGAATGATTTCCCTAGGATTATCTCGGATTTAATGGGATTTTTTATGATTGTTATTGGGGTTTTAGATTTGGTACATTTTTGACTGATTTGGTTGGATTTATTGACTGATTGGTGTGTTTTGTTGATGACAGTGACTCGGGATGTTAACCAGTGGCAGTTCACACGATGAGATGTTGAATGGTGAGGCTCACGCGGTGGTAGGGTTGTCGATTATCACGAGCAGTTGTGGCTGGAGGAAGTGTTAGGGTAAAAACCCTAATTTGCATTATTGATCTAGATTGTTGGATCTCTAACAGATCCAACGGTTGCTGTGCGGCAGCTTTTCTTTGAGATAAAACCCTATTCAGGTTTGGGCCACATGTGGGTTCCTTACTGGACCTGAACCAGGTGGGCTTGGTTGCTAAGATGGCTGTTATATGGGTTTTGTGTTGTTGTATCTGGGGCCTTGTAATTTGGGCCTTAATTTTTTAGCCTAAAAAATGTAAATTAGAATATTATTAATAAAATAATAATAGTAATAATAATAATAGTAATAATAAATTAAAACTCGGGCGAACAATGAGTACCTACAGCTGCGCCTCTTTGCCCATTCTTGTGTTAACAAGAATAGGGCAAAGACGACAAGACAACGAGTTTTTATCTTGTTCTCTCTTTTACTTTAAAACTTGATTTTAAAGATGATAGTGCTTATCCACATTGAAGATATCTTGCCACTTTTAAAAATGAGACTATTCTTTCTTGTTGAGGAAATTGAATCATTCCATCGATTATATGGTGTTGAAGAAAATACTACTCATCTTGTTAAAGAGTTCTGGCTGCTTTTAGGTAAATTATTTGTTGAAATTGGCATTGTTCCTTCTCGTAGAGGAAGTCGGGTCAATCTAGAGATAATTTGGTGTTGAAAACAATATTGCTCATCCATGTTGAAGAGTTCTGGCCACTTTCAAGTAAAATATTTGCTGAAAATGATGATGTTCCTTCTCGTTTAGGAAGTTGGGTCAATCAAGAGATAATTTGGTGTTGAAGAGTTTTAGCCGCTTTTAGGTAAATTATTTGTTGAAAATGATGTTGTTCCTTCTCGTTGAGGAAGTCGAGTCAATATGGAGATAATTTGGTGTTAAAAACGACATTGTTTATCCATGTTGAAGAATCTTGGTCGCTTTCATATGACATTGTTCCTTCTCATTGAGGAAGTTTGATCAATCTGGATAATTTAAAGGTAACACGGTTATTTCACGTTGAGGAAATCTAATTGTCTGAGAATGACACTGCTCCTTTGCATTGACGAGATCTGGTTGATGGACAATATTGTTTCTTCGCATTGAGGACGTCGAGACGTATTTGGATAATTTGGAGACAACACGGTTCTTTCACGTTGAGGATGTCTGATTATCTGAGGATGACATTACTCTTCCGCGTTGAGGAGATCTGGTCGATGGACAAAATTGTTTCTTCGTGTTGAGGACGTCTAGTCATACTTTGATGGTTTGGTTTGACATTCTTACTTCTTGGTGAGGAAAACTAGTCGTTCTTGATGGATTGTGAATCTGAAGACAATGTTGTTCCTTCTTGCTAAGGAAGTCTAACTATCTAAAGATTGCTTGACTTTGAAAAAGACATTGCTTCTTCATGTTGAGGAGAGCTAATCGTTGCTCGGTGCTAAATCTAATGATAACATTGCTCCTTCTAGTGGAGTAGATATAGTCATAGTTATTAATTATTGACTTGAAATGAAATCTTCTTTTTCAACATAGAATTGAGAAATAAAGTATTTACTAACTTTGAATTCCTGTCAAATATTCGACATTTTAAGTGAAAATAACTGAGTGGAAAGAAATTACTTTCCAAAGAAGCTATCTCATGTAAGATAAAATTTTGTTTCGAGGGAAACAATTTCAAAATTTGTGTTTCAAAGGAAAACTATCTCATGTGAGACGAAATTTGTTTCTAGGAAAACAATCTCAAGTGAGATCCATTTTGTTTCAAATGAAACAATTTCAAAATTTGTGTTTCGAGGGAAAACTGTTTCAAGCGAGACGAAATTTGTTTTGAGATAAACAATCTCAAAGGCTTATTTTCAAAAGAAATTGTGTCAAGCAAGACAAAACTTTACTTGGAGAGAAACAATCTCAAATGAGATAAATTTTGTTTCAATAAAAAACTATCTCAAACGAGATGAAACTTCGTTTCAAATGAAACAATCTCAAAGGAGACAGACAGCCTGCTCCTGCATGTTGAGGAAATCTAGTTGCCTTAATAATTCCTTCTCTCGGGAAATCTAAAGACAACATTGTTCCTTTGCGTTGAGGAAGTATGGTCTTATTTTGATGGATCAATTTGACATGGTTCCTTCTCGATGAGGATGACTTGTAATACCCCAAATTTTTTTAATGACCAAAATGTAAGTTTTGAAAGTTTAATGGCCAAGTATAAAATTGGGAAATTCCCGAAAATAATTTTTATTCCATAAATGGATAGTTTACTCTTGAGAGTGGGGTTTTATAGAAATCATATTCTTGCTCCAGAATTTATGTTGAAACTAAAAATGGTTATAGTCCGGTAAGAAATCGATAAATCGAATTGAATAACAATTTTGGGAAAAATTGAATGATGATAAATTAGGATTAAAAATATTATTTCCACATGTTAAAATGATTGAAATAATATGGATCATTAGATTTGAAGATTTATTTTCATGTTTAATTTGGACCGTTGGATTAAAGGGTAAGATTGCAATTTTTGGAAAGTCACTTGGTAAAATTAGAAAAAGGTGAAATAATTTGTTCCTCTATGACTTTTGAAAGATGATAAGGTTTATGTGGCTTGGTTGGATGGTAATTATCAAGTTTCATTAATGGCAAAATGGATATTTCTCATTAAATGAATCTTTTATTCATTTAAGCTTAAATAAAGATTAAACTAACATGAAATTACATGGAAATTTCATGAAACTTAGGTTATTTTTCAGCTCCATTTCATTCTCCCCGTGAACAAGGTAAGAGAAATTTTATTTTTCATTTTTGATCAATTTCTTTTAGATTTTGGATCATGTCGTGAAATAGAAAATTGTTATACTCGAAAAATGCTATTATTTGGTACCTTTATTGCTTGCTAATTTGGTTTGTGTTCAAAGATCCCAAATTCAAGGGTTTATTATCACATTAGGTTTTATGCAATTGATGAAGTATTTTGATGTTTTTGAGGTTGTAGAATCAATTCCAAGCATGATTTATGATTAAAATCAACTATACATGTATGTATAAGCTTTGGGTAATTTTGGCCTATCCTAATCTTAGAGAAAGTTTATGTTATGATGAAATTTGATTATGTATTTGATTGTGGAGATTGTATAAGGTTGAATTGAGTTTGATTTCATGCTTGAACCGAATCAAAATCGAGTAAAATCATGAAAACCCTAGTCTTGGGTATATAAACCATTAGGCCTTGAGGAAGATGATGGGGGAAAATTTTGAAAAATTTCATGTAGCTTAGAAATTATATTAGAAAGGTTCTACAAGCCTTATAAATTTTTTGGTCATTTTGTAATTTTTCAAAAGTTGACGGACATATTCGATAATTTTGAAAAATTATGGGATGATTGTGTAATTACTGAATAATTGATGTACATTATTGGAAATTACCTTTTGAGGGATGAAATTGAATTTAGAATGTGAAATTAAGCCATTTTGAAAAGTTGGCAAAGTTTAACTACAAAATGGTGAATATTGAGGAAATTAGTGGTTTAAGTAGTAATTAAGGTATTGTTGAGGTATTGAGCTGGAAATTAAATGTTGGAAATTTATTGAGCTTATTTGGGCTTGAACTGAAGGATTTATGAGAAGTGCCCATTATGAATAAAAAGAAAAAGTTAATATGAATTTTAAAAGAATTCAAAAAATAATAGTACTTTTGAGTATTATTATTTTGCACAAATGTTAGTAAGGATACTAACATTTTATTTTATATTTATATGTGTGATTATGGATGCTTGTGTAGATCATGATCAAATTTGTGATATAACCAAACCAAAAGGCAAGGAAAAAGTACAAGAATAGTCGGACTTTATCAGTAAGGCATAATAGTGAGTCATAAAAGGTGAGTGCATTTATTATGTATTTATATGATATGAGGACGAATTGCGATGAGTCAATCTCGAATGTTTTATAATTTCATGATTTACCATATTTTGAAATATTTTCATAAAGTTTATGAAAATTATTTTAGGGTATGAACTGCCCTGAAATAGATGGATGAACTTTTATATTATTTTAACAGCTATCGATATTTCAAAATAAATATTTAATCTGTGAATTTGATTTAAAGGCCTATTGTATGCGCATTAAGAGTCGTAGGTTCAATTCAACATACTTTTTGTATCATGGTTATCGATCGATTTTGTTTAATGCATATGTTACATTTTTGTATCAGGACTTTGTGTGCTTTCCGCACTATGTGTGCATCCATGGTATTCATAATGGGTTTCTGAATTATCATTTCGTTATATTAGTATAGTGTTGTTGTCACTACATAACCTATGCTTTCGTTTAGCACTTATGCGCAACTCATGTACCTTTCATTCTCATTTGGCATACATTGGGCAATAAATGGATATTTTGGAAAATATTGATTGGTGGGTATGCTGGACATACTAAATATTGTTTCACAGGTTATGTGAAAGAAACTTGGTTTACCAAGTCAGTTTTATGTATTATTATGATTTATAAGATAAAATTTGTATTTTGATATTTTATGATATACTTATGTTTTGGTTACACCTCATTTATATTATTATGTATCACTAAGTATTATAGCGTGTGATGGTTTCACGCGTAGGTAATCGAGTATAATCGGAGTAAGGAGTGCAGCTGATATCATCTGTAAAGGATTGCCTCATCAGTAATAGTATGACATATCTAGATGTTTATTTTGATATTACTAATTGGCATGTACTTAGGTATATTTTGATGCTTTGATAAGATACTTGGCACTTGGTTGTAGTAGTATATTATATTCGAACTTTAACTATTGTTTGAAGGATTTTAAAAGTTATTATATATATATATATATATATATATATACACACACTTGAATAACATTTTTATAAAATATATTATTAAACCGTTTTTTAAAAAAAAACAAAATTTTACTGGTTTTCAAGTATGAAAATGTTTTAAAAGTCATTTGTCATCTGTGACTCGTGTATGGGGACGTATATGGGAAACGGGGTGTTACATGACTAGTCATTTTGAGTCTGGAGAAAACATTGTTCCTTCTTGTTGAGGAAGTCTAGTTATCTGGAGATAATTTGTCTTTGAAAACGGTTTTTCTCCTTCGTACTGAGGAGGCCTAATCATTGCTCGGTGTCAAATCCAATGATGACATTGCTCTGTCTTGTTGAAGAGATCTAGTCACCTTTAAAAGATCTAATCATTCACTTCAGGACATCAAATCTGTGAACGACATTGTTCCTTCATTTTGAGGACGTCTAGTCATCACCAAACTTTTCTTTCCTGAAAGATCTATAACAAATGATGCATTTATGAATGACTATCTTAGATGTTTTTATGTATGTCAAGATAAAGTTTATTTCATGTATTTGATTTTATTTTTATTTTGATAAAAATTACCTTTTGAATTTGTCCTCAAGAAAGAGAAAATGATCTTGAGGGAGGAGAATTAGATGATGTCCTCGTGAGAGGAGAAAAATGGCCTTTGCAAAAAAATGAAATAAGGATTTCAGGGAAAAATGGTTTTAAGAAAAACTAGATTGATGCTTTTAGACAAACAAGCTTGAGAAAGATGAAATTAATATCTCAAAAGAGATTATAAAGGCATCCTTACGAGAGAGGAAAAACGTTTTAGTGCATGAGATGATGAATGTATGATGCAAAGGTGCAAATTCATGTGACGTGTATATTTAAGTTGATGCATGTTTTATTTATCTGTGATGGTAATGGTTGCATGATCGGTTTTCATTATATCCCTGATTCGGTTGTCTTTATTTTCCACCAGAGTGTACTCTTGCAATTCTTGACTCATGTCAATTACTAATTGCCCCAGCAAACTTTTGCCCATAATAAAATTGGCTTTCTCTACCTGAACTTGTGTAGAAATCCAATAGAGCTTTCATCCTTGCTTTAAAAATAGAATCCATCATTTCAAGCTTTGAAGACTATGTATGTGCTGCTATCATATGAAGAAGAATCAATAACCACTATCTAGAGCTAGCCATCTTAGTAATCAATGAAACATCCACGTCCCCGTTAAGATATATGATACATCCATGCCAATGATGGTAGTTGGAGCCATAGAGGTAATCAAAATCAAAATTGAAGGTGTTTGCTCAATTACTAACATCGAATTCAATATGCCATGCAACCATGCCAAACTCTTTAGGGTTCGTAACTCTTTCATTAACCCAAAAATCAGAATTTTGTCAGGCAAAAAGCAAATAAGGAACTATGGAGCTCCAAGAAGTCGAGGTTGGGGTTCCTTGATCATTTCTTCAAATTCTTACAACATGATAGTAGCATTTGCTCTGATTGGGCTCTTGACTCATTTTGAATAGAGGATCTATTTGAATTAAATCCCAAATGAGGTTATTTGTATCGCATCATGTTAAGAAGTTAACGACAACTCATTATTTAATTGGCTTCACTAGTTTCTTGTTGTTAGAATTTCATTGTCCATTTTGCGGCAAGAAAACTTCATCGCTTTTAATCTTGGTACAGGAAAAACACAGCCTTCCCCTTGAGTGAAATTGGAATTTAGAAACCCCATATGATTGAATCATTAATTCAGCACCATAATTACTGGTTCGTGAAACATTAATCATTTCTTGTTGCTTCTATCATCATTAATGCAAGTTAAATTACCAGAATAATGTAACTGTATGTTGTGATGATGGACAAGACAATCAAATATAGTAAGCTTCACTGTCTCTACTTCATCATTTTTATTCTTCATGATTTTATGCATCATAAATGTCTACTCAATTCAATGATCTTATCTTCTTGGAAGATATGGCCCTTCAAAAATGGCCCAACATTTATCATTTCTGGCTCCAGTATTGATTCTAAGCTTGAGCTTTATGTTTGAGAGCCACATGTCAACTACTAAGATATGCTCTAAAGAGATTGTCTTGTTTGAAAATGTTTTCTTCTTCTTTTATTTTCAAATTTTGAAAAAGATCAATTAAAAGAATTTTGAAAAATGTTTAATAAAAAATTTTGAAAAACATATTTCCCCTTTCTAGGTTTCACAATTGAGACAAATCATAAAACAACAGTTCATTGGATATCAAAGAATTAATTTCACTTTTAATCCTTCTAAAATTATAGCTATTTGACAAGTGTCAAGATTAATGCTATCTTTGAGGTAGGGTTAAGTAAGGAAAGGATAAGATGTCTTGGGTTGTTGTCTTTGGTAGAGATATGGCATTCTCATTTCATTGATTTTCACTGATCTGACGGAGTAGCTTTGATGCTTATCTACTGGAAGTTTTCTCCTGTTATCATCTCTCATGAGCACATTCAAGTTGTGCGATGTCTTATCAAGGTATTTGTGAGATCGCCTCATGTACAACAGTTGTGCAATCTTTATATTCTAGCTGTCTTTTTAGGTTTTCAACTTAAATCCTCCTTTGGTTTCAAGACGTTATTCAAAATTTTACGTCTTGAACCCCCTTTGTTATTTTTTCTTTATTGTGCATTAAAGATTTTAGAAAACGTTTTATAAATAAAAGATTAATCATGATGTACGGGATGAAATCTGAAGATAGTCTCTTCCATTTAGAAATCTATGTATGATGAGAAGGGACTTTTAGGAACGTAATGTAGGCTATGGTTCACGGTTATGAAATAAAGGGATAAATAGGCCCAAACAAATGTTTAAGGGTTATTGAACCAAGGATCAATTTGTTATGTTGTCTTCAATCTTGTCTTGCTCGATTTGAATATGCTCGTATATGTCTTTTATTTTCTCTTGATGTTCTATGATCTTCTGGTAAATTGATTCTAAAACGATTGTACTTGATCAAACTTATGGTTTGATGCTCGATGCGTCATTTAACTTGATGGACTCTTTGCATGTGCTTCCTGTCTTCTTTATTTGATGAGTTTAAGACTTCAATAGATTTGAATGCCTTATTGTCCTTTTTATTTATTGTATTTGGAATTTCTTTCTTTGTTCTTGACTGGATTTGTTCTCCGCACTTTATATTTGATCTACTTTGTGATTCCTTGTTATTTCACACTTTATTTCACAACGACATAAATTGATGGTCTTCACTCCTGCGAGCATATTTCCTTCACCTTTGCCCCCAGTGTGGAGGGTGATCCTTGGTTAGGTTTGAATCATAAGAAAAATAATTTAGGCTTAAATGGGGACAACAAGGGATATATATATTTTCTCATTTTGCGAAGGGATAAATGGAAGAAAGTCGTTCATCATTTTATACACAAAATTCCTTGCAGAAGAGGTATCGCCAGGGGTATAGATATTCAAGATTAATTTTATTCTCATGAAAACAATGTACTTAATGCATGATAGAATTATTTCGAATTAATTCATTTTTTTTTCTTCTTGCTTCTAGCATATCCCAATTGTTCATGCTCATCTTCAGAAAATTGATTTGATATGCTCATTCTTGTTTCCCGTGCAGAACCATTATCGTGCAAGTAAACATCTTGTACTCATTGCTTTTAGGTTTTATTGGTAGAAAAATATCGGTTTTGCATCTAAGAAGATGATGGTTTGACTTTATTGGCTTAACGAAAGGTAATGGTATGACTTTTTGTGTCTCGAAAATATAAAGGCGATATTTCAAAGTCTCAAAGAGGGGTAATATCAAAATTTAGTCTTTTGGTAGTGACCATGAATTATTCTGGGTTATGAATAAGGAGATTTTATTTTTGGTTTTAGATTGTATAAAAAGGTCTAATCTTGTCATATGTCAAAATCTATAATTCTTGAAGAACTAAAAGAATATGTAACTCGTTCGATATTCGAAGAACTACAAGATTAAAACTCGTTCAATTATTCACAACCTTAGAAGGTAGTATAAGTTCAATCATCAAAATATTTAAAAAAATATTTAAGCAAATATTAAAGACTGGACAAAAACGAGTTCAAACAAAACAATGATCTTAATGCAAGTGCAAGAAAGCTTCATGGTAGATGTAAAGATCTCTTCTTGATTAGAATCAGAATACCCCATCATTCGTTGAATGTCCATGCCCTTAAATCAATCAAATTCTGGACCTTGCACTTTAGTGCCTTAAGGTTCTCAATGAATGTCATGAACTTCTTATGTGATAGTTGTATATGGCATCAATATCGTAGCCCTCGAGATATGGGGACTCTTTTGTCTTGGACTGAATTGGAGTCACAAGATTCTTCTCAACCAGCGTTAGAAGTAATTCCTCATTGGTCATTGGAATTGGATCAAAATGACTATTTTCTTGGATCATCCTATAAGGCTCATCCCTATATCCAACTGAATAGGCTCTCACTGTACTGATTTTAACTTCTTCCTTTAATTGTTTGAATCTTGCTTCTATTCTTAATGTGGTGTCGAATGATTAGGACCTCTATCATATAATCCTCTATGAATTATTTCCCATGTTTTCATGAATGATGCATGTGAAATGTGTAAATAAATGAAATACAGGTGTGAAATGCAAAGATGTAATTACAAATACAAAAATGTTGATCCCAATGACGAATACGATAGAACAATTTTCATCAGAGATTAAAGTATTCATGTTACAAGATTGTCCATTTTACAGACATGTTTTCACCTAGACGTTGAGTTTAAAGGGGTCGATGCTTCAGCTCGAAGCTTCGTCCTTGAAAATTATTCCCCTTAAATGCTCTATAACCTAACTTAGTTAATGCCCCTGTGTTGCTAAAGTCACGTGTCACTCCTTTTTGATTAGCGATGGAATGATCGTAGATAAGAATCTACTACTGGATTACTTCTCAGATCAATGGATCATCTTTCCAGAATTAAATGTTTATGATTTTCTAGTAAGTTTCCTTCTTGTAGTCTCTGAACTTCTTTTGGTCGTCGGTGCATGTCTGTCTATGCGACTAGTTGATTGAAAACTTTTATCTCTCCTTGTGAAATTTTCACTTAAATATTCCCTTACGGATCAACACTTTCTCATTATGTTATGATGATGAAATGCAATAAAAAAATGTGAAAATGACACAAAAAAGAGAAGAAATGAGTTAGTATAGGTAAGATAATCAATAGAATTAAAAGATACTATTTAAAGATAAATGTAACACCTACCCAATCATTATATCTACCCAAGCATGCTTTTATTAAACGACAATCCTATTTGGACATGCTTTCTATCCAAAATGATTTATTTCAAGAAATTAATCCTATCTTCATGGTATCTAATTCACAACTTTCAAAAGAAATCTATTTTATGAATTTAAAGCAAAATGTAAAGGTTTAGAGTCATTTCTCCTTCGTGTACGCTTATTTCAGTACCTACTAAAAGACAGAGGTTATGTATGGCTCTACCTAGGGTGATCGTTCTACAGTTCACTACATGCATGGTTTCAGCTTTAATAGGAAAACGTATTCGAATTGTCATTATTGTCAGTGCCCAATTGGGCTGCCAAGCCCTCAATCCTCACCCATTATAGGCTTAAATGGATCGAGTTCAATTCGAGGGCATTCACTTCCTTATACCCATACGAGTAATATATCCCTACGAAGGTATAAGATATGTGTACCCCAGAGGTTATTTGCTAAGGCTCATATGAATAATAAATTCTTAATAGAGCAAAACACTCACCCCTACTTAATTAGGACAGAGCTCTGGTATAGAGCTTATGTCATGTAAATGTACGTGAGGTGTATGAGGAGGAACATACGGACATTTGACCCAAAAAAAGGAAAAATCTCGATATAAACTTTGATACAGCTGAAAACATAAACTAAAACATTAGTATGACAAATTAAAAAAAAATAGAAAAACTTCAATAAATGTATCATAAGCTAACTATAGACTCAAACTCATAATTTTCATCACTACGACAATGTATAAGCGACTTACAGCCTGACTCTCTAAAGTTCTCAATGGAGTCGCCAAGCTGTATTAACCACTTTTGAAAACGTTGTATTCTTTAAAAAATAATTATGATTTTATTTAAAGAAAATTGGAATTTTTAATTAATTATTATGAATTGGAGCCACCATCGATATTTGGGTTAGGTAGATCGAATACCTAAAAACATCTTTTAAAACAATTAAAAATATTTTAAAGACAAAAACTTGTTTGCTTTACCAAAAACTTAATTTTACGGATTCAGGAATCGATTACACTTGTAGAAGGATAAGCACCCCCCACAGTGCCCAAAATTGATACTCAGTCGCTTACACATTGTCGTAAATGGTGAACATCGTAAATTTGAATAAATATTTAAAGTACGATCATTTTATTCAACATGGAGTAATTTATTTCGAACTAATTACTAGAGAAAATTCTTCGATTTGAAAAGAAATCTCAAGATTTGCAATCCTCCATCGGGAAAGCTATCTCATCTATTTCTTATCTATAAAAGAATATTCTCTCCTTGAATGGTTTAAAATACTAAATCAAAGAAGAAATTAATATCAGAATTTTCATAAAACTATGTTGCCTTTTTTCTATAAAAAAAGCATAAATTGTCAATACTTAAATTAAAATGAAGTAAGGTAAAACAAAACAAATTAAAATATTATTATAAAAAAAATTCTCGATTTGTTTCAAATTCACCATTCGTTCGAATATGGTATTGAATCGCACTACCTCTATAAGGTGGTTTTTTCACCCCTATTCTACGGCGAGTATTCTTGAAAATATTGGAATAAAATATTAACAAATAAAGCAATATGAAACAATAATTAAAAAATGAGTATAAATTGATATATATATATATATATATATATATATATATATATATATATATATATATAACATATGTATACGCATAATAAAATATATAAAAAAAATTTAATACCAATGTAGCTAACAACATATATTTAATTTATAAATATATACATATATGAAATTATGAATTATAATATAGATTGATAATAAAGACAAAGTTACAAATTCGAACTAAAATGTATATATACGAATATGATGGGTTAAAATAAAACTAATCATGCTTAATAAAAAGGGTTAAAATATTAAAAACAAAAACAACATTAAGAACAATAGTGAACATATCAAATATTATAGCCAATATACGAATATTATATAATAAGTGTACATGAATAGTAATAAATCCAAGACAACATGCAGGACTACAATATAAAAAAAAAAGTAAAGGGTCATGCCACCAACAAGAACTTAACAAAAAAATACAACATGCAAAAAGTGACTATGATGAGCTAATGAAAACATATGTTACCTAAACAAGAACGAGCTAAAATACAATGGCCAAGTTACGAATATAAACATAAATATATTTTTAAGGGAATAGGAGTAAAAACAAAACAAATACAAATAAAGAGCTTCAAATGAAAGAAAACAAAAGATTCCATTAGTGACAAAAATGCAAGTATTACAAAATGGGAACACTCTTCACTCGAATAAGCCAAGCGTCGAATGCCTGGAACCCTAGCACATAAAATGGTGTCGTTTCATGTGGTGGATATAAAGTATTTTAGGATAGAAAATACTTCATTTTTACATACTCCTTTCCTTTTTCTCTGTCATCGCTCTCTCCAAACTCTCTCCACCTTTTCTCATTCTCACAAGAAAGGTGGAGAAACAAACCCCAAGACCACCGCTTGCGACACCAACAGCGTGGTAAACGGACCCAATCTAAGCCCCAAAACCCTCGGCCACTCTTCTCTTAACCAAACCAACCTAACAACACCCTTTTAGAAACCCAAAACAACTCCTTTTTCTTCCTAAGAACTGGACCAAATGTAGAAAAGAAAAAGATTACCTTCAGTGGCTCGAAAGACCCCTTTTTTCAGTCCAAGAAACAACTGCTGCTCTTGAAGAAAATGTGGACCTTTTATCCTTTTTTATGATTTTTTGTTCAAATCAATGTTAAATATCTCCTAACCCCTTTTGTTCGAAAGTGGTCTTTCTTTCATGGTTCAAATCATTTTCTTCTCTTTTTGGCCTTTTTTTCTCACCCCGTGGTATTAAAAATTCTCTGCTTCTCTTTGATTTATGGCTGATTTTGATGATAATAGTACGCTCATTTTTAGGGGAATGATTTCTCAAGTATTATCCCGGATTTAACAAGATTTTTTAAGATTTTTAATGGGGTTCTAGATTTGGTACATTTTTTACTGATTTAGTTGGATTTGGTGATTGTTTGGTGTGTTTTACTAATGACGGCGACTCTGGATGTTAACCGGTAGTGGCTCACGCAGTGGGAAGTCGAATGGTGGGGCTCACACACCGATAGGGTGGCCTATTATCACGAGCGACAACAGTTGGAGGAAGTGTTAGGGTGAAAACCCTACTTTGCACCGCATATATGGACTGTTGGATCTCTCACATATCCAACGATTGATACTGTGCAGCGGCTTTTCCTTGAGATAAAACCCTAAACGAGTTTGGGCCACACGTGAGCTCCTTACTGGACCTAAACCGGGTCGGCTTGGTTGCTAAGCGGACTATAATTTTTCCTGGCAGGCTGGCAGCTAGATGCCTAAAATATGAGGACCTAAGTATAATTAATCCCTAAACTAAGTGAACAAAGCATGAAGCTCCCAAAAACCGGGAACCTGAAGCGTGATTTATCTAAAATTTTAAAACAACCCCCATCTACTTCCAGAAGCACGTACAAAACTAAAAAAAATATTTCTTTCTTATTTCTTTCATTTTTTTCTCTCCAAACACCAAACTCCCCTCTCCCTCTCTTATGCAATCGGCCGTGGAACCCAAAGAACCTTAAGCAACCACCGGCCACGGCCATCTGTGGCCTCCAAGAACCCCACCGGTGCTAAACCCGCTGGAAAAGTAAACGACCCCCTAAAATGAAGCCCAAACTAAGCCTCTCCACCCTCTATTTTTACTTTGACTGAAGGCATCCCCAACCACTTAAAACTGTCGCGATCCGACCACCTCCATCGGTGGTCGGGCTCTAACCCGAACGAAACCAAACCGAAAGCCTAGCCCCCACCCGTCGCCTATATTCTGACGAGGAGTCCAACATGGAAGGTAAGCACACTCTTCTCTCCCTTTCCCTCTATTGTGATTTTATGGAAACTACATACATACATAAAAAAAAATAAAAAAGGAATGAAAATGAGGTGAACCTTTTTCAAAAGTAATGAACTTTCTCTGTTTTTTTCTTTTGTATTCGAATGCTTCCCCAAAAAAAATCCCCCTTTACAATTGTGTTTGATTTGGGTTTTATACACATATTACAGTAGGTATTAACAAAAATGATGAAAAATGCTGACATTGCTTTGTTTTTTGTAACTTGTTGCTGAGTTGGTGAGCTGATGAAATGGGGCTGGCGTGGAGCAGGAGTGTGGCAGTGCATGAAAGGGTTCGTGAACAGCTACAACCGGGGACTTCTCAAGATTCTTTTTATATTATTATAATAATATAAACATATATATAGTGAAAAAATTGATGATTACAAGAGTTTTTTTTAATCATTTTACTATTAAAAGTTAAAAATCATCACTAAATTATTCATTATATTTCAAATCCATCTTTTTCCGTTAAAAATTTAATGATCATTTGAGTTGGACATTAACATGTTAACTGAAGTATGATAGTCATTTGAGATTATGAAATCAGATTTTATCATATCTCAGTCAGCAAGTTAACATACATCTCAGATTGTCGTAAAAATTTTAACGAAAAGGAAGAGTTGGAACATAATTAATAGTCAGATGATCATTTTGTAACTTTTAATAGTTGATGGACTCAACAAATCAACTTCCTATAGTCATTTTGTAACTTTTTATAGTCAATAGACTCAATAAAACATTATCATATAGTCAGGGGACCATTTGTGTACTTTATTCTATTTTTTAATACACAATTGTATAATTAAAATTGGAAAAATTAAATTATTGTTAGATCTTAGTTATATCCTATTTAAGATTATAAATTATGGTTAGCTGCCAAATCATAATCCCTCAACTGTAAATGATCTTTAATTATTCATTAATAGGAGATTCAACTGCATTTCTAATAGAGATAAATATTTCTATTGGCCGATAAATTTTTAATGATTTTTTACTTAAATATATAAAATACAATTAACATGAACAAAGTGGCATATGTAGTAAATGAATTGTTGTTATTTTGAGGATCCCGGTTCGAGCATTATAGATGTCAGCGGTATAAACGTTCAATGTCGAAAGATTGAGAGTTATATTTGAACAAATATTGTGTTGTACTTATTCCAGATTAATAAAAAATATAATTAGACGATGTTTATTTACTTTTATCAAACGTAATATAACACCATCCGTCAGTAGTTATTAGATGTCGTATTTACATTTTCAAAAAAAAATTGTATTTTAAGGATAATATCGAGAAACATAATACAAACTTCACATAAAAATGATGCAAAAGAAACATAAAAACATTAGTTACAACCTTAAATCTTCTTCATGAACACTTCCTTTCCTGTAGGGATGATTTAAACACGAATTACTTTTAAATGTTTTCAAAATTTTTAAATAATTTATATAATATTTATATTAAGTAGATTTTTCTCATCTTAAAAATTTAAAAATATTTATGTAACCCCTAAACATAGTCTGAACGTTATGCACAAATCTAGGCGGTTACATATCCTATTCAGAAATTTATTTTCATATTTAAAATAGCATTTAAATCAAAATATAGTATAATACGTAGTTAGTCATAAGAAAGTTTCATATATACATCAGATAAACGTCCATATATCAATATATATATGTATCAGAAAAACCGTATAAAACATATACATAGCAAAATAATGGTAATACATATATATTGAGACGGAAGCAAAAACAAGTGTCACCAAAGTATAACAAAAAGGCATATAGAGATATACAGTGGTACAAAAATAGAAGTAGTCGATCCTCCTGTTGCTAGTCTACGGTATGTTATTATCTGAAAAGGTTAAAATTTACATAATGAGATAAAAAGCCCAGTGTTCTCTTTACGATGTATAAAAACATACAGATGAAATACTTTAGTAAAATCAATTTATCAAACATGTTTTAAAAATATGACTACTACCCCATCTGATCACCAGAATGTGTATGTTCCCTAGAACCATACACCCACCTGTACACCCTGTAAGGGCCTTATACACATAGCATAAGTACCTGCAGTAAGGCTTACCCTGTTCTCAAAGCAAAGGAGCCCTCAGTAAGGACTTACCCTGAGCACAAAGCCGAGGAGCATACGGTAAGGACTTACCTTAAGCACAAAGCCGAGAAACCTACGGTAAGGACTTATCCTGAGCACAAAGCCGAGGAGCCTGCGGTAAGGACTTACAAGTCATAGACTAGGCCTGAGATATTTCCTCCAACAACACCCCCAATTATAGTAATAAACATGTATGTATTCAAGTGAAAATAGTAGTTTAATTTAGTAAAACATTAGACTTAGAAATTAGATACAGAAATACAAAATTCAGAGATGATATCAGAAACATATAGTAAATCAGATATCAGATAAACAATATTCAGAAAATTAGGTATCGCATCATAAAAATATTCAGTATTATCAAAAATCTAAAATAGTTCAGATGAATAGTTTAAAATAGTAATGTAACACCATCAGAAAACACACATGTATCTGTCTGAGTAGCTTGATAAGAAAGTCTACTATTGAGTATGTCGATAATGATCAGCGGCAGCGCTAAATCCTACGAATCAGAAAAATCCATTTCATAATCCTAATATGAATAATAATAACCCCTATTTAAACAATTTATAGATACCTACGTGTAATTATGGAGGAACACGGATCGTGCGGATCTGATGGATGGGAAGCACCAGCTCTAACCGACCCTCAGTCGATTGAAACACGAGTACCTTCATAAAAATATATTCTTGAATCAATTCCATAATTAAATCCTAAATAAATAAGCAAAAAGGCTAAAAATACTAAGCATTTTCATATTAACGGGCTCGATTCAGGGCTTTCATGTCAGAATTTGGTAAAAAGGATCCTAGAATCGGACTCAGGATGTCAAAAAAATCAAGATGGAGGTCTTCAAAAAAAGTCAATGCCGGTCAACAGTCAGCCAACAATTATTAGTCAAAAGTCAACTGTTGATCGGTTCGGTTTGGATCAGGTCGGGTCAGATTGGGTCGAATCGAGCAGGCGGGTCAGATCGTTTCTAGAAACCCACCTGGCAGTAGAACTTTTCCAAGCGCAACGACGGCGTGTGGGGGCGCGTACGGGGCCTTTGGGGATTAAAACAATCACGAAAAAAATTCCTATATACTTTTTAAGGGGTTTTTAAGGGCCTTTGGGGCCTTTGGGAATTATTTTTCATTAATATTATGTTTTAAATAATTGTATACGTGGGAAAGGTACCACCGATGGCAAGATATGAGGAACAATCGATGGCCAAAATATAAGTAGATGGAAGTAAGGGAAGGAAATATATGACAGTGTACTAATGAAAAAGTACTTCAATCCAATATGAACGACGCTTATATAACACTATTCAAACAAACTTAACAGCTTTGATACAACAGATTAACCAACCTTTAACAAATTCGGGTAATTCTAACTAATCCAATATCAACTAATTACATTTTATTATATTATATCTCTAACAGTATATAATAGTTATTGCCATCGTATGAAATTTGTTAGGTCATGAGCATGAGAATTCAAACTCTCTAAGATATGATGAGATGAATACTACCTTGTTTCAATATTATTAGTAATATTAAATGCATAATTATTTGAGATGACAAAAAAAAATTTGATGCCAAAAAAGGTTTAGGCTAAAAGTGGTTTCCTCAGTCTATGGTTAGGGCATATCTAACATCAAATTAGGATTTACATAAGACTTTATATATTGTCCATCAAGAGTGACGATGGTGGGAATTAAACTTATTCTTACAAGCTTAAATTATTAAATTTCAACCACTTATGTCAACACTCATTTGTTAAGAAGATGACAATATAAACCGTATTATTTTGAGCTGACTTTTTATATATGAATTAAATTGAAACTTGAAAAAGTTTTTTTCTTTTACAAATCGTATCGTTTTCTTGGGTTAAAGTTGATAACTTAGATTTAATTATTTTTCAAGTAATTTTCGCACGTAGAGAAGTAAATACAGTTGCTCGTGTCTTTATCAATTGAGCTTTTAATTATTTTTCGCCTATTTGCTTTCTTTCATATATTTTGAATGATATTTTGGATCTTGTTATTTTACGACTTAATATAAAAATAAGTATCTAAATTATATTCTGAATTTTAATGTAAAAATAAGTGGCTAAATTATATTCTTAATTGATTTTTAGTACTCAAATAATTTTTCATTAAAAATAGATACCTGACGTTTTCTTCATTACACTTTTATATACCTTCCCCATAACGGCCTTTAAATTTAATCCTTAAGTGACACAAATTATTAATATATTTTTCTGAAAATTCTATTTTTTTAAACAATTCAAAAAAAATTAAAAAACCACCCTCAGCTTGGTCCCCTCCCATCCCCCTGTTTTCTCTCCCTCTCGTCTTCCCCCTCTTCCCCTTCCTCCCATCCCCCGCAAACAGTGTGAAAGCAACAACACCACCACCACATCGATGCTTCGACTGCTATTTATAAAAATTAACTCACCTCGATTTGATTATACCAACCAGCCCCTCGAGTGAAAAGTCGATTAGTTGCAATGTTGGCGTTTTTTTAAATATTTTTGAAATGGTGGGAGTCGCCACTAATCTATTTTAAGGAGCATTTGGAACACTAAAAATTAAGTAATTTTAATAAAATATCTTATTTTATCAAAAACACCAAATTTTTATTTACGAAAATCAGAAATCATGTTTGAGAGTCAGTTACGCGTGGGGAATGATTAACACTCCCACAGTGCCCAAAAATTAGTACATAGTTGATTACCATTTAAAAATTGGAAATTTTGAGTTCGATATTTTTTTATTTAAGAATCATTATGTATGCAAATTTTGAAAAAGGGTATTCATTTATCGAGACCAATAACGACCATCATCGGGCATTTATCCAAGAGCTTCGTTATCGATTCCAATAAATGAGAATTCCCTTGATTTTTTTTTTAAAAAAAAGATGCAAGGTTTTAAAAGGATGTCCACTTACTTTGGGAATTATCAGTGGTCTGGTCACCCCTTGAGCATAATGCGAATGATACACTATTAACTCCTTGGTAAATGATCATTGCATTATTTTGAAATCAAGATGCAATCAAACAACCATGTATGAACCTAGGAACACTAAATGATTAATTAAGGCTTCCCCTAACCTAAGGTGTCAAATTATGAAATTTAAAGAATCTATAGGACTAAGCCTAGAAATGGAGACTCTAATATTAATCCTAATTGATTTGAACCAATTATTGAATCAAATAATCAAAATTGACTCTCGGGCATTCAGGCGAAGGCCAGATCGAATTATTTCCTAAACTAAAGGACTAAAGTGAAATTAAGCCTAAAGTTGAGGCTCTAATAATAACCCTAATTAATTATTGAATCAGATAATCAAAATGGACCCTCAGGCATTAAGGTGAGGGTTAAATCAAATTATTCCCTAATTAAAGGACTAAAGTGAAATTAAGCCTAAAATGGAGGCTCTAATATTAGTCCTAACCAATTATTGAATCGAATAGTCGTAATGGACCCTCGGGCATTAAGGCGAGGGTCAGATCGAATTATTTCCTAATTAAAGGACTAAAGTGAAATTAACCCTAAAATGGAGGCTCTAATATTAGTCCTAACCAATTATTGAATCGAATAGTCGTAATGGACCCTCGGGCATTAAGGCGAGGGCCAGATCGAATATTCTCTAAGTTAAGAAAAGTTCAAGGACTAATTTCAAAGAGTTCTAAATTTAGGGACTGAAATATGAGAAATCTAAATCTAAGGACTAAAATGTAAAGATTCTAAATTAAATGTTCAATCTAAATCAAGTAAGCTAAATTCAAAACTAAGTTAAACGAGAAAAATTAAAACTTAAGATAAAAAAGAATAAAGAAAGAAAGAATATCAAACGTATAGTTGGTGCAAATTTTAATATAAATATGTAAAATAACCTATCTGCATTGCAAAATTCATTTATTTTATACATACGCATTATCAAAAAATTTAAAAAAAAATGTGAAACAATATCTAAACTTACACGTAATATATAAACATAATTCAAAAAAAATGTAAATGTATAACCTAAGTTGGATAGGACAAACATATACAAAATGGTTTGAGAAAGAATAAATATAAATATATACATATAAGACAAATGTGAATATATGATATGAACATGCATTCAAATGGCATCGAGTAACTTAAATATGCATAGTAATTTGAACGAAACGGTCAAGGTAATTAGATATTCAACATACCATTTTAACGCATGATCATCTTAAAATTAATGCAAGAACCACGGAATATTAAATTGGCAGCAATAAATGCTAATAAATAAAAACAGGATGCGAATCTAATAATTTACACACAAATCAATCAAAATTTAAAGCTAAATCAAATGAATATTGTACTGTAAAAGTGCAAGAATGTAGAAGGGCACAATCACGAAATGTTGAGAAGAAAATAAACATAAATGCAAAAGGTCTAGGAAGTTAAATAAACAACGCAAAACAGGACTAAATCGAATAAAAATGAAATGAGGAGCAGAATCGAAAATAAAATAAGACATTAGAGACTCCAAATAAAATTTACCAAAACATTCCAAAGACTCAAATAGGACTAAAATAAAATCGCTGAAGAACTACAAGTCAAAATCATTAGAAAATTTAATGAAAACCGGACCAAAATAGAATACGGGTAGAAAATGATGGACGACGGAAATGATTTACCCTTGGCCATTCAAAAACAAGGAGGCCCTTAATGGGCACTTTTCAGAAGATATAAAACTCATTTTAAAGCAAACAGAACCCATTTTCTCATTTGAAAAACTTTGGATCAAAACATTGATCTTAAAATCCTATGAAAAAATTTAGAGTATGGATTTAAATTGCGGTTGTGGTCGTATTTTCGGTCGTGTTATATTTATCACGTTATGAATATAACGAATGTAATTGTGGTAATTACGGGTATCACGGTCGTATATTTTTTCAAAAGAGTTGATTTAAAAAAACTATTTTTTTAAATTAAAATAATAAAAAAATAGCAGAATAACAATTCACTATTACTGTGATAGCCCTCTATCCATTAAATTGTGGTCGTAATCTGCTTATTATTGGTGTGATTCCCTGCACACCGCTATTTTTAACAATAGCGACCGCTATTTCAATCCCCGCCTTAGAGTGCTCTTCATATGTAGGGGTGTTCATTCGGTTAAAACGGTGGCCGACCGAACCGAATTAACCATAACCGAATTAATTAAAAAAAAATTTTCTTTAACCGTTAACCGAACCGAATTTTTTTTTCGAACATATTAACCGAACCGAATAAATTTTGGTTAATTTCGAATTAACCGATTTTTTTTAAAAATTTTCTAATTTATATAAAATTAAATATTTTTTAATTCAAAACAAGTTTATAATTAATTTAAATAATAAAAAATTATAAAATAAAAATTTTAGATAAATTTTTAAATTAATTAATATTGATTTAAATTTAAAAGTTATTGGATCTTAAATTATTAATTGTGTTTTAAATGGTTTGAGCTTAGCCCATATGTTATATATAATATATTTAATATTTTTTAATTAGAAAAAAATTTACAATTAATTTAAATAATATATAATTATAAAATAAAAAATTTATATAATTTTTTAATTAATTAATATTAATTTAAGTTTAAAAGTTATTGGATCTTAAATTATTAATTGGGTTTTTAATGATTTGAGTTGAGCACCTATGTTATATATAATATATTTAATATTTAAAATATAATTTCGGTTAATTCGGTTAATTAACCGAATTCGAACCGAATTAACCGTTAACTAAATTTTAAAAAATTTCTTAACTGTTAACCGATCGAACTAATTCGGTAACCGAACCAAATTAACCGAACTAATTCGATTCGGTTGTTAATCGAATTAATTCAGTTATTTGAACACCCCTATTCATATGTTCATCGTTTTCTTCGCGAGCCACCATAGACAGCTGCGTCGGCCACTACTTTTGGTCATGAAAATTAAGAAATATCATTTTTTACGATCTTCTCCGACCCTTCTATCTCGATCTTAGTTCGATTTCAAGAAAATCCTTGGAGAATGAAGTAGATCTAAGGTTTTCCTTTCGAAATACCCATTCTTCAGTTATCGAGATTTCTCTGTCGATTTGCTTTCTCTTTATCTTTTATTTTAAGAAAAACCCTTAAATGGGAACTCTAACCCTCGAGGAGGCTTTAGATCTAAAGAGATCCACTATAAAGCCTCCTCCTTTCCTCAGGTTCTAAAGGAAAACGAGACTCGGGCGATTATCCGACGACGAGATGCTCGCACAACCCAAGTAAATGACTTCTTTCTTTCCTTTTACTCTATTTGGTTTCTTCGAAAATACACATGCACACACAAAGAAATCTAAAAATGCAACCCAATTCAAAAAAAAAAAACTTTAAAAATGCTTTATTTTCTCTTAGAATGGTGGAAAAAAAAAACATGTCTTACAATTCTTTGTTTGTGGGTTTATATACTCAATTACAAAAGGGTTACAAATGTAAAATAACAAACAAAAAAATGGCTCCGAATCTCCTTTACCCTTTTTTTTTTGCTTTCTCGTTGATGGGTCTCCCCTGCTACGATTTTGGCATAGGGAACATGGCAGAGGCATACACGGTTCTGCAATTCGGTTATCATCATTAGTGAGAGAGGAGGGCGACCGATTTGCTGTGGGGGCCAAATCACGAGCGCGTCACTAATGGAGATGATGCAGACGACGCGTGGGAAGTTTTGGAGATCGCGCGTGCATCTCACACGCTACTTATCGACGGTCGATATGCTAGAGGGCATACAGACCGTTGGATCATGATTTGAATCCAAAGATTAAGCTTCGACGAAGGCGGTGCCTGAGCTTTTTAAGGTAAAAAACCCTAATCTTTTCTATTTTTTTGGATCGTTGGACTCCTATTGATCTTACGGTGGAGATTCGACTGAGCGATTGTCCCATCTTGAATTATAAAAATCTTAGTTGGCTCTTTTCATCTAGACCGTTGGATTGGGTCAGATCCAATGGTTTTGGATGATACGACGCTAGATGAGGTTTCAAAACCCTAGCTGTTGTTGAATTCCTTTAGGCTTCTGGCACGTGGGTTTCCTTTAGTTGTTGTTTGGGTCACGTGGACCGCTTCACTTGGGCTTTGAGATTAAAGTAAATCGGGCTGCTAGATTTGGTCTTTACTTGTATTGGGTTAAATGCATATTTTGGTGCTTGTTGGGTTTTATAATGTATATTGGTCTTTGTAACCTGAAAATAAAACACTAAATAATATTAATTAATTTTTTGTTTTTGTTTTATTTAATAATAATTACCATATATGTATGTATTTAATATTTACAATAAATATGTATATAATCTCACTGAAGCTCATAAACCTATGTACATATACCTAGTATACCTTAATTATAGTTAATAACCAAACACCAATGTATTAAATAATAATAAAATTAACCATTATACATATAAACATTATAAACTTATATTAAAACAAAATCTACATATAATAAGTATGATTCACAAAAATTTAAAAAATCAATATTATATAATATTAAAATTGAAGTAAAATTTGAAATAGAGATCGAACAAAAATGAGCATCTACTTTCAATTCGCTTCAAAGTGGAGCTTCTCGCAAGCAAAACATAAGATAATGAATGGGTTTGGATAATAGATGGGTTTAATTATTTTCATGCAAATTAGTGGTCAACATTTGATTAAGTCGAGTCGAGTCAAAAAATTTTGAGTTATTCGAGTTATCGAGTCATATTTTACAATTTGGATTTGATTTGAATTTTTTTTGAGTTGAGTCGAGTCGAGTCGATTTTTCGAGTTGTTGTTTAAATTTAATTGTAAATATTTATAATATTATAATATTATTTGACTCCTATTTAAGTGACTTTCTATAACCATATATACAATACAAATATATTTCTTCATATTTTTATATGTGATAAACATATATAAAATAAAGTTTAAGGACTTGAGTTAAACTTGAAAATAAATCACTAGCTACTAAAAATTTAAAGTTGCTCGAGTTATTTGAGCTGCATTTTACAACTCGATTTGAATTTGAAATTTTTTCGAGTCGAGTATATGAAATTACAATTCGAACTCAATTCGAGTCGAGTAGAGTCAAAAAATTCAATTTTTCGAATCGAGTCGAGTTTTACTCACCCCTACTCCGAATAGTTGCTTATTATAAAATGAATATTATGGAAGATAAGCAATTAAACAAATAATGAGAAGCATAAACGAGGAAAACGGTGATCAATATTGTTGTATGTATGAATTGAGGGGTGGAGTAGTTTAGCTTTCGGCGGATGATACCAACGGTGACGACGGAAGGAATAGAAAGCAGGGGGCTGGGAGTAGATGACGCACCGAGGGGATTTGTTTAATTAAATTTTTTCCTTTCAATTTCATCATCAACCGTGGTATGTCATCTTCGACCACTGCCTCTTCAGTTCTTTCCCACTCACCTCCAAAACATCAAAACCCAAAGCCCCAACCTTTTAAAGCAATTGATGATCGACTTTTATCTGAACTAAACCCACGCATCATCTTCTTCCATGGGGTTTTTAATCTGTTTTGCAAAATAACCAGATTCCATGGACTTGGATGGAAAAGAAAAGCTATAAGCAGATTCCATAGATTTGAACAGAAAGAGTTACATGTAGTTTGTTAGAAAAATAATAGTTTAATTGAATAAAATTGATGTTGTCATGAATAGATTTATTATAATAAGTCATATCACTTGATGAATATAGTTATATTTTAGTTTAAAGTTGCATTCATTCAGTTATACCTATTAGCTTTTCAACAAATTCTTTACATGAAATGTTTTAACAATTCATCAAAAGATCCTAACCTTTTTATTCATATTCCCTCACCTATAAATAAATTAGTTAAGGCACAATCTTAGACACAACTTTGAGACAAAACTTTTAGACACAATTCACAAAGTTGAATTAGGAAATCACTTAGAAAATTCCTTTCAAATTCGTTCTTTCCGGTGATAGAGAAAGGCAAGATTGTGTTCGACTGATCACTACTGTTGTGCTTACTGTTGTGATCGTTTGTTGTTGTATCCTGGGAGACTGACATCCAACGTTACTCAAAGCACCTAGGAGAGGACGAATTTGTCTTAAGGAAACTGTTCATAAAGGCCTCAACAAAATTCTTCTTCGATTTATATTACTCTACTCATCCGATTCATTGTCTAAATATGAGTAAATCAATTTATTGCCTCTACTTTAAGTTTTATTTATTTTTCTTTGTTTGATTATATATTAATTTTTATTATATTATCTCGGATTAACATTTTTCTAACAATCTTAAGACAGATTCGTTCTTATTTATTTCGAGATGTACAAATGAATTATTTAATTTGAGTTTAAGCCTAGCAGATTGTCAATATCAACGGATTTTGTTTAAAATCCAAGACGAAACAAACGAAGGGTTGCATGTTCCATTAACGCAATTCGACCCTGATGACCGTTGTGGTTGGAATATGGTGATGGCTCTACGTTTGGACAAAGTTTCTCTAATTTTCAATTGTCTATCAAGGATGCAAATGGTGTCCATCCAAAGAATAGTACAAATAGTGGGAATAAGTTGTATTGTATCCAATAAACACAACTAACAAATATATCAAGCAAGAGGCATGACCCAACTGGCATCATCAAGACATGATTTCGATCAAAATTCAAGACTTGTAATGGTTGGGTGGCCTTTAAATTGGTACGCATGAACTTCTTCTTTCTTTATTGATTAATATTTACCATCACTGCCTTAAAACTTTTAACGCGAGAAACTAAGATTGAGACTTTTTGGAAATACATTCCCACTAACTTTTGTGCAGTAACTTTTAATTTGATTTGCCTATAAGCCATGAACTGCACGTTTATTTTGATTTGTCTATATCTAGTAGAGAACTTGAGAATGAAAAGGAGGCAGAAGAACAAAGGACAAAAAATTCTAATCTGCAATTCTAGAAATTGGATAAGGATTACGTTGTTTCAAGCGTGAAAAGGTACGACTTGCGCACCAAGCCATATTGGATTATAATGTTCTTTGTTGGATTAAATTTCTTCAATTCAAGTTTAGCACTAGTCTTTTCCTTTGTGGTTGTGTTTTGCTTTAACCCGAAGGTTGATTGTTAAATTCTAGTCGGCAATATTGGAATTTCGACAAAGAAATGGAAAAGGTACCATTCAATATTTCTTTTAAATATTTATACATTGAGATTATACTATTGTTTCGGATTTTATTAAATTCCCATCATTCAACAAAAGCTAGTTCTGTTTCAATAATTAATTTATTAAATTCTCATCATTCAATAGAAATTGATTCTGTTTCGGGTTTTAATCTCGTTGTCCAACGGAAGTTGATTTGTTTCGGATTTTAGTTTTACTAAATCTTGACCTTTAATGGATTCCAAAAAATATTGTTGATTGCGAATTTCTATTTCGGGATTTTAATTTTACAAAATTCTCGTCGTTTAATAGAAATTACTCAATTGTTGGATTTTAGTTCTGACTAAAATTTGTTGTGATAAATAAGGTACCGAGCGAAATTATGATATGTATGTGAACAAAAATTGGGCTTATAATTATGTTTCAGGATTTTAATTATGTAGTTCAACATAATTTATTTGATTTACTGTTGATAACATAAATCGTTCGGAGGTAACAACATTGTTACAAATTTTGTTTTAGAATTTTAATTTCTAATTAAATTTTGTTGTTCAAAAGAAACAAATGGTAAAATAAATTAGATTAACTTTCAATTTATTGATGGAATATTTACAAATTTTGGTTACATGTTTTAAACGAAACAATGGTAACCCCACTGATTCACCTAACTCGTGATTTGAAATGTTGATTCCTATTCAGACTTTGAATAAATTCAACAATATCAGTGGTTGTGAGCCACAACGAGAAGTATGTGAAATTCATTGATAGAATTTCAAGACATAGCAACATAAAATGTATATTTAATCATGTTCAATATGGTCAAATATAGGATGATCATCCTATTCATAGAGAGGATGAGATAGACGTTGTTGTCATTAAAGCTTGAAACCATTCTAAGTTTCTATGTCGAAATTACATCTTGAATGGATTGTCAGATACACCATATTATGAATGACATTTGGCCATGTTTTGAGTTGTCACATAACATGTGGAGGAAGCTATTTTATTAAAAAAATTACCTTTAAATAAGGTTACTTACAAGAAAATAGGTGAGACACCATATAAGTTATGGAAATGTAGAAAACTTTCCTACAACTACATCAAAGTGTGGGGGTGCCTTGTATAAGTATAATGGTAAGTCGAGACACATACATCATCGACATAATATCATTAAACAATTGATCTCAACTAGAGTTATCTATATTGATTTTGTAAGATCAAAAGATAACATTATGGATCCGCTAAAGAATGAGTTGAATCGAGATCAAGTTGATAAACAACAAAAGGAATGTGACTAAAGCCCATTAATATTTAAGGCGCTATGTGAAGGAAAACCCAACCTAGTTGACTGGAGATCCCAAGATATAGGTTTAATGGGACAACCTACTTGCAAAGACCTTATCTCAAGTTCATTCCTATGATGAAAACAATGACTAAAATTTGGAAATGGTTAAGCAATGCTTTTAATGACCACTATGTTTTTTGGTGAGACAAACAACATAAGTCACCTATGTGAGAGTGAAGTGGAGCCGCTTCAAAGAGACTATTGGGGCATAGTTATCTAAACTCTTACATAACTGGGAAATGTCCACGGCTATATGGACATAACCATGAGAACCCAAAATCTTGTCAGTGAGATATTTGTGTGAGGTATGTCATCGCTTACACCAATGGTAGGATAGTTCAAGGACATTACGTCTACTGGACAGCCATTAAGGTAAACATATTTTCATAAAGGAAGGTTCAAAGGGGGACGCTTACCTATCCTATTCAAATATCAAACGTAAAATCTATCACCATATCGAGTTCGTGTTTGAAATCATCAATTTCATTCATGTGGGGGATTGTTGGAAAAATAATAGTTTAATTGAATAAAATTGATGCTATTTATAATAAGTCATGTCACTTGGTGAATACACTTATTATAATAAGTCATGTCAATTGGTGAATGAACTTATTTGTTAGTTTAAAGTTACATCCATTCAATTATACCTGTTAGATTTTCAACAAATTCTTTTCATGAACTGTTTTAACTATTCGTCAAAAGATCCTAACCTTTTGATTCATATCCCCTCACCTATAAATAGGTTAGTTGAGGCACAATCATAGACACAACTTTGAGACAAAACTTTGAGACATAATTCACAAAGTTGAATTAGGAAATCACTTAGAAAATTCTTTTCAAATTCGTTCTTTCCGGTGATAGAGAAAGGCAAGATTGTGTTCGACTGATCACTACGGTTATGCTTAATGTTGTGATCGTTTGTTGTTGTATCCTGGGAGACCGATGTCCAACATTACTCAAAGCACCTAGGAGAGGATGAATTTGTCTTAAGGAAACTGTTCATACAGGCCTTAACAAAATTCTTCTTCGATTTATGTTACTCTACTCATCCGATTCATTGTCTAAATATGAGTAAACCAATTTCTTGCCTCTACTTTAATTTTATTTATTTTTCTTCGTTCGATTATATAATAATATTTATCATTATTATTATTATTATCATCATCATCATCATCATCATCATCATCATCATCATCATCATCATCATCATCATCATCATCATCATCATCATCATCATCATCATCATCATCATCATCATCTCAGATTAACATTTTTTTTTCTAACATAGTTTTCATGGATTTGTGAGGACAAAGAATGGGAGGGAATGGGAACAGAAAGAAGGGGACGACGCGGGAGATGGGATTTTTTTGTAATAAAGTTAAAATAATATTTTTATTTTTAAATAAAATAATATTTTTATTTTTAAAAATGAATATTTAAAATATATATATAATTGTGACACATGTGATTTTACAGTTTTTTTAATGGTAATTATATGAAAATATGCCTAAAATTGTAACGAATAAAGTCATAATTTTAACGAAAATTCTTTAGACACCAAAAATCAATTAAAAGTATAATTTAAACATTTATTTTTTATCAAGACTTATTTTATATACAATAAATAACTAAACATTTTTATCCTTAAAAAATTGATATCTTGGACGTTTGATTTATATATTTCTTCGTAAGGTTATCATTATAATGATCATAAAAGATATTTGTGCGAATTCCATCTTTAAATAAAAAAATTATTGTTTGAGTATCAAATGTAAATTGATAAATTCATTTATAATTTTTTATCAGTCCATGATAATCGTTCATTAAATAAAATTTTTACATGGAATATTTTCTTCCTGCCATACACAATAAAATCTAGTATATTATTTAAAAAATTAATTTATATATGATATAAATTACATTTTATAAAAATAAAATCTATATTAATATATCTTAGTTAGGGATTACTAATTTTTTTTGGTAAAAGGTATGGATTCAAAGGATTACTAATTTTTTTATGTAAGGTTATATTCATATTATTTTAGTAATACTTTTTTTTATATACTCTTTATATAAAATTATTATTTGATATTTGAAAACATGTAAAACCGAGCAAAATCATGAAAAACCTATTTTTGGAACTTTGAACCGTTCGGCCTTGGTCTTAAAGGATGAGGAAAATTCTGAAAAAATTATGTAAGGGCTGGAAATGATGTAGGAAGTATTCTACAAGCCTTAGAAAAATTTGGGGACCATTCTATAATTTTTGAAAAGTTAGAGGACCTAATCGATAATTTTGGAAAAGTTGTGGATGTTGTGTAATTGTTCAAAATTTGATGTACTATGCTGGAAAATTAATGTTTGAGAGTTGAAATTGATATTAGAATGTGAAATTGGATTATTTTGGAAAGCTTGTAAAAGGTGAAGTTTAAATCACAAATATGGAAAGTTTGGGAGCTCAAGTGAAAATGTTATGTGAATTTGGATTAAATGGAACTTGAGTAATCAATTAGAAGTATTGAGGTCAACATTTATATCGTGACATGAAAATTGTATCGAATAAGCATCAGAAGCTTTATTAAGAATTTATTTTCTAAAGTGTGTCTATGTTAGTAAGATTCTAACATTTGGTTTGAGTTTTGTATATGTTTGGTAATGATGTCCGTCTAGAGATTGAGTGCTTGAATCAAGATCAAATATTATTAAGGCTAAGGAGAATATTAAGGATGAAATGGGAAATTCAAAGGAATGTTGCAAGCTAAGGACACGAGGTGAGTGCAAATTTAATTTGTACTTATGTTATCAAACAAACATTGGCTTACAATGAGCCAGTGAAGGAGTTACTATGGTAATGAGTGACTCCTAAAATATTATTTGTGATTCATGCATATATGTGCATTTGGTGAGATAATAGAATTAGTGAACAAGTTGAAAATGCAAATTGGTGAAATCTTCTTAGAATTTATGTTCTGGACAATAAGTTTATAAAATCACCATAAATTCTAAAAAAATGATTAGAGGATAAATTATATACCATTGGATTCTTATATCTGTTTAGTTTTGTTTAGTACAAATGAAAACTGATTTAAGGTGTAAACAAAAAGATATGATTTTTTAATCGAGGATAGGTCAGAAAATGGGGCAGCAGATTCTGCTCAAAACGGTTTTTGTCGGTCAACTTTGAAAATTTACCATAAATTGTAAAAATTGAACTAGAAGGAGTTCTTTACATGGATAGATTAATAATTTAGTCTAGTTTCTAGTGGTATAAACGGAATAATTTTTAAAGGTGTAGATTAATACATAATAATATTTATTTAAAGGTAGTGCAAACTGCCACATATGAAATTTTGGTTTTAACCAAATTAAAAGCAAATGATCAAGTTAAAGCTTAGTGAGACTTATATTTTGACTTTTTTAAAATGTCAACGTGAGTACAGCTCATACATAACATTATACATGGATGTTTTATACATCATTGGGTAAGACTTGCGATAAGTTTACCTTCTTTATATTGGCATGATATTTATGTCATATATCATATATTTGACATATTCTAAATATGTCATAGGTTGAATATAAAATGCATTCATCATTGATCGTTACATATGATGTTATCATGAACATATATGATATTTATCATTAATGATATTTCGAGTATGAACTGCCCAATGTTAAATTATGATAATATACTTTGCCATAGATGGATTAAATAAAATAGACAATATGCCCTAGAAAGTCATTGACGGACAGGGTATAATTGGCATGCTATAGAGTCTAGCAACTATATATCAATTAAGCACTTCGGTGCATATGGTGGGCACGACCTTATGTGTAGCACTTCGATGCATATGGTGGGCACGACCTTATATGTAGCACTTCGATGCATATGGTGGGCATGACCTTATGTGTAGCACTTCAGTGCATATGGTGGGCACGACTTTATGTGTAAGCGCTACGGTGCATATATTTGACTCGAATACCCAGGGTCCTCATAGGTTTATATTTGGGCTATGATTTATTGGTTAATAAATGATAAATAGGCAAATAAGCTTACAAGCTTAGGGGATAAATGACAAGTATATTGGTAAGAAACTTTATACCCGATAATATAATGTTAATATATGGTAACATGGTTGGAATACAGGTAAAGTGATCATATGGCATTAAATATGGTTATTCATTTAAATTTATTTGTTGCATTGCTTCAAATATTCATATGATTGCCTCACTAAGTGAATACTTAGCTTGTGATGATTTTCACGCGTAGGGAAAAAGGAAGAAAATGAGTAAAGAGTTGAGCTTGGCATCAATCACCAAGGAAATATTTACAGGTGACAATGATGGCATCCTACTGTGTTTTAAAAGTCTTAGTTGGGATGTATACGAGAATGAAATGTCTAAAATTTCTTAATTTAGTTAGTATTAAATATAATTAATAGTATGAATAAATATTATGATTTTTCTCTTATTAATTATTTTATAATAATTGTTCATGTTATGAAACTTGAGTTCGTTTAAATGAAATAAAATTTTACTTAGTTTAAATAAAGAAATATTTTAAATTTCTGATGTGACATCTGTAACCCGTATTGGTTCATGTATACGGGTTATGAGTGTTACATTTATTGGTATCAAAGCTATAGGTTTAACCGATTCTAGGATTAAACCGAGCTTGTTTTAAAAAGTGTTACATGCCCCTATGATGTCATTGTTACTGATTTGGTGATTATAAGGTTCAATTGATGTCACTCCTTACTTATAGAGGTGAACAAATATATCGTATGAAAAAGATATGAGTATTCGAGGGTTTGAAGAACGTGATCGAGCAAAATGTCCTAAAACATAAGCTAATAGTGATAGTAATGATGTTAACCATCATCCTCCTATTTAGTCTAAATAAGTTAATGTTTTGGCACAATAGGAAGTGTCAATGTTGAATTAAGGAAAACCCTCGTTTATGCATAAGTAGAGTATTGAGGAAAGAATAAAATGTTCTACTACAATTGATCCTAAGTGTTACGTGTGCGCCTAACCCTTTAGACTTGAAGGCGAGGGTGAGTAGTATTTGTAGAAAGTGACTGTTTGGTAAGGATTCAAAGTGTTGAGTTTTAATGGACTTTATAGAATTATCCTTCAAAGGTTAATTTTTAGGGGAAAAATGGATTGATTTCCCTTACCATATCATGATGAATTATCTCTTAAAGCGATTGATTTTAAAGAAGTCGAAAAATTTTGAGATATTATTGGTAGGGAAAGAGAGTAAACATGTTCTTTATTAGAATTTTTGGCATTAACTTTTATGAGTTATTACTACTAGGTTGTTAAACCTTCTTAGTAAAGGAGGTGGGTATTCAAACTTTCTTAGTTATGTTGAAAGATATTCCAACTGTTCGAGGGTATCCAAATGTGTAGCTGCAGAAGCTACTTGGATTATCTCTAGACTGAGATGTAGAAATTGAAATAGAAATATTATCAGGTATTGCATTTATTTTGATAGTTGTATCAAATGGCTCCGATGAGCTCATAAATTAATGGCATGGTTAGTAGAATTGTCAAGAATGGGAATTTACAAGACCTAATGTGTCGTCTGAAACGCACTAGTGTTATTATGAAAAAGAAATACGAGTCCATGAAATTTTGTATGGATTGGATGAACCAAGTATTTTAGTTATACTTAGATTAATTGGTAATAGTGTTCATTGATGTTTTTGTGATATGTTGTAAGACCAGGGAAGAACTCAGTGTCTATTTTTGTATAGCTCTTCCAACTATTCGAGAGAAAAAAAATTGCATGCTAAGTTGACCAAGTGTAAATGTTGGTTGTCTAAGGTTGTATACCTTAGCTATATGATCTCAGTTGAGGGGATAAGAATAGACCTCAAGAAAGTACAAGACAAGTGAATGATAGAGTCCAAAGAATGTTTTCAAATTTCAATGTTTCTTGGGACATGTTGGTTATTAACGAAGGTTCTGAAGAACTTTTCAATGTTAGTCTTCCCTCTGATCAAGCTACTAAGGAAAGACATCTTATTCACTTGGATTGATAAGTGACAAGAAAACTTTAAGATGTTAAAAAGAATACCAACATAAGCTCCAAGGTCAGTAAATTTTGAATATGGAAAAGATTATGTAAATTATAGTAATGTGTCTCACAATGGTTTGGGATGTGTGTTCGTACAAGAGGCAAAGTATGGTTTATGCTTCAAAGTAATTATAGAATCATGAAAGAAATTATCTTACTCAAGATCTCGAGTTGGTAATTGTTGTGTTTACTTTGTTGATATAACACCACTATCTTTATGGTGAGTGACGCTATATCTATATGGATCTCAAAAGTAAAAAGTATTTGTTGACTCGAAGGAGTGAAAAGAAAAGAGATGGATCGAATTCCTTAAAGAGTGATGACGTACTTATCAATTGTAAATAGGAAAGGTTAATGTGGTGGCTGATACGATAAAGCTGAAAGACATTTCTATTCTGAGAGTTTTGAATACATCATTGTCTTAAAAGAAAGATGGTGTTTGATTGTATAATTAAATTTAAAGCCTATGTTGGATCGAATAAAGGATCTTAAGAGAAAAGATGAAAATTTTGTGCTTGTCAAAGATAGAACAAGCATGAAAAAAAAAGAAACTAAAGACTTTAGGAATGATCAATGTTTATATTATCGAGGAAAGAGTTTCAAAGAAGGTATGAAAAGAGTTATCTTCGAGCTTGTTTATAAATGGATGACACGTCAGTGAGTTAAAGTAAAGTATCAAGCGCCTTCTGAATTATTGTAACCGATTTCTATCCCTTGGTGGGAGTAGGAACGAGTTACAATGGACCTTGTAATGGGAAAAATCATTTAAGTGTTGACAAAAGTCTTGCTTATACTTGAAAAGAAAAGAGATTGATTACCAGGAGATATCAATAAGATTCTTCGCATATTATCACCCCAGAGGAAATAGAGATTTGGTCATATTTGACTTATGAAGTATAATCAGTACTTATTAAAGTTCTATAAATAAATCTAAGAGTGAAAAAGTTGCATCATTGTCTATTTATATTAGGTACGTATTGAAAATTCGAGAACAAATTTTCTTAAGGGGGAAGAATTGTAATACCCCAAAATTTTAGTTAGTGATCAAAATGTAAATTTTAAAAGTTTGATGGTAATAGTAGAAATTAGGAAAAGTTTAAGGACCTAAGTGGTAATTTTCCCAAAAATAATTTTTATTCCATTGATGGATTTGGAGAGTGACCAAATAGTAAATTTTGAAAGTTAAGTGGCCAAAGATTTATCTTTAGAAAAGTTTAGGGACTAAAGTGTAATTTTAAAAAGTTATGTAATTTGACCCTGTAAATGAATAGTTTACCCCCAAGAATGACGTTTAAGTGGGAATCAGATTTTTCGTACGGATTTGGTATTAAAAGCTATAAAGTGATAAAGTCCAGTAAAAAATTCAGTAAATCGGATCAAATAGAAAATTTGAAAAATTTGAAAGATGATAAATTAGGCTTAAAAATATTATTTCCACATTTTAAAATGTTGGAAAATAATATAAACCATTGGATTTGAGGATTTATTTCCATGTTAAATTTAGACCGTTGGATAAAAGTGACAAGATTGTAATTTTCAGGAAATTATAAGGGCAAAACGGTAAAGTGAGAAATATTTTGTTCATCTTTGACTTTGGAAGATGATAAGGTTTATGAGGCTTGATATTAAGGTAAATACCAAATTTCATTAAGGGTAAATTAGTAAAGATATTTTAACTTTAAGGGTAAATTAGTAATTTAGAATTTAATGAATTCATTAATTTATAAAGAAAGATGTAGAATTATCAAGGATATTTCTTCATTATCACCAGCAAGTCGTGAGCTCCTTCCAAAGGTAAGAGAAAGATTTTTTTTTTCAATTTTGAGCAATTTCCTTTGGATTTCGGGTTATGCCGTGAAATAGAAAATTGTTATTCGCGAGAAACTCTATCTTTTGGTACCATTTATGCTTGCTAATCTTGCTTGATTTCAAAGATCCCAAATCCTAGGGTTTGTGTTCACATTTGGGTTCATGAAATAGATGATGAATCTTGATATTTTTGAGGTTATAAATTCATTTTCAAGCTTGTATGATGATTAGAACATGTTCAATTTTCCTAGAAATGTTTCTTTTATATTCAGCCAAATTATAAGTTGGGGAAATTTGTGTTTTGATGAAATTTGATTAGGGCTTTGATTGTAGAGATGATTTAAGGTTGGATGGAAGTTGATTCCATGCTTCAATCGAATCAAAACCGAGGAAAATCATGAAAAATCTTGTTTTAGAACTTTGAACCATTCGGCCTTGGTCTTAAAGGATGGGGAAAATTTTGAAAAAATTATGTAAGTGTTGGAAATGATGTAGAAAGTATTCTACAAGCCTTAGTAAAATTTGGGGACCATTCTATAATTTTTGAAAAGTTATAGGACCTAATCGATAATTTTGGAAAAGTTATACATGTTGTGTAATTGTTTAAAATTTGATGTACTATGCTGGAAAATTAATGTTTGAGAGTTGAAATTGATATTAGAATGTGAAATTGGATTATTTTGGAAAGCTTGTAAAAGTTGAAGTTTAAATCACAAATACAGAAAGTTTGGGAGCTCAAGTGAAAATGTTATGTAAATTTGGATTAAATGGAATATTTATGTTCTGACATGGAAATTGTATCGAATAAGCATGAGAAGCTTTATTAAGAATTTATTTTCCAAAGTATGCATATGTTAGTAAGATTCTAACATTTTGTTTGAATTTTGTATATGTTTGGTAATGATGTTCATCTAGAGATTGTGTTCTTGAATCAAGATCAAATATTATTAAAGCTAAGGAGAAGCTTAAGGATGAAATGGGAAATTCAAAGGAATGTTGCAAGCTAAGGACACCATGTGAGTGCAAATTTAATTTGTACTTATCTTATCGAACAAATGTTGGCTTGGATGAGCCAGTGACGGAGTTACTATGGTAAGGAGTGACTCCTAAAACATCATGTTATTTTTATGCATGCATATATGTGCATTTGGTGAGATAATAGAATTAGTAAACAAGTTGAAAATGCAAATTGGTGAAATCTGCTTAGAATTTATATTATGGACAATAAGTTTGTAAATTCACCATAAATTCTATAAAAATGATTAGAGGATAAATTTTATATCGTTGGATTCGTATATAAGTTTAGTTTTGTTTAGAATAAATGGGAACTGATTTCAAGGTGCATAAAAAAAGATATGCTTTTTTAATTGATGATAGGTCAGAAAATGGGGCAGTAGATTCTGCTCAAAACAGTTTATGTTGTCAACTTTGAAAGTTCACCATAAATTTTACATATTGAACTATAAGGAGTTATTTATATAGATAGATTTGTATTTGAGTTTGGTTTCCATTGGTATAAATGGAATAATTTTAAAGGTGTAAATTAATACAAAATAATATTTCTTTAAAGGTAGTGCAATCTGTCAGGATATGAAATTATGAGAAATTTTGGTTTTAACCAAATTAGAAGCAAATGATCAATTTAAAGCTTAGTGAGGCTTATATTTTGACTATTATAAAATGTTCTATAAGTCTACCTTGTTTATATTGGCATGATATCTATAAGTCTACCATGTATGGATTAAAAAATAGTCTGTATGCCCAAGTAAGTCATTGAGGGACAGGGTATATAGTTGGCATGCCATAGAGTCTAGTAGCTGCATATCAATTAAGCACTTCGGTGCATATAGTGGGCACTACCTTATGTGTAAGCACTACGGTACATATATTTGACTCAAATACCTAGGGTCCTCATAGGTTTATATTTGGGATATAGATTATTAGTTAATAAATGATAAACATGCAAACAAACTTACGAGCTTATGGGATAAATGGCAAGTATAATAGTAAGAAACTTTATACCCAGTTATATCATGTTAATTTATGGTAACATGGTTGAAATACAGGTAAAGTGATCATATGGCATTGAATATGATTATTCATTTAAATATATTTGTTGCCTTGCTTTAAATATTCATATGATTGCATCTCATAAGCTCCAAGGTCAGTAAATTTTGAATCTTGAAAAGATTATGTGAATTATAGTAATGCGTCTCATAATGGTTTGGGATGTGTGTTCGTACAAGATGCAAAGCTATGGTTTATACTTTAAAGAAATTATAGAATCATAAAATAAATTGTTTGACTCACGATCTCAAGTTGGCAATAGTTGTGTTTACTTTGTTAATATAATACCACTATCTGTAGGTGAGTGACACTATATCTACATGGATCTCAAAAGTTAAAAGTATGTGTTGACTCGAAGGAGTGAAAAGAAAAGAAATGGATTGAATTCCTTAAAGAATGATGACATGCTTATCAACTGTAAACATGAAAGGTTAATGTTGTGGCTGATACGATAAAGATGAAAGACATTTCTATTCTAAGAGTTTTGAATACATCATTGTCTTTAAAGAAAGATGGTGCTTGATTGTATAATTAAATTTAAAGCCTATATTGTTGGATCGAATAAAGGATCTTAAGAGAAAAGATGAAAAATTTGTGTTTGTCAAAGATAGAACAAGCAAGAAAAAAAGAAACTAAAGACTTTAAGTCTGATGAATTTTTTATATTATCGTGGAAAGAGTTTCGAAGCAGGTATGAAAAGAGTTATCTTCGAGCTTGTTTATAAATGGCTGACACATCATTGAGTTAAAGTAAAGTATCAAATTCCTTATGAATTATTGTAACCGATTTTTATCCCTTGGTGGGAGTAGGAACGAGTTACAATGGACTTTGTAATGGGAAAATATCATTTAAATGTTGACAAAAGCTTTGTGTATACTTGAAAAGAAAAGAGATTGAATACCAGGAAGTTGATAAAGAAGTATTTCTTAAATTATCACATTGGGGAAAAAAGTTGGATCAATAACTTATCAACTAGATGTGCCTCCGGAAATGGACGTGATCCATAATGTTTTATAAAGAAATCAAAGTGTGAAAAAATTGCATCATTCTCTATTTATATCAGGTACGTTTTGAAAATTCGAGGACGAATTTTCTTAAGAGGAAAGAATTATAATACCCCAAAAATTTTGGCTAGTGACCAAAATGTAAATTTTAAAAGTTTGATGGTCAAAGTAAAAGATTAGGAAAAGTTTAAGGATCTAAGTGGTAATTTTTCCAAAAATATTTTTATTCCATAAATGGATTTGGTTAGTGACCAAATTGTAAATTTTGAAAGTTAAGTGGCCAAGGTATAAATGTTAGAGAAATTTATGTATTAAAGTATAATTTTAAAAAGTTATGTAATTCGGCCCTGTATATGAATATTTTACCCCCAAGAATGATGTTTATATGGGAATCAGATTTTTTATACGGATTTGGTATTAAAAGCTATAAAGTGATAAAGTCCAATAAAAAATTTGCTAAATCAGATCGATTAGAATTTTTGGAAAAATTTAAAGGATGATAAATTAGGTTTTAAAATATTATTTCCACATTTTAAAATGATGGAAAATAATATAAACCATTGGATTTGAGGATTTAATTCCATGTTAAATTTAGACCATTGGATTAAAGTGTCAAGATTGTAATTTTTGGGAAATTGTAAGGGCAAACTGTAAAGTGAGAAATATTTTCTTCATCTTTGACTTTGGAAAATGATAAGGTTTATGAGGATTGGTATTAAGGTAAATATCAAGTTTCATTAAGGTTAATGAATCTTTAATTCATTAGTTTTTAAAGAAAAATGAAGAATTATTAAGGTAAATATCAAGTTTCGGGTTATGTCGTGAAATAGAAAAGTGTTCTTCATGAGAAACGCTATCTTTTGGTACCATTTATGCTTCCTAATCTTTCTTGATTTTAAAGATCCCAAATAATAGGGTTTGTGTTCATATTTGGGTTTATGAAATTGATGGTGAATCTTGATCTTTTTTAGGTTGTTGATTCATTTTCAAGCTTGTTTGATGATTTTAACATGTTCAATTTTCCTAGAAATGTTTCTTTGATATTTAACCAAATTATAAGTTGGGGAAACTTTGTGTTTTGATGAAATTTGATTAGGGCTTTGATTGTAGAGATGATTAAGGTTGGATGGAATATGATTTCATGCTTGAATCGAATTAAAACCGAGCAAATCATGAAAAACCTAGTTTTGGAACTTTGAACCATTCAGCCTTGGTCTTAAAGGAAAAGGAAAATTCTGCAAAAATTATGTAACGGATGAAAATGATGTAGGAAGTATTATACAAGCCTTAGAAAAATTTAGGGACCAGTCTATAATTTTTGAAAAGTTGGGAGACCTGATCAATAATTTTGGAAAAGTTGTGGATATAGTTTAATTGTTCAAAATTTGATGTACTGTACTGGAAAATGAATGTTTGAGAGTTGAAATTGATATTAGAATGTGAAATTGATATTAGAATGTGAAGCTTGTAAATGTTGAAGTTTAAATCACAAATATGGAAACTTCTATTTTAACTTTTATAAAATGTCAAAGTGAGTGCAATGCATACATAACATTATACATGGATGTTTTACATCATTGGGTAAGACATGCGATAAGTCTACCTTGTTTATATTGGCATGATATTTATGTCATATATCATATATTTGACATATTCTAAATATGTCAAAGGTTGAATATAAAATGCATTGATCACTTATCATTACATATGATGTTATCATGAACATATATGATATTTATCATGAATGATGTTTCAGGTATGAACTGCCCAATGTTAAATTATGATAATATATTTTTCCATGGATGGATTAAATAAAATAAACTATATGCCCAAGTAAGTCATTAAGGGACAGGGTATAGTTGGCATGCCATAGAGTCTAGCAGATGCATATCAATTAAGCACTTCGATGCATATCAATTAAGCACTTCGATGAATATGGTGGGAACAACCTTATGTGTAGCACTTTGGTGCATATGGTGGGCACGATATTATGTGTAGCACTTCGGTGGATATGGTGGGCACAACCTTATGTGTAAGCACTACAGTGCATATATATTTGACTCGAATACCCAGGGTCCTCATATGTTTATATTTGGGCTATAGTTTATTGGTTAATAAATGATAGCAAATAAGCTTACGAGCTTATGGGATAAATGACAAGTATATTGGTAAGAAACTTTATACAAGGTTATATGTTATTAATATATGGTAACATGGTTGGAACAAGGTAAAATGACCATAGGCATTGAATATGGTTATTCATTTAAATTTATTTGTTGCATTGCTTTAAATATTCATATAATTGTCTCACTAAGTGAATACTTATCGTGTGATGATTTTCACGCGTACGGAAAAGGGAAGAAAATGAGTAAAGAGTTGAGCTTGGCATCAATCACCAAGGAAATATTTACAGGTAACAATGATGACATCCTACTGTGTTTTAAATGTCTTAGCTGCGATGTATACGAGAATGAAATGTCTGAAGTTTCTTAATATGGTTAGTATTAAATATAATTAATAGTATGAATAAATATTATGATTCTTTTCTGATTAATTATTTTATAATAATTGTTCAAGTTGTGAAACTTGTGTTCATTTGAATGAAACAAAATTTCACTCATTTTAAATAAAGAAATATTTTAAATTTCTGATGTGGCATCTGTAACTCATATTGGTTCGCGTATACGGGTTATGGGTGTTATATACCCTAGATAAGACTCGGTTCACTCAGCATCATAATCTTCATCTATAAGGGCCCTCATTGTCTATTACCTAGGACGCCTCCGGGGTCACATAGCATTGGAGCTTACGTCTTACTAGTTTACTCATCGTGATTACTTGGGACGCATCTGGGGTCACAAAGCATCAGAACCTACGCCCAACTAGAATTTTAAGTGCCTTGACACTAACTTGGATATATCCAAATATTTCTAAAAAAACAAGACGATCATCATATACTCATAAAGGTACAAGGGTTCCCATAGGCCAAACACCTCAATCAATGTCACACAAGGGCAGTTAATATAGCTCGACTACTCACTAACATAGTTCATCACAATCGAGTGACGTCATCCCCTCAGCCACCACTATCTCATCTAGAACTTTATGAAAGACTATTAGTCTTTTAATGTTTTATAAAAGACAATTAAAACACATCACTATGCACTCGGTATATTATTTCTAACACAACACCCGACTCGAGTTGGTTAATCAATATCAACTATCCAGTCCCTCTCATCATATCTTTCCTCAATTCACCCTTGAATTAGAGGGATGACTTGTACGTTATCGTAATATACAAGTAACTCAAGTGTCCTCGTTGTTTCCCGAGTATCAAACAAAGGTATAAGCCTTATGAAATCTTACTTCATAAGGTTCTTATCATTATCACACAATTTATTCAATTTTTTCACTTCCAAGCTTTATTAAGAAGTTTTGATGGTCCTAGACCCTTTTCCTGATTCTTTAAACCAAAATAAGGTTTCTTGCCTAAATTAGTTCGATGGTACCAATACTAGGCCCCTCCAATATCTTTACTAACCTCTTGGTATTAACATCCACCCTTGGTACCGATACCAAGTTTAGCTAATAGAATTTGAGAAAGTCTTGTAGTATCGTTATAGAGCCAAGCATTTCATATCATTATTTAACTAATATGCAACTCAAATTCTTACTCGTATATGTTATTTCATTTACTTAGTACTATAAGGGTAATTTGGTAATTTTTGACCCCCAAGAGCATTTTAGTAACTTCCCACACTCGAGATATATTTCTGATCTCAATTGATATTAAACTCTCTGCTCTCCCATTTATTAGGCATCTTGAGGTTACTCAACCTCTTTGGTATTGATACCAAGACTTTGGTATGGATACCCAATCTTCGGTATGGATACCAGATTATCTAGTATCGACACTAGCCCTCTGGTATGAATACCAGTTTATCCGATATGGATATTGGCCTACTGGTATCGATATCAAGCATATGTTATTGATACCAAGCTTCTGGTATCGATACTACAACCCTCAATATTGATACTAAGGGATTGGTATATCGATACTAGTTCATCCAATATCGACACTGACACCTAAAAAACTCAATTTTCACCCAAAATATGAATAACATCGATACAAGCTCATCTAGTATCGATATTGTTTCCCATAAACACATTATTTTGCTCAAGAATCACACCAAACTCATCCCAAAATTTTTTTAGGTTTAAATAAATTATTAAAGCTTACAAAAGTCATTAGGGGTTATCATTCATCATTTTTACATCAATCTAACACCACAATCATCCATAACAAAAAATTAAGAAACCAAGCCCCCATATTCTCTTCCGCCCCATTCAAGTAAGTAATGTACATGGCATATAAATAGTAAGGAAGAGTTATAATGTGTTAACTCAACTCCTGGATACCCAAACCCCTCTCTTAATCCTCCAAGAACCAACATTTCCTTGACCATTGGGAGTTCTTGCACCACTCTCAAGCTTCCAAGATATTTCTAGTACAAATCAATGGCCACAACTAGCTTAGCAACCACTATGTTACAAGAAATCTATATGGAAACCATGAGAGAAAGCTATTGGAACTTAAATCCTCCCTAAAACTTTTAGAAAACTTAAAACCACAATTTATGGAGATGGTGAGCTTTCCATGAAGCTTATGGATTTTAGGTTAAGAATCTTATATTCTAATTTTTGGATGGAAGAATGATGTGAAGATAAGTGGAGCCTTGGAGAGAAAAGAATAAGAAATGAGGTGATAAAAAAATAGAAGAAGAGATGAAGGAAGAAAGAGAACTCTTTTCTCTTCCTCCACCACAACTCATACCTAAAGGAGAAAAGATCCCTATAAATCTGCTCATTTTCATGAATGTTTAAATTACACATTTGGTACCTCATTCTTTTCTCTCAATTTAAAAATCCCTCTTTTATCTCAAATAAGGCTAAATTATTACCCGATTGATCCAAATTTGAATTGATGGACCTCTGTGCTATAATAAATATATTAAATAAATTCTTAGGTCAACTCGAAACTACTAGATTGGTATCCAAGGTGTTACAGCTCCTCCTAAAAGAAAATTTCAGCCTCGAAATTTACTCAACGAAACTACTAGAACATATGTCCAAACTGCACAACGCTTACGACTCATTGAGTCCTTCAAAAGACCTTTATTAAATGCATCTCGATGCATTCAAAACTCATTAATAAGGATTACAACACCTCTAAAGGATTGAAAGAAATTCGACCATAACGAACTCGCAAGTTCATAGTCGATCAGATTTCTATATAAACCTCGCTCTTTACGTATAATTGAGGCATTGATTTTTACAACAAGATCCTCAAACAAAATGAGTAAACTTTCTAGGAATATGTGCTTAAGCAAAATATTTCCAAATATTTATCATATCACCAAAGAAATATGATGACATAGTTATCTAACGTTGATAACTTTTCTCTTTGACAACACAATTATGAATTTTCAAGAGACTCAGAGATATTGGTCAAAATTTATCAAATTGAGATAAACGAAACCTCATATTTATAGACATTCCTCCAAAATGTTCCACGATACTACAGGTCGAGCAAAGACACCATCAAGATAAAAAAATATGAAATAATTTCATGTCATATCAAACATAAACCGAACGAAGTTTTTAACAATAAGGCAGGCACCAACACAATCGAGGGGTCTTATCAAACTCATATTACACTAAGCATGGAATAAACACGAAGCTTATAAATATTTTTTCTCTTATGTAACTCAAAGTGACAGTTTTAAGAACTTGTTTAAAATTACAGTTGATTAAATCATCAAAACATAACTGGCTATCTAAGACTCAACAAAAAGCAACCGAGTACCAAAGTTGAATTCACAAACATATGTTTTCACCTCTTGGGCTCTTTCAAGAATATGTTAATGCTTTGAGGTCTAGCTCGATCATTAAACTCTATAGAAATTGATCAATGAACAAAATTTAAAAAATCGCGAGAAGAAGTTCACCCAGGTCAAGAAAACTAAAATTTGAGTTAATCTAATGATTAGTGAGAGAATCCACAAAGTATAATTCATGGGATTTAAATTCATAAATAAGAATTTTCAAAAATTTGAGCTATAAAAATTTCATGATAATGAATCACTTATAAAGAAACATACAAATTATTACAATAACAATTCTCATTAGAGCTTGATGCGATTGTTTTAGAATAAACATGACCACTTGCCTTCATAGGACATTCAACTGAGAAATGTAACTAGGAGCATCATAGTACACATTTAGCAAAGCTGGAATGATATTCGCTTATCAAGGTAAGGAAAAGATCTATTAGATTGCATATGAACACCATCTAAAGATTGCAAGTTGAAAAACTTCAAAACTAAGGAGGCTTCCGCTTGTTGGATTAACGAAACAATTTATTCGACGATTCTAGATTTAGATAAAATCATAAGAATGTGATTAATGAGATAATCCATTGAAATGATAACAACATAATAAGGAATTGAATTCACAAGGTTTGTGGAGACATCTATCACAAGGATCGTCCTCTAAGATAAAATTGAGAACCTGCAGTCTATAAAGAGCGAGCAAAATATCACTCTTAAAGACATAAATTTTATTAATTTTGTTCCACATGGGTCATTCATTGACATAAAGGAATAATATACACCTTTACCCCCACAATGGCTTAGTTAGTTGACTATATATGATTCACATAAATAAAATCTTAAGAGAATTTTTTACTTCTAATAGTAACATTGGCGGGGTATAATCGTTTTCGCTGTACAATCTAATACTCAAGATATGTTTGAGGACGAAAACTTAATCTCACTTACGCCTATAAAATTGATTAAAGGAAGACAATCTAATCGACTGTTATTATAATGAATCACTCATCACCCTTCAACATATATTTAATGTTGAGGAACAAAACTTCCCTTTCTTGTCTTATGATAACACTATCAATACTCCTATTTTGGTACTTTTCATTTATAGATTTAGAAAACACTCTTTTAGGTTTATTCACAATGAGATACTAACTTCCTCACTCGAACTTTTCCTGACATATTTTAGCACTTTATATGAAAACTCACTAGAATTTACATTAGTAATTTAGTCCCCTGAAAATTTTCTCATAGTTTTGTCTCTGTTACACAATTATTAGTCACAGTTAACACATTAAATTACTAATCAGCTATGGACTAACAATATCAGAGTCTTAGTCTATGAGTACACTTTTAAACTTTTGAGGGCATGTAAAACTTGACCAGGTTAACCTAGAACTAGCTAAACTTTAGCTTTGATACCACTAAATGTAATACCCAAATTCCACAGATTTGAGTGCCACGCAGAATCACCGATAATACCCACTTTTAAAATATTTACACAAGGTATGAAAACATAATAATTTACAAAAGTATGACCATAATTTAAACGCTAGATAAATAAAATAAATAATTAAAATATTACAAGTCAACTCATTTCAAATCATGACCTCTACATGCTCACTAATCCATCATCATTGTAATCTGGTACTTTGCTAAGACTCATCCGATGATATCGTTGTTCTATTGTACTTTATGAAACCTTAAACCTATGAATAGAAACACATTTCAAACGCTGAACTCGCAAACCCCACGCCATACAATACCTCTACCATACTACATGCATTCATAAAAAAAAATTGCTAGAAAGTATAGTTAAATAAGCAATAGTATTATGCTATCAATGCTTCTAAATTGTCTATTCAATGAACATATAATATCACAACGGTCTTAGTCTCATGCTTCTCTTAGTTTACTGGTAAGGGCCTCTCCATGAGTATACATAGATTAGCTCTTTAACCATAATATCACACAACTATGCATCATCATATACAACACATAAACAAGGGTATACATTATGGTGTAGTCGAATGATCACTTAGCATCTTGGGACTCACACCCTTCTATCCTACCTATGGTACCCTAGATAAGACCGTGGCAACCTAGCATTAGAATCTTCATCTAGAAAGGCCTTCATTACCCAGTATCTAGGATACCTCTGCGGTCAAATAGCATCGAAGTCTACACCTGACTAGTATTTTAAGTGGCTTGGCATTGACTTGGATATATCCAGATATTTCTAACAAGAAAGACTATCTTCGTATACATAAAAACATAAAAAGATGACCATAGGCCAAACACCTCAATCAATGTCACACAAGGTTAGTAAAGGTAGCTTGACTACTCAGTAACATAGTTTATCATAATCGGGTGAGGTCATACCCTCACTTACCACTATCTCGCTCACTCCATCATGTAAAACATTATGCAAGAGTTTATTAGTCTTTTAGTGATCTATGCCCTTAAGGAAATTAATTCTCCTTGCTACGTACTTGGTATATTATTGCCAGCCCAACACCCGACTCAGGTTGGTTAATTGATATCAACTCTGTTGTCGTTCTCATCATATTTTCTTTCAATTCACCCTTGAATTTGAGGGGTGACTTTTAGGTTATTGTAATATACAAGTAAGTTAGGTGGCCTACTTGTTTCCCCAGTATCAAACACAAGTATAAGTCTTATGGAATCTTACATCATAAGGTTCTTTTGATTATCACACAATTTATTCAATGTTTCCACTTGCAAGCTTTATTAAGAAGTTCTGGCACTTCTAGAACTCTTCACAATATTTTAAAACAAAATAAGGTTTCTTGACTAAATCAATCTGATTGAACCGATTCTAGGCCCCTTCAGTATCGATACTGACCTCTTATTATCAGTACCCACCCTTGGTACGAGTACCAAATTTGGCTACTAGAATCTAAGAAAGTCTTGCAGTATCTATACCCCTATGTGGAGTATTGATACTTCTTATTTAATTGTTATCGATACTTCCTTAGTATTGATACCAATTTTCGCAAATAGAAATTTTAACTTAACGATGGTATTGATATCTCACCCTTTGGTATTGATACTTGACAAACAGTATCGAGACTCTATGAATAGAGTACCCATACTACCCAGCCAAAAACTATAATATTAGTCATTTATAATATTCTTACTGATTTTTCATGAACAAGCTCTCGTTATATAGCTAAACGTCTATATCATTATTTAATCAATATACAACTCAAATTCATAAGTTACTTCATTTCACTAAGGACTATAAGTGAAATTTGGTAATTCATCCCCTAAGGGCATTTCCCTAACCTACCACATTCGAGTTAAATGCTCGATCTCAATCGATATTAAAGTCTTTATTCTCGCGTCTATTAAGAATCTTGAAGTTACTCAACCACTTTGGGTATTTATACCAAGCCTTTGGTATAAATATCCAATCTTTGGTATAGATATCGATTCATCCGATATACATACCGTCCGTCGGCATGGACACCAGTTTATCTGGTATGGATACCAGCCCATCTGGTATCGACACCGAGCTTCTGGAATATGGACTACAACCCTTAGTATCAATACTAAATGACTGGTATCGATACCAAAAACACATTTTTTTGGTTAGGAATCACCCCAACTCATCTTTAACACTTATTTTAACGTCTACGTTGATTACTAAAGCTTATGAAAGTCATTAGAGGTTATCATTCATCATTTTTACACCAACCTAACACCAAAGATGTTCATAAACAAATCAAGAACCCAATCCCCCATATGCTCTTCCACCCCATACAAGCAAACAAACACATGTAGATGACATACAAGTAGTAAGAAAGAGTTATAGTGTGTAACCTCAACTCTTAGCTACCCAAATACCTCTCTATATCCTCTAAGAACCAACTTTTCCTTGACCATATGTCCTTGGGGGTTCTTGCACCACGCTCAAGCTTCCAAGATGTTTCTAGCACAAAAAAATGGCCATAACTAGCTTAAGAACCACTACGTTACAAGAAATTTGAATGAAAACCATGGGAGGAAGCTACTGGAGCTTAAATCCTCTCTAAAACCTTTATGAAGCTCAAAACCACCATTTATGGAGATGGTGGGCTTTCCATGAAGCTTGTGAACTATTGGTTAAGAATCTTACCTTCTAATTTTCATATGAAGGAAGGATGTGAAGAAGGTGGAGCCTTGGAGAGAAGTGAATAAGAAATGAGGTGGTAAGGAAAGAGAAGAAGAGGTAAGGAAGAAAGAGAACTCTTTTCTCTACCTCCACTAAAATCCATGCCCAAAGGAGAAAGAATCCCCACAAATCTACCTCATTTTCATGAATGGTTAAATTACACATTTATACCTCCTCCTTTTCTCACAATTTAAAAATATTCTTTTATCTCAAATAAAGCTAAATTATTACCCGATTAATTCTAAATTCGAACATATGGACCTCTACGCTATAATAAATCTATTAAATAAATGCTTGGATCAACACGAAACTGCTAGATAGGTATTACATAAACTATCACAATCAATAGTTGTTTGGGTAAAGTATGTAAATGCTCCCTCGAATATAGATTGATACTTTGTTGAGTCCTTCAATTATTTAAAGTTACAAAATAGTCTCTCGATTATAAGAAGCTGCTTTTTTAGTCACTTGACTCTTAAAAGTTATTAGATGGTCATGAGACTATTTTTATGTTCTAAACTCATCTTTTTTGTCAAAAAATAGCAGTTGGCTGAGCTGGACGTTAACATGTTGTATGGGATATGATAAAATTTGATATCATAATCATCTGAATTGTATGGTCATTTGAGATTTTGAGATCACATTTTTATCATATCCAATCAGTAGGTTAATGTACGTACAACTCATAAGACAATCAATATTTCAACAAAAAATGACATATTTAAAATAAATGAATATTCGAGTAACCATTTTGTAACTTTTGATAGTCAAAGACCCAACAAAGCAATGTCTTATAGTCAAAGGACCATTTTGTACTTTTTAACAGTCGAATGACTTTATAAAATAACGCCCTTTAATTAAGGGACCATTTATGTACTTTACCCTAGTTCTTTTCTTAAGGAAATAGTTAAATCGTTGCAATACCCATCTATGTCAAATTGTTGATAGTTCAATGCTACAAGTTAAGCAATTCCATAAGAAGCTTGTGTAGATACTCGTTTTGTCCGGGGCTCTCTTTCAAATTTTTACTCCATTTTATATATATATTACTATTTAGTTAATATTACCAAGTCTTGCATATCTATTATTATTAGTTTATTATTGGCATGTGTGTTTAATTACGTATTGACCGTTCATTTAATTATATGAGTTGTTAGGCTTGTAGTCATGTATATATATATATAAGTATTTATGGGTATATGAAATTATATATATATATATATATATATGTGCATATAAGTATGTTATGATAAATGGATTTACTAAGTAATTGATTTTTACAGGCCTACATTAAAATACAACAGGCTCAAGCCCAAAGTAGCAGCCCAATATTACAGCCCATTTGAGGATACCCTAGACCCGTTAGAGTTTCCTGTCACCATCTCTATGCGCAGCTGAGCCTCCACCGTTGGATCTGGCTTCATGATCCAACGACTCTCAATCCTCCCAGAAGCCTCCACCGTTAGATCGGAGGTGATCCAACGGCTCCTAACGCACTCAGAACTCCAAGACAGTGTGTGAACCAACCGAGTGCTACCCACGTGAAGTCCCTCGGGTCCGTTCCCCATCGCCCGTGCCCAGGTTGCTGAAGCCCCGTGACCTGCTCGTTCCAGAGCCCTGCAAGCGCACCAAACGAGAGCAGAAACAGACGAAAACAAAACTAGAGAAGAAGAGATCAACTAGAAATAAAAAGGAAGGGGGTAACGGGGCTCTCTCGGTCATCAGCAACAGAGAAGAACAAAAAAAAATAAAAACGAAAATTTCTCAAACAAAAAAAAACAAAATACAACCCGAAAGAACACACAAACGAAATACCCAGAAGATCATTCATCAATAACCAGAGAACAAAACGAAAGCAAAAGAGACTTACCCTTCCGATCCAGTAGCTTTCGTCACTAGGAATCCGTACCCCGTCTGTGAGAAGGTAAAACTTTTCATCTCCCATTGATTTCGAGTCGTGCATGTTGGTTTTAGGTCTCGGGCTTTAGGGATTTGAAGGGTTCAGTACAGGATTGGTCATAGTTCGACCGGGTAACGGGGCTAGGGTCGCGTGGTTTAGCAGTAAGGTAAGGGTTTAGTTTAGCCCCTTTGGTTTTGGGTTTTTTCGGAGAGGTGTTCTCGTCGGGGCCGTATGGAGGTAGCAACCATGGCGGTTGCTACGGCGGAGGCGACGGAGGCTCGACTTTCGCGTAGGGTTAAGCGAAGAGAGAAGAGAGGAATTTGAGAGGAAACGGCGGGGTATCCGGCCAGGGTTAAGAGGAAAAATGAGTTAGGGCTTAAAATTTTACCCTAATATTCTACATATTGAGACGCCAAAACGGCGTAGTCTCGCGAGGGTGTGAAACGGTTGCGTTTTGCGGGGTGGGAGCTGTCTGTGATTTGGGATGGTTGGGTTAATCGTGTGTGAGGTCCAGTAAGTTCAACCCGTTGCATGTTGGTCCCTAAATCCAACTTTATTGTAATGTTAATTTCGCCTCGTAATTTCCAGCGTGTTACATTTTAATCCAGAATCATGTTAGGGCTATTTTGATGTTGTTTATACATTGGATATGTAATTTGGAAAACCTGCAATTTAGTCCTATGCAATATTTTGGGTTATATTATGATTGCAGTACATGAAAATGGATTTTTTATGAAAATGAACATGTTGTTTAACTTTTTTATTTTAGTCCATTGTTTAATATTTAGGTTAATTTGATTTATTTTAAGTGTATGCATGCATATTATTTGAGCCTGTAATTCGCATAGATGTAGGTGTAATTTATTTTATAAGTATGTTGAATTCATTTACTTTAATCGCATATTTAATTGATCTTTGCATTAACATCACTTTGTATGATTCGCATTATAGCCTCACGTGCATGATTCGACTCTTGCTACATAATTGGATTAAGGGTAATATATTTTTAATTTAAAATGTCGGAATGGCTTCTCTCAACTTACTAGAGAGTTGTTTTGACAATTTTAAATTAAAATTGTATCCCGTCAGTAACGCCTAATTAAATTTGGATCTATCACTTTAAAATTTGGGAATGAAAGAAAAAGAAATATTCGGCTATTTAAATTATTTGAGAAAAGATCGTTAGAACTCACTTAAAGATCTGGTCTCGATATTTTTAAATAATCAAATATCCTTTATCTTTCTAATGACTTGGTAATTTTAATTTAACTTATTTCGTTGTTTTTTTAATGTTATAAAATTAGCATTTTTGTTGTTCAAAGGGATCATTAATCAAATTAAACTCGAACTTGTGAAATTCGTTGCAAATACATTAATTAATCGACTAGGTACCGATTTAGGGCGTTGTGGGGGTGATAATCCTTCCCCACACGTAACCGACTCCCGAACTTGGATTTTGGTGACGTAGACTGTAAATTTGTCATTTTAATTAAAATTAATTTTTATTTAAAATGACAACATTTTTGGGTGCCCAATCACACCCTAATCAAAGATTGGTGGCGACTCCTCGAACCTTATATTTTTATCGTAAAGGAATTTCCAATTTTTCGAAACGAGAGGTTTTCTAAAATCGCACTGTTTTTAATTAAAAATTCAATTGAAAAGATAGTAATTAAAAATGACGCGGTTTCCAAAATCTCACCCTCGCCCCGTACGATAAAAAATCGTTTCGACAGCTTGTTTGTTTGGGATTTAGTGGGAACTAACTAGTTTTTCTTTGCCTATTAATTTTACTATTAAATCGTTCGGCCATTTGTCAACATTAAAACAGTTGTATTATCAAATTATCAATTAAAATTAAAATATAAAACAGCACCAAACTTAATAAACTTGATTAAATTAACCCTTGAATTTAATAAATTTAATTAAATTGATTATTAAAATTTTTATAAAAATTTATTAATTTTGGGGTTAATTTAACAAAAATCAGGTTCAAAAATCATATTGATATAAAAAAATTAGGGACTAATCTTTCTAGACTTGTCAAATTCAGAGACTATTTTGTATTTTAAGCCTATATATACTCACAAAAAAATATGGGTTTGGTCCTCCTATTTAGGGATGGTCAGGTTCCGACCCGACCCTATAGGGGCGGGTTATCTTTTTTTTAATTTCGAGTTCGGGTGGGTCGGACGAGTTATGTAATAGAGAGAGTCAGGGACGGGAAAGGTTGAATTTAAGGTAAAAAAAATCTCCAACATGACTCGACCTAATTTAAATTACAAAATTACCCCTTATATAATATATTCAGGTTTTAAGGTTTTTTTCTTTTTCAGTTTCCCTTCCCATGTTCACGATCACTTAATATTCTTCTTCATTTTTTTCTTTATTTCAAATTTTAGTTATTGTTTTTCATTAATTTTTTATGGTTAATCATTATTACGTTTTCTTTTCTTTTCTTTTTTTCCTCTAGTTCTTCATTTGATTTTTCTATTTAATTTTTTCAAAGATACTGTCATTGACAGGAGTTTGCATCTAACTTGCTCGATTATATGGTTCAACTTCAACCTTCACTGCCATTCCATTTTAAATTTGTTCTATAGGGTAAATATTTTCTTTCCTATTATTTTTCCCTTTTGCATCTGTTTCTGTATTTAACCAGTTAATCAATTTAGTTTTCGATTTTGATAATCAAAACTGGAGAAATCGAATAATCTAACATTATTTTTTATTTAATAAAAAGATTACACCAAACCCACAATGGCAGAATTAAACATTAGAGTAATCCATTACCGAAAATAATTTTAACAGTAATCTTATCTATTAAATTATGTATGTTTATGCGTGACTTTATAGAATAAAAATACATTTGTACCATATTTTTTTTACAAATTATCAATTGAGAAATTCTTAGAAAGAAAATGAGAAAATTATCCGATCACCGTGGCTACTGGCCGGCCGGGATTGAAGTGATAGGATCTGCATAAGGGTTTCCTAGCATTGGGGATTGGCTCAAGAAAGCCTTTTGGGCCTTAATTCGGACCTCTACAATTGGGTTTATTTTAATACGAATCAGGGTTAAAGGGGTTATGGACTAATATGAATTTAATATATTTAGGCCGAGCAGTATTTGTGTAATTGGGATATCATATTGAATAAACATGTATTTGGACTTGGTTTGCAATTTAATGGGCTTGTATTTAAAAATTATTTCATTTTTTGAATATAGTTTCAGGTGAATACAAGGGTAATGTATAATCAAAATCTTTGCTAGTCATTGACAACACATAAACCATGTAGACGCAATTGCTTGAACTTAGACCTGGAGGAAATTTATTTTATTTTGATATTTTGTTATGTTTTAGATGTCTGTTTGAGCTTGTAAAAAAATTCAGATGAAAACTAACTATTACAATAGTTATTAAGACTATAGAGTAAATGATAGAACATGATTTAAAAATGATAATAAAATATATTTTATTTTGTGATTTGTCTAAATTTATATATAAAACACATATAAAAAATTAATTGTTCAAAATTTGAACTAAATACGATACAAAAAAAATATTTTGTAAAGATTTGTTATTTTCTATTGAAATATTAGGATCAAACACTACGTATATTAAAATATAAAAATTTTATTATTAAATAATTAAACATTATTTAAACTTATACTATCTTATATTAAAAATTTATATAAAAACAACAAAAAATTGAAATAATTTAATATATCATTTTATTCCATATCTAGATTTCGGTTGTATTGAAATTTTTAGGTTAAGAAGTCTATTTATATTCTATAATATACCTAGAACTCGGATGTCCGGAAAACTCGCGGGTTTAAGAGGCTTACCTATAGGGTATTTTTTTAATAAAATAGTTGGTCTTCAATTGCTTGGCCTTGATGTCTAAACAATGGATGCTTTAAAGCCTTTCCATTTATTCCAAGTTCACGTTTCCTTTAATATAAAATTATCAAATTTACGACCAAATGTCTTTTCCATTTACGCTTATGATACTTTGCTCACCTTTGGTAATCTGCGTGATAAAAGAAGTATTTTTATATTTTTAGAGTTTAAGTTTGAACACATAAATTGATATGATCTCGATTATAAGTTTCGAATCATATATATAATTGTCCAATCGTGATTTTAGTAAGAAATTAAATTGCTTACTTTGAACAGAAGATGATGAAAGTTTTACTCTGGATGTAATGAAAGTATGGAGAGGGTATGGGTTGGTAATGGCGTATAATATGAAAGATGGATTGAAAAGAAAATGGATTGTGACCCTCTAAAAATATGAAGTTAGGAACCATCAATATAAATAGATGGAATCGAAGTGAAAGTAGATGGAACATGACCCACTAGCTATAGATGAGCTAGGAACCAACGCTATAACAAAAGGAAATGGATGAAGACAACAAGACTATCTTGAAGCCAATAAAGTTCTACAAGAGAACAAGAATGAAAGCAACATCTCAAAGATGTTTTATATATTCAAATGTGTGTCTACAAATGATCTCAAATGTGCCTATTTATGGTGTTTCTAAGCAGCATATGAAAAGACTCAAAATATGAAAACATTCTCATCAATTTAGCAATAAAATGCAGTTGAATGCTTTGTCTTCTTATCTTCAAGGTTGGCTGAATATTCTAGATCATTTTGGGGATGAATCTAGACAATTTGAAGCTGAATTTGACCTTAATTTCGTCCAAGGGATGAAAGACTCTTGCTATTCTATGCTGAAAATTGTATTAACAAGTGAATTAAATCACCCTTCATTGCATTCAAGGCAGAATTAAGAGTCCTTCAATGGCTTGTCACTTGGCTGAAGTTGAAAAAGACTCTTCCTTGGCTCAAACTCATCCAAATCATCCATGCATAAAATTCCCGTAACAAAATTCCAGCCTGCATTGTCTTCAATAAATCGATCATATCTCAAGCTCCCGATATCGGATTAAGGTGATTCAAAAGGCGTTGGAAAGATGAGAGATAGAGAAATAATGTCCAATTGATTTCTAGAACAAAACACATCTGTATCGCATCCAGAATTGGAGGACATTCTGACTGACATTCTTGCATATGATGAAACCATTCGACTTCTCTCATGCACCCTAGACACAAAGGTGAACTTTATTCAATATTTAATTGAAAACATGCATGAAACAATTAAGAGTTAATTTAATAAACGAACTAGTTTGATGAATTAACTAGATTAATTAATGAACTACTTCCCTAAATGAACTAGATGATTTAAATGCAATGCATGCTTGAATGAACAACACACTTATTAAATGCAATGAATGTTATGCAAACTTTAAATTCTCATGCAAATTCATGCATAAGCAACGTAAAGTGTTCCTCCCTTATTATTCCTCCTTCATCACATTCCAAACTTGATGTAAACATACTCTCCATGGCTGCTTGAAACTCATTAGCCCTTGTTCGTCTGATAGGGTCACTTGGGTACTTCTCCTGGTCTTTGCTTTTGGCGATCATATCATAAATATTATAGGTGTGAGTAATTAATGTCGAAATGTTAAATGTTATCTTTACAAATATGTTGTCATGTACTTACCTCAAAAAATGGATGTCCCTTGTTCCCATATGTAATGGGGTAAGGGTGAGGTAAGATAGTAGGCTGCCCCCAACACTAGGTTGAGAGCAGCTTCCGTTGGAAAATAATTTTATGGTGTTTGAATGATGTTGTGTAATTTATTTTATATTTTTTGTAAAATTAAAAAAAATATTATAACATCAAATACAATAAATAATATTATTTATTAATAAAATAATAATAATATTAATTTTAAAATATTAGAATAACTTATTTAATATTATTTATGTTAATATTATTATTAAAATATTTTATCTATAATTTTATAAATAAAATAGTAAGATTATTATATTTTATTAGAAAAATTATTATAAATTATATTAATTAATTAATATTATTTTATGAAATTAATAAATAATATTGATTGTGTTACTAATTTATTATATATTATTAAAATAGAAGTATAATATTATATATTATAATGATATAATTATAAAAATATTATATTATATTATTAAAATTATTAATAAATATAATTTGATAATTATTTTTTACTAAAATAATACCAAAATAATATATTAATATTAAATATAAAATAATAATGTTTTGAATGTTTATACTTTAAAGTGAAAAGTTCGAAAATGATTTATGAAAAATCATATCGTAAGTCATTTTTCAGAAAATGAAAAAGAAATTCAGTTCATCAGGAAAATGAATTACATTGACCTTTTGTTTTGCGCCAATTAAACACTGGAAAATAAGAAAAAAAAATTCGAAAAACCAATTATAGGGGAAAACCCTATATATTATTACATTATAAATTTTTGGATAAAATACATGTTTAATTTATTGTAATTGATTTTCTGAAATACAAGTTATGTAATATGAATTATTTGAAAATTGTTTTACGTAAAATGAATTATTTGAAAAGTGTTTTACGTAAAATAAACTATTTAAAATTTGTTTTATGTAAAATGAATTGCATTTTCTAAAAAATAGTTTCTGAATATTATTTTACGTGTTTTGATGGTATTGTGTATACCATTTTTTACTTGTTTGATACACTATAATAATTTTATGTAAACTGATTTACGTAAATTGAATTACATGAAAATTCTTTTATGTAAAACAAATTATTGAAAAATAATTTTTTGAAATATATTTTATGTCGTTTGGATGTTGTTATGTCAACCATTTTAGTTGATAATGTAACATCCTAGTCTCGTATATAGTATACCCGAGCAACCCAACAAATTTTTTAATAGTTTAAAAATATTTTATATAAGAAAATCATCAAATAGTTATATTACAATAATATTAAAAGTAGTTATACAAAAATAGTCAAATATCCCAAAATGATGAACAAGTTAAAGACCTCAAAATACAAGTGAGACCCTATGAATACAATGCCCACCAACAGATAAAGTATTGTAATCTGAATACGAGATGTTGAATGTCCCTTGTTGACCAACAATTAGATCCAACTCTACCCAAACTTTTCTGGTTCACCCCAACATTCCCCACCTGTCTGACTATTGTGGAGCAGTTTTTGGATATCAAACGGACCTCCCCATAAGGTAATTTTAATGTGGTCTATTTCCCCTCTTTTGCAATCAGTTTCGCTACAACACCCACATCTCTAGCTAATTGTCCACCCCTTCCAAATGTGATTTCAATGTTATTTATGGCCGTGCCTAAGGGCATATCGGTTGAACTAGATTATTCTTTTTGATCGATCAATCAAAATCGCTTCCCAAAATGTATAAGCTTCTTCCAAAGCATACGACTTTCTGGATGTAAAAGATAATATCTATTCATATGGATATATATCGTATAATTCTTATATATATTGTACAATGAAGTACCACATGAGTGGATATATAGGAATCCAAATCTGTCGAACCACTTATGTTATGATCTTCTACATCTTAGGTATTCCCGTTCCATCATCTGGCTTATGTTCTTCATGTAGCATTCAGACCGATTGACTCTATGAAATTACATCGATACTTCTACATATTATGGGTAACGTAAGAGAAACGTAGGAGACATCTTTATTTTCCCCAGGGAATCTTTAGAATTACCACTGATTAGCTTTCAATTCACCTCTGACCATCAAAACAAAAGTATACTAATATAAAAATAGAAATAATTCAAACGTTGAGCTTTGCAAGATCAGTAATACACAACTAATCTACCATTGTTCACAAAATTCACAAATATGAGCATGCAATTCAAATATATACATAGAAGCATGACATAGATACGAACAAATAAATCACAAGTCACCAAAATTTCATAAACATATTACTTACATGTCAAACTTGTCAAATTGGTTAAACTTGTCAAACTTGTTAGGATGCACATGTACTCAAATAATATAGGATTTGGATAGTCTCGCGCCACTGATGGTCGATAACAAAACCAATCTCGGGCGATCATATTATTTTTCCGAGTGCCACACATGGCTACCAGTCAAATAATCTCGGGTGTCTGAATTTTTTCCCGATCGCTACACATAGCTGCTAGTAAAGTTAGAGCCCAAAGACTGGCGCAAAAAAGTATCAAACAACTAAACACAAGTACAACACGATGACATTCAAAGTCTTATGCTTATTCGAAACTTGTACAGTATATTATGCTTGAGTATAATTTGGTCATTTAAACTTTTCAAAGTCATAAATTATGGCTAAAATATTAATCATTCAAATATGGCAGCTTGCACTACCTTTAAAGAAAAATATGTAAGTAATAATATACAATTCCAAATCATATTCTATTTGTTTTATAAGAAACTAGATTCAATAAGATTTCCAACAATATTATTTAAAACTTCTAATTTAACTCTTATTATTTATGGTGAGTTTTTTAAGTCACCGTCTTTGCAATTTGTTTTGAAACAGCATGCTACTTTCTCTTCTGACCTTTTCTCACTCAAATATTTATAACTTAAAAATATATAACTCAAAATCAAGCATTGTTTATTTTAAACAAAACTAGACTTATGTACGGTTATAATTATATAAAGCTAACTTCCTAATATTTACTATGAAATTTTTGGTGATTTTTCAAAATCATTGGTAAAACTGTTTAATAAGGATTCTGTTATTTAGATTTTCTGACTTTAATAATTCAAAACTTAGTATCTCATAAAATATAGATTGAAATTGATCATCATTTGTTTTGAACAAAACTAGAATGTTGTACAATTACAATAGTATATGAATAACTTCCTAAATGTTTTATAAATTTTATACGAATTTTCAAAGTTGTTGTACGTGTAACCAATTTTTCTAGGTAGATTTCACAACTAAGTGTTTGACATCCCAACATGTTTTTCACCCAAATACATGCAACATGTATGCATTATCATCACAAACATCACATTTATGAATTTTCAAGAAGTATAGAAGATTTAGAGAGTACCATCTTGGTGGAAGAACAATAGCTTCTTAACCTAGCTCTCTACCACCTTCTCCACCTTCCTTCACTACATATCATGCATGCATGAATTACTACTTAATAGTAAATCAAAATAAGAATGTAAAGGAACGAAAAGATATATAAAATGGCTCCAAAATGCTAGAAAAAAATTTCCTTCATGATTAAACTCATCAATCTTAAAAACTTCATCACTTCTCCATGAAACCCTTGAATACATGCTTATAAATTTACCTTCTTGAAGCATGTAAAATGATGGATTGGGTTACAAGTTGAGGAAACTTGAAGAAGGTTACAACATTTATTCAATCAATCCATATAAAGAGAAAAGCTCTTTCAATCTTATTTTTCCTTTTCTCTTGTACATAGAGTGTTTTTGTGAGCTTAAATTCTAAACTTCTACCTTTTATAGGTTTTCTTTTTTACATTTCTTAACCCAAAGTAAAAAAGGGAGTGGTTCTGTCTTAGCCATCGAAAAGATAGGAATTTGTAAATAGTTACTCTTGAGCCTAGAAAAAGAAATAATAAATTAGTGAATTTGTTAGAAATCCTTAATGTGGAGCTAAGGTAGTGGATGTAGACTCCATTTGAGGAAGTTGAACCACTCTAAATTCTTGTGCAATTTTTCCTATCATTTCTCTTCATACTAAAAAAATTTCAATTGGCCAATTCACCCCCTCTTGACATATTTATGGTTGATCAATAAAGCTACGAAAATCCTAACATTAACGTTCAGCTTAGAATATCATCAATTTTTAACTGAAAATGACAAGTTTGCAACATAATAAATAGTCGGTGACAATTTTGTAACTTTTAATAGTTAAGTGACTCAACAAAGCAACACTAGATAGTTGAAGGACCATTTTATAACTTTTAATAGTCAAATGACTTAATAAAGTAGTGCCCTATAGTCGGGGGACCATTTGTGTTCTTTACCCTAATTTTTTTATACATACTTGGTTCATTATAAATAAAATATTCACTTACAAATAAATTTAAAATAATAATTTTAAACCATAAATTCAATTTTTTACTATAAAAATAATAAAATAAAATTTTAAACCATAAAATAAAAATCAAATGACGACTTTCCAACCCAATAATTTTTAAACAGATGTTATTCTTTTTACAACTTTTGTAGTTTCAGCAAGCAGTGGGATTGTTCATCATACACATCCACATTCGTTATTCTATGGAGGTCCTTCTTCGACATCGACTCTGACCTAAAAAAATGAAGTTTATGTCGATAAAGATGATGAGACTAAAGAGGAAGAGCAACCTATACGAAGAAATCCTACTCGAAATAGAAAAACACTACCTTGTGAAACGTATCCACGAAGAAAACTTCGTTAGTTTTATATTATGTTTTTTTTATGTTTTTTAATTAAATATTATACCTTTTATATTTAGGTTTTATGTTTAATGTAATCTTTTTTAATTGACTATTATGTTTTAATTTAACGCCCCAAAATATGAGTTAGGAGTTTCGAGCTATTCGGATGGACTTTAGAATAACTTTCTCCTAGTATATTAAGCTTTTAACCCAAATGGAAATTTACTTGGGCCTTAGATGACCCCAATAGGTGCTTAAATGGGTGTCTTTGAATTTGAACCAAATGGATTTTTTTATGTTTTTTAATTAAATATTATACCTTTTATATTTAGGTTTATGTTTAATATAATCTTTTTAATTGACTATTATGTTTTAATTTAACGCCCCAAAATATGAGTTAGGAGTTTCGAGCTATTCGGATGGACTTTAGAATAACTTTCTCCTAGTATATTAAGCTTTTAACCCAAATGGAAATTTACTTGGGCCTTAGATGACCCCAATAGGTGCTTAAATGGGTGTCTTTGAATTTGAACCAATTGAGGAGGGACTAGGTTGATAATTAACTCATTTTTTTATCAAAGTTGATCCCATTAATTTGGAATGATCTCATGTCTGAAATATATCTTCTCTTTGTCCCCAAAAGCTTGTCTTCTTCTTCTCTTCTCTTTGTCTTCCTTCCTCTTCAAAAACCAAGTTAAAGTACAAAACTTTAAGAGTTCCAAGAATTCATTTGAGCCTTCATGGTAAGAACTACAACCTTCATTCCCTAAGCTTTCATTCAAAACTACTTTTAAAGGTTTTGGCCAAGTTTCACAAAAATATGTTTAGTGGGGGTTTATGAGATTCTAAGTTTTGGTTTGTTTTGTGGGTTTTGATTGGTAAGAAAACGTTCTTGACTTCTCCCTAAGTTTAAAAATGAGCTAACAACTCATTAAACTTGTTTTGATTAGTTCAAGAGCAATGAGAGAGATCAAAGGCTAGGGGCAAGGAAAAGCTAACACTTGGATGATTTGAGGATATATTTAAATCACCTAGCTTCAAGGTAACATGATTTTGACTTGTACATACCACATGTAGATAATTGTATGTGCATTTTAGTATGGTTTGTTCATGTAAGCATGCTAGAGTAATTTATTGGCAGGTTCCATTTTTTATGTTTGTAAGCTTGAAAGATGATAACGTTTAACCTTTAAGACCTCAAATAAGACTTTAATAAGCTTTTCTAGTCTTAGGGGAGCGTATCGGTGAGGCTTATAGTCATTTTTCGTGTCCAGAACAAGACATTATGGTTCATCAATATCAGTACTGGAAGAACAATATACTATATTGTTCTTCATGACAGGCCAAAACCTAGCATTTTATAAAGGAAATATCGATACCCCTTTAAGGAGTATTGATACTCAAGGCCCGGTATCGATACCCAGATTACTCGTATTGATATTGAGACATTTTTGAAAAAATCAAAGTTGATTTTGGTATCAATACTCATGGGAGTATCGATATAGAGGGTAAAGTATCGATACTCATGATAGGGGTATCAATACCAAAGTATTTTTCAAAACATCGAAGAAAATTTTGGTATCGAAACTCAAGTGAGTATTGACACCCAAGGGGTGAGTATCAATACTATTGGCCTAGTATCGATACCCACGATGAATTTCGGGCAATTTTGGTTAATTTATTTGGGTCTTCGGGTTGAGGTGATTCGATTTTGTATAAACTACATGTGTTCGATACAAGTGAAAATAATCAAGATAACTCATTTCTCACCTAGAAATCAAGCAAGTTAGGATAACATCATAATTGTGTTTGTGTGATGCTCGAGAAACGACTAGGATACCCAAGTTACTCTAGCATTATGGTAGTCATCCTTTGTTTTGAATATCCAAATATTATTTTTGGTACACATCTTATGCACGTAATTTCATGTCATACCAGTATGAATTTCGATGCATGTAAATTTCATAATCGTGTCATATGGTCGACTAGGTACGGGATGTGAGCTTCTGATGCACTTAAATTCTAGAACTCACCCCGGCCTCTCAAGGATCCGAAATAGACTGAGGGCTATAAGTTTCGATGCAAGTAAATTTCGGTTCTTACCTCGAAGTTATTCCATACTAGATAGGCTAGTATGTTGTGTAACACACATTTCATGTATACATTTCAGTACTCGAGTCACATATGTCATATGACTTTTGAAACATTTTTTTCCTTGAAAATCAATAAAATTTCTTTTTATTTAGATAAACCAATTTAATAATATAATTAATAAGACATTTCTTTTATTATATATACATATATTAAACACGTCTACTCCAATTAGCAATACTAGTTCATACTATCCATATTTAAAATCAACATAAGATGATTTAGTTAATCTATTACAAACTAGTTTCCAAAATATTTAAGTAGAGTTAATAGGACATTCATAAGTACATGCCAGTAAATTGAGTCAAAATTTCATCATAGGATGTCTTACTGAAATTATATTCCTTGATGCTTGGAGTTACTCTGTACTCTACTTCTAATCCTGGCTTCAACCTACATGAGAAAATCAATCACACGCTAAGTATTCACTTAGTGAAGCATAATAATAATGAAGTGAAAATCAAAACATAAGTATATCATAAATATCAAAATACGAATTAACTCGTATAAATAATAACTATACATAAAGTTGGATTGGTAAACCAAGTTTCTTTCACATAACCTACGAAACCATATTTAGTATGCCAAGCATACTTATCAATCATTATTTATCTAACTTATTCTTTTATTCTCCCAATATATGTTGAATGAGAATGCATGGTATATGAATTTGCACCTAAGTACCAATATGGAAATTCACAAACTCATTTTGAAATCCTTGGGGTGCACATATAGTACCGATACGTTCCAAACTCATTGTGAATTTCGTAGGTTGCACACATAGTGCCAATAAGGAAATTCATAAACTCATTATGAATTTCGTGGGTTGCACACTTAGAGCCGATACGGTCGTTCATAAACTTATTATGAATTACATGGGTTGCACACTTAGGGCGATATGGTCGTTCATAAACTCATTATGAATGTCGTGAGTTGCACACTTAGTGCCAATACGGTCGTTCATAAACTCATTATGAATTCTGTGGGTTGCAAACTTAGTGTCGATACGGTCGTTCATAAACTTATTATGAATTTTGTGGGATGCACACTTAGAGTCGATACGGTTGTTCATAAACTCATTATGAATTCGTTGGTTGCACACTTAGTGACGATACGGTCGTTCATAAACTCATTATAAATTCTGTGGGTTGTAAACTTAGTACCGATATGGTGGTTCATAAACTTATTATGAATTATGTGGGTTGTACACTTAGTGTCAATATGGTCGTTCATAAACTTATTATGAATTTTGTGGGTTGCACACTTAGTGCAGATACGACCGTTCGTAAACTTATTATGAATTATGTGGGTTGCACACTTAGTTTCGATACTACACATAGTTCTGATATAACAATGCAACATATGCATTTAACCACATGCAACTATAACTCTTAGTGTAAATAATAAATGCACTAACCTGGTATGCCTCATTAATATGCTTTAATGATGTCCAGCTATTCGGCAACCTTATTTTTGCCCTTTTTCTTGGTTGTCTCGAGAGCTTGGTTACGATCTACACAAGCATCCATTAAGTACACATACCATGCCAATGTTAGTATATTCTCTAACATTTATACTTTTAATAATACTTAAAAGTACTATTATATTAAATTTCTATCAAAATTCGTCCTATCTTAATTTTCCAAACTCAATAGTATCGGTACCCCTACCATGGAATCAATACTTCTATACTATGGTACCAATACTCCCTTTCAGTATCGATACCATTTCTGTATTCTGGAATCTATGGTATCGATATCTTTCTCTTAGTATCGATACCCACATCAGTATCGATACTAATTGCATCAGTATCGATAATGTTCATCGTATTCCTTCATTTAAATCTCTTACTTTTACCCCCATCAATACCATTAAACTCACTATTACTTAACCCAACAAACTTTCCTCCATTTATCTTCTTATAACACCCAAATTCTCTAAAGAACACTCCAAACCAAGAATCATACTACTTTTTCTAATATGTTTTTAATCACATCCAAGGCTTCTAATCTCTTATTTACTTATTTGACAAGTCAAATATACTTGTAAACGTCAATAAAAACTCATATTTCAACAAATCACTCAAAAACCCATTTTCTTCAATCTCCAATAAGTTATACATTTATTAGTTTTAACCCTCTTTAAACCTTCCTTAAGCTTCCACAACACTTAAGGTTTTAATAACAAACCAAAAACGAAAGGAAAAACTAGCTAAATGAAGCCTTACCTTTGGCTATGGAACGAGCAATCGGGGAAAAAGAAGAGAAGATAACTTAGTTGATTTTTAATTTTCCCTTTTTTAAATACCCTAATTAAAATGAATTTTAAATCCATTTCCCTCTAAAATACCAAAATACCCTTTCATTCCTCCATTCTTACTAATTAATCTTAAACCCAATTTCTTAATTTATTTCTTATACTTTACCATTTATTCAAATTAAATCCTTCATATTTTTAAATCCTTTCAATATAGTCACCTACCCGATATTTGGGGTATTACAATTCTCCCCCTTAAGAAAATTTGTCCTCGAATTTTAAGAATTTATGCTTTTACCAAAGCACTTTAACTAGAAGAATCATCTTGATGTTCAATTGATAATTGTTGTTGTAGATAATTTTTGTTAAAGGCAAATATTTTTCCCAGGATCCCTGGAAAATCAATCACACATGCCCTTAGCATATCTTCTAAGATATGTATAATATACTTCGACTAAACATTCGTCTGTGAATGAAAGACTGTACTGAAATTCAATCGAGTACCTAAAGCTTTATACAAGAAATTCCAAAATCTTGAAGTGAATCTTGGATCTCTTTCGAATATAATCGATACTGGCACTCCATACAGCCAAACTATCTATTGTATGCATAACTCATCATATTTATCCATTGAATAATATGTTTGTAACAAAATGAAGTAAGATGTCTTGGTAAATCTATCAATAATCACCCATATTGAGTCTTTCTTGCTAGGTGTCAAATGTAGCCTTGTAACAAAGCCCACAATGACTCGTTTCCCCTTTCCATCCATGAATTGAGATCGGTTGAAATAATCTGGAAGATACTTGATGTTCAGTTTTCCTCTATTGATATGTCAGACACTTTGCCACAATTTCCGTGATGGCTCTTTTCAAACCAGGCCACCAAACCGACTATTTAAATCTTGGTGCCTCTTGTTTCCACCTGAATGCGTAGTCAACGGACTTAATGCCCCAAAAAGAACATCTTTCTTAAATTCTTCATCGTCGGGAATACAAAGTATCTCATGATAATACAAACATCCGTTGAACCATACCTCAAAAGTCCTCAATCTCTTCATTTTCTACTTATACAATTCTTATCATGAAATTTTCATCTTTTCTGTCTCAGATTCAACTCTTTTTGAGTCCACAAGTACTTTAGGCTTTTGTAATTAGCATAACTATAGCACCGCTTACCATACAGATAATGGCGTCAAATCTTTAAAGCAAACTCAACTGCTGCCAACTCTAAATCATGTGTAGGGTAATTCCTTTTGTGAGTCTTTAACTTTATTAAGGCATATGCCACAACTTTATCTTTTTGTATAAGCACCCTTCCTAAGCCGTTAGGAGGTGCATCACTCAAAACCACATAATCTTTACCCAACTCAAGTTGCATAAAAACTGGTGCCTCTATTAAAATCCTCTTTAGCATTTCAAAAATCTCTTCTGCCTTGGAATACACCAAAATATCATCTATAAATACCACCATTATTTGATCCAAGTAAGATTAGAATTCTTGGTTCATCAAGTCCATAAATGTTGCGGGAGCATTCGTCAATCCGAATTGGCATTAACACAAATTCGTAATGTCCATACCAAGTCCAAAAAACTGTCTTTGATATATACTCCTCTTTAATCTTTAATTAGTGGTATCCTAACCTAAGGTCTATCTTAAGAACATTGTTTTGCCTTTCTTTTAATCAAACAGATCATCAATCCTCGGAAGAGGATACTTATTCTTTATTGTTACCTTATTTAACTGTCAATAATCTATGCATAACCACATAGATTCATCTTTCTTTTCGCTAATAACACAAATACTCCCCAAGATGAAACACTCGGTCTGATGAAACCTTGATCAATTAACTCTTTTAATTGAGCCTTTAATTCTCTTAACTTGCTTAAGTCATTCGATATGAAATCATAGAAACATACTCAATACCTTGATAACCATCAACCTTGAATTCATATCTCGATCTGGAGGTAACCCGGGTAATTCATCTGAAAAGACATATATAAATTCCTGAGTTGTGGAATATCATACAATTCTACTTTAATTATTTTGAGTATCTATCACATTAGCCAGAAAAGTTATATATCTTTCTGACATCATTTTCTTCACAATCATTGTCGATATCACCTTGGGCGATGATTTTGCTTTCTCTCCAGTAACTATAATTTCCATATCCTCTGTATCTTTCTGAAATAATTGTTTCTTAAGACAAATAACCTATATCCAATATGATCTTAACTCATCAAATGATAATTCCATCAGATTCATCGGGAACATATCCCTTGGAATCTTTATTGAATATTTACTATATGTCCAAGTCACACTTGCATCATGACCAATAGGGTTTACCGCTACCATTTCACTCGAGATTAAGTTGAATAGAATACTTTTATTTTAAAATTTCTTATTTCCTTTTTGAGGTAATCCGTGCAACTTTTCCAGATCCATTGAAAATATTCTCGAGCATTTGAAACATTTTCTATCTCAACTATGAAAGTCTAAATATCCACATCATTTAATAAGAAGACTTGACAATTTTGTAGCAATAACCTCATAGCAGTTAATGCTAAAAATTAAACTAGTAAACAAATTTACTCTTTTTCCTATCGTTACGAACTTGACACTTTTCAAGTTCTCGAGAATTAATCTCAATTCTAAATAATAATTCATTGTAGCATGGAATGGGTAAAAAATCCATTTTCACAAATTACCTTCTAAAGTTAACTCTATCAAGTCCATAAAACTTAGCATTTATTCTCAAACAAACTCATAATCATTTGATTTACTAATAACTCAGCTTTCTATAAACTTTTAGTGGATAATGTATTTACTGCTTACTCATTTCCTCTTACTCAAATTAGCAATGCTTTAAAAAAATTTAATGTTTCACTTAAATATTTCTCAATTATTTAAGCTTACCTGAAGAAACCTCAGAACATTATTAGATTCAGAAATCTCCTCTGGATCCTCATCCGATTCAACTTCTCTCTTATAAACCGTTCAAACTTTTTATTGGATTCCTCAAATGCAGAAACGTAGTTAATCGTTGTGCATTCCTTCCACGAAATGGAGGAAAATCCCTAGCAGCTTCTACCCTTCTAAGACGTGATACTGAAGTCATGTCGGATTCTCTTGGGTCGATATTGATCTTGACCTTCTTTTCAACATTATCAACTTTTTGACCTTTACCTTTAGTTTTCGACATCTAAATATAATCAAAATCATAGTACATTAATAAAGAGTAACTTTACTCCCTTATAAGCATCATCACAATATATATACAACTATCAGTAAACTTTTCACATCCTAGTGTCATGTATACATTCTTAACAAAATTAATACTCATTTCATGTCCAGAAATGACTAAATCTGTAGCTCTGATACCAATAAATGTAACACTCATTTCCCGTATATGTTTCCTTAAATGAGTCACAGATGTCACATGACTTTTGAAACATTTTCGGTACTTGAAAATCAGTAAAATTTTATTTTCTTTAGATAAAACAATTCAATAATATAATTAATAAGACATTCTTATATTATATATATATATATATTAAACACATCTACTCAAATTAGCAATACTAGTTCATATTATCCATATTTAAAATCAACATAAGGTGATTCATTTAATCTATTACAAACCAGTTTCCAAAATATTTAAGTAGAGTTAATAGGACATTCATAAGTACATACCACTAAATTGAGTCAAAATTTCATCATAGGATGTCTTACTGATTTTGTAATATATTCCTTGATGCTTGGAGTTGCTTTGTACTCTACTTCTAATCCTGGATTTTACCTACATGTGAAAATCAATCACACGCTAAGTATTCACTTAGTGAGGCATAATAATAATGAAGTGAAAATCAAAACATAAGTATATCATAAATATCAAAATATGAATTAACTCGTATAAATCATAATTATACATACAGTTGGCTTGGTAAACCAAGTTTCTTTCACATAACCTACGAAACCATATTTAGTATGCCAAGCATACTTATCAATCAGTATTTATCTAACTTATTCTTTTATTGTCCCAATATATATTGAATGAGAATGCATGGTACATGAATTTGCACCTAAGTATCAATATGGAAATTCACAAACTCATTATGAATTCCGTGGGTTACACACTTAGTGTCGATACGGTGGTTCATAAACCTATTATGAATTATGTGGGTTGCACACTTAGTGTCAATACGATCGTTCATAAACTCATTATGAATTTCGTGGGTTGCACACTTAGTATCGATACGGTCGTTCATAAACTTATTATGAATTCTGTGGGTTGCACACTTAGTGTCGATACGGTCGTTCATAAATTCATTATGAATTTCGTGGGTTGCACACTTAGTGCAGATACGACCGTTCATAAACTCATTATGAATTATGTGTGGTGCGCACTTAGCACCGATACGGTCTTTTATAAACCCATTATGAATTTCGTGGGATGCACACTTAGTGCTGATACGGTCTTTCATAAACTTATTATGAATTTCATGGGTTGCACACTTAGTGCCAATACGGTCGTTCATAAACTCGTTATGAATTTCGTGGGTTGCACACTTAGTGCTGATACGGTCGTTCATAAACTTATTATGAATTTCATGGGTTGCACACTTAGTGTCGATACGGTCGTTCATAAACTCATTATGAATTTCATGGGTTGCACAATTAGTGTCGATACGGTAGTTCATAAACTTATTATGAATTTCGTGTGTTGCACACTTAGTGTCGATACGGCCGTTCATAAACTTATTATAAAATTTTGTGGGTTGCACACTTATTGCCGACACTGCACATAGTACTGATATAACAATGCAACATATGCATTTAACCACATGCAACTATAAATCTTAATGTACATAATAAATGCACTCACTTGGTATACCTCGTTAATATGCTTTAAGGGTGTCCAGCTATTCCGTAACCTTATCTTTGCCCTTCTTCTTGCTTGTCTCGGGAGCTTGGTTACGATCTACACAAGCATCCATTAAGTACACATACCATGCCAAGGTTAGTATACTTTCTAACATTTATATTTTTAATAATACTTAAAAATACTTTTATATTTAATTTCTATCAAAATTCCTCCTATCTTAATTTTCCAGACTCAATAGTATCGATACCATTCGGTACCCCGACCATGTATCGATACTTCTATACTATGGTACCGGTACTCCCTTTTAGTATCGATACCATTTCTGTATTTTGGAATCCATGGTATCGATACATTTCTCTTAGTATCGATACCCACATCAGTATCGATATTGTTCATCATATTCCTTCAAATTTAAACCTATAATATCATTATTGTTCTTCCAGTACCGATACCCTTACCCATATTTTCCATTTTTCAGCTCGATTTTTACCTTGATTTCGTTTAAGTCTCTTACTTTTACTCCCAACAATACCATTAAACTCACCATTACTTAACACAACTAACATTCCTCCATTTAGCTTCTTATAACACCCAAATTCTCTAAAGAACACTCCAAACCAAGAATCATACTACTTTTTCTAACATGTTTTTAATCATATCCAGGGCTTCTAATATCTTATTTACTTATTTGACAAGTCAAATATACTTGTAAACATCAATAAAATTTCATATTTCAACAAATCACTCAAAAACTCATTTTCTTCAATCTCCAATAAGTCATACATTTATTAGTTTTAACCCTCTTTAAACCTTCCTTAAGCTTCCACTACACTTAAGGTTTCAAGAACAAACCAAAAACGAAAGGAAAAAATAGCTAAATGAAGCCTTACCTTTGGATATGGAGGAGAGCACGAGCAAAGGGGAAGAAGAAGAGAATATAAATTAGTTGATTTTTCAATTTTCCCTTTTTTAAATACTCTAATTAAAATGAATTTTAAATCTATTTCTTGTACTTTACCATTTATTTAAATTAAATCCTCCATATTTTTAAATCCTTTCAATATAGTCATCGACCCGATATTTGGGGTATTACATGTTGTCCGAGATGTACGTAAATTCCTCCGACCACTTCACTTGGTCTATCTCATATTTGATATTTACTTTTTATATTCATGAATTTACATTCTTGCATGTTCATGTAACGAATACATGTAGTATTGTGTAGTTATATTCTTGGCATTGAGCTTGTGAGCTCAGCTTATGGAATGTGTTTTCGTGCGTAGGTTAGTAGAGGGATCATCAAGGAGCCTATCGCATCTGTACATTCCAGAGAAGTCGCTGCAGAGTATGTCTTGAGTCTATTTTAGAGGGCGTGTATTTTATATGGACCTTTGTATGATCGAGTCATAACTCTATTTTGATCAAAATAATTTAGTTGTATTAGTACGTATTTCAGGAGACTCCCTTTTTTTTGTAAACTTGATTTCGATTCTGTTTAAATTATGATGAATGAGTTTATTATTATTAAATGTTTTAAAAGAAATTTTTGGGTTGGCCATTTCGGTGGTTTCGTGTGGCATCGTAATTCATGGATCTTCGGATCAGATCAGATTAACGTGTTACATTAATATTACGTTTCTATATTTATGTTTAATTTATTTAATTTTTATATTTGTATATTATGTTTAATGTTTTTATATTATGTTTTAATGTTATGTTTTCATATAATGTTTAATGTATATGTTTAATTGAATATTGTATTTTTATATTTAGTTTTTATTTTTTAATGTTATATTTTTTTATGTTTGGTGTTATTTAATTGAATATTATATATTTTTAACTATATATTTAATATTTCTTTTTAATTTTAAATAAAATGTAAAGGTGGACTACCACATCAGCATAAAACGTCTTCGTGTCACGTTGTACAAAAAAAGTAATATTTGTATATATATATTGATCAAAGGGTGCTATTTCAATAATTTTACAATTTTTTATGGTGATTTTTCAATAAAAATCACAAGAATTAAACACAAAATGATACCATTCTAAAATTAACAATGTTATAAGTTTTAAATCGTTTTAATAACTAAACTTTTAATTTTTTTTAAAATTATACCTAAAATTTAATTTTTATTTTATTTTAATATACTATTATTAAAAACTTTAGTTTTTGTTTAATTTAATACTCTGTTCAGTTCAAAATTTCATATTAAATTTTAAAATTTTTAAAGTTTTTGTTTAATTTAATACTCTGTTCAGTTCAAAATTTCATATTAAATTTTAAAAATTTTAAAAGTTTATGTATTGAAATAGATCAAAATTAATAATTTAAATATTAAATGCATAAGTGTTTGACAAAAAATCATTTAAAACCGTATTTATGTTTTCTTTAATATTTTATACTCCGTCCCATTGAAATTATATCTTTTTGACTTTTCAAACCACAATTATTTTGAACATTTATAGTTTTTAAAATAAATTTTCTATATTTTTATCAATAATAAATTTTAAAAAGAAAAAAATAAAAATTTAAAAATTAACAAAAAATCAATAATAGACATTTTAAATGAGACGGGTTTCTCTTTTCAATTTTATGTAATATAATTTTTTTCCTTCTCACCCAACTGAAACCTCTAATATGGCTGTCCCATTGTTTTCCCCTCTGTACACTACCAAAATTATTATTTCTATAACCATAATAACTGACACCAAATTTACAAGAAAAAACCCAAGGAAAAAAAACGAAGCAACTTTCTTTTTGGTCCTCTTAAGCCTGATTCATGTTGCCTACTCGATTTTGCTAATTCCAATACGCTTAACAACAGCATTTCTAATAGCCTCGGTTTGCAAACAAAGCTCGTTTTTTCCAATCACAGCCATATAGCTTCTCACTTCTTTTCTTATCATCTCCTGCATCACCGCCAAGAGATCAGCGCTAAGAAACTGTTTCTCCATCCCATTCATCTCGCCATTTTTCACAGCTGGTCCTGCAACCTGGGTCGGGCTTGAAACCGGGTTGAATCCAGGTGGGGACAAGGGCCCTCCGTCCTTGTTTTCGGAACCCGGAAGCGAGAGGCTGAGTAAGGTCGGTGGATCCGTTGTCGACGAGGCCGTTTCCACATGCTGACTAGACTGAACTAAAGAACCGGCCCTTGATATCGAGGCGAAAATCGGTGTGGGAACGGGTAAACTCGAGTCACTCAAGTCGGATCCAGAAGGACTACCGGGATTCAAGTAAAGGCCCGATGTGTTATTACCATTTCCCAGACTGGCCGATCTTTTAAGCGGCTGTGGGGAATCATCGTTTAAATCATCAGCCATGGATGAGCATTTTCTCTTTAGCGTTGAGTTCCAGTGATTCTTAATAGCGTTGTCGGTACGGCCATTGAGTAGTCTGGCGATGGTAGCCCATTTGTTGCCGAATCGGGCATGGGCTTGCATAATCATCTCATCTTCTTCGGGAGTGAAAGGACGGTGTTGAACCTCCGGAGAAAGTTGGTTGCACCATCGAAGCCTACACGACTTACCAGATCGACCCGGGATTGATTTGCTTATCAAAGACCAGTTTCTAGGTCCGTAAGTTTGAACCAGCCGTTGCAAAGCCTCATCTTCTTCTGGACTCCACGGACCTTTGATCCGATCCACATCTTTCTTTGTAGAACCCATTATATTATGATTTTAAAAAAACAGAGCAAAGAAAAGAAATACTATGAACAGATTAAACCCAAAACCCAGAAAAGTATAATCTAAGCTGATATCATATCTGTACAGATAATAGAGAGTTGAGAGAACGCCGCCTGAGAGATGGTTACGACGGTGGTTGAGGCGGAGCCTCACGTTTGGGTAAAGAGAGAAGAATAGGGAAGAAAATGGGGGAGGAGAAATATATATGGGAGGGGATAAGGATGCCGTGTTGAACCGATTAAAGTGAGTAGTCATCGGTTGAGTGATGAGGACTCTTACAGGGAAGACAGATACTAGTATACAGCTGTCATAGGACACGCGTCAAATCCTAACTTCTTTAATTACACGTATAATTGTGAATGTCAGCCCCCCGGCCCTTCCCCCTAAAATATCGGCTATTTGACACCCTTTGTTTTAAATTTTTCTTTTCTGACATCGTTTGATCAATATTTCCAGAAATAGCATCTTTTCTGTTGAGTTGGCAAAGACGCGTCTCCGGGGACGTGCTTTACCCGTATTTTCGCTGAGTTGGATGTCACGTGTGGAAGGCGCATTCCCGGGGACGCGCCTTTGCCAACTCAGCAGACACATGTAGAAAGCGCATCCCTGGGACGCGCCTTCCATTAAATGTCATAAATGCCCCCATCCGTTTTTCCTAACTACTCCTCTCTCCTCCTCCTATATAAACCCCTCAACCCTCCCTCATTCTTCACACCAAAATCATCTTCTCATCTCTTATATAACTCAAATTCTCTATTTGAGTTTTAAATTTGTTATTAGTGGTAAGAAATTTATTTTTATGTTAGTATTTTTTAAATAGTTATTATTTTTATATTAATATATTTATGTAAATATTATATTTTTATTAAAATAATTTTATATAATTATTATTTATTTAGAATTATTAATTTTTTTGCTAATTATATGTTTTGTCTACAGTTATAATGGAAAACGAAATGCTATTACGATTGGATATTGATCATATCTCCAGACATTTTAGCGATATGGTATTTTTTATAATTAATGTTAATATTTAAATTTATTTTTATTTTAAAGTTATTATGAATTTATATTAATTTTTATTTTTTATAATGTATATTATTTAGGATGCTGATCGTATTTTAGAGACTTTTATTAAAAATCCACGTATACCGACACCGGAACGTATTTTGCCATATTTGGCTTCTGCCGGGTTCGGGTATATTGCAACAATTATAGGCGGTTGCAAACTCGAACCTGTCCTAATTTGCACTGATTGAGAGGTGGAGGCCCGAGACACACTTTTCACCTTCCATGTGGAGAGGCGACAATTACATTGGAGGATGTCTCTATGCATCTGGGGCTTCCCGTCGACGGAAATATGATGTGTGGTATGGCGGATGGTGATTGGCAATCAATGTGCATTGATTATCTTGGAGCTGCTCCGCCAGAGTTTAATGGAGGTAGAATAGCTTTATCTTGGTTGAAAGCTAATTTTGAGGTTTTAAATGAAAATGCTTCAGAGGGCAAGCAAAGGCATGTGCTCGGGCATATATTCTACGAATAATTGGAGGAATATTGATGCCCGACAAATCTCGCAACCAGGTGCATTGTATGTGGTTGCGGCATCTGATCGATTTTGATGAAGCTGGAAGATATAGTTGGGGTGCTGCAGTTTTGGCATTTCTCTTTAGAGAAATGTGTCGGGCGACGAATTATAAAAAACTGCTATCGGTGGATGTCTGCTTCTACAATCATGGGCGTGGTTCCGCATGCCTTTCTTATGCCCGATCGTGAATGAACCATACGTATTCCCCTTATTGTTGAGGTAATTTTCGAACTAAATTTTGATTTAAATATTTTCAATTAAATAGGGTGATATTTAGTTTATATTATATTTCATAGGTGGTCGATGAAAAGAAAGGACCATAAAAGTATACCTACTGGGTTAGAGGAAATTCGTTTACTTATTGATACGAAAGATGGGTCTGAGGTATGTTTTTAAATTTGTTTAATTATTATTTTTAATTTAAAATGTTAGATATAATTAGAATATTTTATTTATTTAATTGTATATTTATTTTCAGTTTCAGTGGATACCTTATGCAGCGATGAAGTGAAAAGCTTGCATCCCACCCCCCTTAGTGGGTCATTAGAGGCATGGATATCGGTTATACCTCTTATATGTTATTATTGAGTGGCATCCAGTTGATCGCGTGCTCCGTCAGTATGGTTGTACGCAATATATTCCTGGAGCTCCTAGGAATTTAGACGACGTGCATAACATAGATAGACGAGGGAAGAAAGATGTTAACTGGGTGGTGAGACACAGAGATTGGATTGCGCTTTGGGATAACCGATATACACTGGTGGCCCCTCGATAATATTACGCTGAAACTGGTCATATGGTTACGGATAACTATATGGACTGGTTTAATGAAATTGGGAAGCCGTTTCTACTTTCGGCGGAAGCACGAGGGGTTAACATTCCCGCGCGAGAAACGTCAACCGTCTCAATATCATCGTCCCCCGACGCGTGGACGGAGAGAAGGCGCTACCGGTTCTGCATCAGTCCCACCACAACATCCTTATTCGTCGATGCCGCATGGGGTACATGCCCAGCCCTCCACTTCATATGCCAAGCCCACCAGTTTATATGCCATCTCTCAGGGTTACATTCCGCCCGCAGGGTTACTTCCGAGCCCGCAGGGTTACATTCCTAGCCCGCCAGGTTACATGCCTAGCCCGCAGGGTTTTATACCATATGGAGGTGCATATACGACTATGTTTAATGATCCAGCATATGGTTCATATGCATCTTATTTGGCTGGTGGTGCTTCTCCGCAGACACCTCAATCTCCATCTGGATCACAGACATCGATGCCAATGTTTCCACAGTTTTCACAGTTCCCGGGGAGCGGTGGATTGTTACTAGCACTCCTCCAAGGTCGTTATTTTATACAGGCCCTTCAGCCCCTTCAAAGTCATCTACACCAAATGAAGAAAATGCTGCTGATGATGATAGTGAAGATAAGGAGACTGAAGAAAAAGTTCCACGAAGAAATCCTCCACGAAATAGACAACCACCGCCATGTGGAACTCATTCGAGAAGACGACATCGGTGATCCAGTTATATTTAATGTTATTTAATAATTATTTTCAGAATTTTATGTAATTTGGTTATGTTATTTAAATGTTTCATGGTTGTTACATACATATTTTTAATGTTATTTTTTATTCACATTTAACATTAAATGTTTGATAAATGTTTTTAAAATACAAATTATATTATTCAAAATTTAAAATAAAAATAAAAATAATATTATTCAAATTTAAATTTAAAATAATAAATTATAGTATTCGAAATTTAACATTAAATTTCAACTTAATATTCCAATTGTATTCGAAATTAAAGTTTATTCCAATTATATTCACAATACTTAAATTGAAATTAAATTTATCCATACATATGATTTTATCATTAACATATATATTAAAACGTATACAATAAAATCAACTTATGTTGAGTTCATCGATCGACGGAATCGGCCAAGAGGGGGTGAATTGGCAATTTATTCAATGTCACATTTCAATGCTCATTCCATACAATTTCAATGTCACAATCAACTTATCACTTCACATTTATTCAATTTATCCATAACATTTTATCTAATTTATTCAAACTTCACATAATGTTTTAATTTAAGTTATTCTTAACTTGCTGAACTTTCAAAATAAGTTAAATTTTGGTTATAATTTACCTGATTTACTGATATATCTAGTGTCCCCGAGGGACATGAGTGACATAATAGGGCAATGATAACATATTCTATGACAAAATAATGGAAGGCGCGCCCTCAGGAACGCGCCTTCATGTCCCCTGAGAAATAATAGGTACTGATATATCTAGTGTCCCCGAGGGACATGAGTCACATAATAGGGCAATGATAACATATTCTCTGATGAAATAATGGAAGGCGCCCCCCCGGGAACGCGCCTTCATGTGAATAGTGAAATAATAGGTACTGATATATCTAGTGTCCCCGAGGGCCATGAGTGACATAATAGGGCAATGATAACATATTCTCTGACGAAATAATGGAAGGCGCGCCCCCGGGAACGCGCCTTCATGTGAATAGTGAAATAATAGGTACTGATATATCGGGTGTCCCCGAGGGACATGATGACATAATAGGGCATGATAAATATTCTATGACAAAATAATGGAAGGCGCGCCCCTGGGAACGCGCCTTCATGTCCCCTGAGAAAAAATAGGTACTGATATATCGAGTGTCCCCGAGGACATGAGTGACATAATAGGGCAATGATAACATATGGAAGGCGCGCCCCCGGGAACGCGCCTTCATGTGAATAGTGAAATAATAGTACTGATATATCTAGTGTCCCCGAGGGACATGAGTGACATAATAGGGCAATGATAATTCTCTGATGAAATAATGGAAGGCGCGTCCCGGGAAGCGCCTTCAGTGAATAGTGAAATAATAGGTACTGATATATCTAGTGTCCCCGAGGGACATGAGTGATATAATAGGGAAATGATAACATATTCTCTGACGAAATAATGGAAGGCGCGCCCCCGGGAACGCGCCTTCATGTGAATAATACTCCGATTATAGACACTATTATATGCAACGTATATAAACTTTCAAAAACAAACTTCAGTTCACATCTTTCAAATTCTCAAATTCCCAAACTCTAAATTCTCAAATTCTCTGAAAATGGTCGTCTTTCTGCTGTGTTTTGTATGATGGAGAAATTAAGGAAGCTGAAGAGGGGGTTGTTTTTGAGTCAGATATTATATCCCCTTAACTTGAAGAGACATCAACACTGAGGAGTTAATCACAAAAATTTGTTAAAGATGTGTAGCAGGCCAGAGAAGACTATCTTCACTTCAGTACAAATTTCCTACTGAACTTTTCCGCTCACGTATACATCATTTCAGCTTTCAAACGATGATGATGTTTCTATGATGGTTGATGCTCATATGGGTAGTTCACAATCTCTTATTGAAATGTATCCACTTTTATTGAGGTTATGCAACTCGTGGTCTCATATTCCTCTCACTTTGGCATTGCATATCAAACTGATCAAGTTGATAGCCTGACACAACTGATCTGTAATGATTTCACATCATTAATGGCGGATCCAACGCCATATACCATGCCATCAAGTTCAATAGGAAGGCATTCATCTGCAACTGCTTATGATCTCAACCCACAATGACTTCACCAATAATCCATATGGCAACATCTCTTCTACTTCAAGGGGCAGACATTCATCTGCCAATGTTTTTGACTTACATATGGAAATGCCAACGAGACGACAATCTATTCACATCCCACATGATACAATGGCCTCAAGTTCAAGGGGAGGACACGCAAGCGGGAACTTATTTGACCTCAACATTGGATTATCGGAGGAACCCTCATCTCCACCAGAAGAACCTCTTCGGGAGCCAAGTGTAGATGGTACTGAAACGGGATTATTCGTTGAACCTGACTCACCACAGTTTAACGTACATTCTGATGATGACGAGGATGACGTTCCGATAAATACAACACCATCCGAACTTCCTGCACATATGTTAGGCTGATTATGATGCAATGTATGAGCCTGAATTTCCAGATCTTCCTGATGTTGGCAACTATGGACTTCAATCATCAGTCAATGACGGTAATTTACATATTGGAATGGAGTTCGCATCGAAGGAGGAAGCAATGATGGCAATAAAGAGTTACAATATTCGTAACTCAGTTCAGTCCTGAGTTGATCGATCTAACACGGAGAAATATGTCTGCTACTGCATCCAACGTGACAACGGATGTCAATGGATGGTCCGTGTATCATAGAGGAAGAGGAAGAACAACTTATGGGAACTAACCAGATACAACGGTCCTCATACATGTTGTGCAACAGGTATAAACCAGGATCATCCCAACTTGGACTCCAACATTATTTGTCAAGCAATCATGCCCATTGTGAAGCAAAGCTCTCATATAGCTGTTGCAGTGTTGATTTCTGCTATACAGTCAAAATATGGGTACACTGTCTATAAAAAGCATGGTTGGCAAAACAGAATGCATTTGCAAACTTCATGGCGAATGGGATTCCTCTTACAACGAGATGCCCAGTTGGTTTCATGTTGTGCAAAGACTTAATCCCGGGACAATTGTGAGTTCGAAACTCAACATCATTACGTGAATGATCGAATGGTTCGCGATCGCTGCCAATTTTACCGAGTCTTTTGGACTTACCCTCAGTGTATTAATGCAGTCAAGTACTGTAAACCAATTGTCCAAATTGATGGTACTTTCTTGTATGGGAAATACAAGCAAGTTTATTATTGGTGTTGGTCCAAGATGGAAACCGCAATATTCTTCCTGTTGCGTTTGCCCTCGTTCAAGGAGAAGACACTGAGTCTTGGGCTTTTTTCCTTAAATTTACGTTTACATGTTGTCACCAGGGAACGAGTATGCATTATTTAGACCGAGGAGCCGGGATAAAAGCAGCAATGGACTCTTTGGGTACAATGTATAGACCTCCACATGTTCAACATCGTTATTGTGTCCGTCATATTGCTGCAAACTATTACGGAAAATACAAGAAGAACGATGAACGTCAGTTAGTCGTGCGGATGGGTATGTTACTTTTTCCCAATTTTTCTATCAATTTCTTATTACTTATTTATACTTCATATTAACTATTACATATTCCTAATGGCTTAGGTTACGAACTCTTACCTCAAAGGTTTGAGTCGATGCTACAAGAGCTGTTTGGCAAAAATAAGAAGGGGTGCGAGTACATTATGGACATCAGCAAAGAAATGTGGACAAATGCATATGACGGGGGTATCGCTATGGTCATGACAACAAACTTGGCTGAAGCAATAAATTCAACCTTAAAGGGGGCGCGTCATTTACCAGTCACGGCGTTGGTTAAAACGACTTATTTTCGTTTGGGTCAACTCTTGCAAAGCTCGGTGGACAGCTCTTACTTGGATGCAAAACGGACATATTTACCACCCAAGACTAGTAGTTGATTTACAGAAAAAAGTGGCTGCATCAAATGGGATGTTAGTTACAAATTTTTCTGCACCCGTGAATTGTTTCGTGTAACCGAAATGCCACGTCCCCTGCAAGGGATTGAAGCTAACTCTTTCAGAGTTAATCTGCAAGAGAGGTGGTGCGATTGTGGTTTCTTTCAAGCACTCAAATATCCATGCTCTCATGTCATGCTACTTGCTCACATTCGCATTTGGACTACAAAAATTATGTTGATCCCGTATACCAACTTTCACAAGTATTCAAGGTATATGAATTTGAGTTTCCGCCCATAGGAAACGAAAGAGACCCAAATGAGATTCAAACTTGGCTTACAATTGTACCAGATCCATTGCTAGGGATCAGGTCGTCCAAAATCTACTAAAATACATTGTGATATGGATATTCGGGAGAAGTCAACAGAACAAAACGATGTGGGCATTGTAGAAAACATCGGGCACAATAGAAAAAAATGTACAGCTCTGTTATCATCATAACCGTTAACTCTTATGTAATTAATATGTATTTAAATGAATGTTTTTGTTTCAATAATTTAATATTATTGCATTTATATTTGTCAATGTATGTACACCTAAATAATTTTTTTAACTTTTAAATACATAAATATTAATATATTTATTTAATATAATAATTAATATATTAGTTATAATTTTTTAAAATATAATAATAATTTCACCTTCTAAGTAGAGAAAATATTAAATTAAACAAATTAAAAGTTATTAAAAATTTATGTATACGATGACACATTTCATGTTCTGATTGGAGGATTAAATTTATTAAATTAAATTTTCAATAAGACTAATTTTATAAAATGTAAGTCTTGAAGATTAAATATGTAATTATATAATTTATAACTTATACATCAATATTTTCGTTAAATATTGATATGATAAGACTAGATTGATTACATTTAAATAATTAACTGATAAAATTAATAAATCGATAATCAAAATCAAAAATAATAATATAACCATATGTGTAATATTATAATTTCATACATTTTTCTTATAACACACATTAACAAAATACATTTGATAATTCTTATATTATAATCGAAACATTTTACATAATATATTATTAATTTATAATAATAATAAAAATAAACTATTTATTATTAAACAATACACGTGTTTGCTGAGTTGGCAAAGGCGCGTCCCCGGGGATGCGCCTTCCACACGTGGCATCCAACTCAGCGAAAACACGGGTAAAGCGCGTCCCCGGGAACGCGTCTTTACCAACTCAGCAGAAAGGGTGCTACTTCTGAAAATATTGGTCAGAAAAAAAATATAAAAAAAAAGGTGTCAGTTCAAATAGCCTAAAATATCAAATATTCATTACGTGCTGCTCCCACCAATCTGCTGCGTATTGGGTAATTAAGTTAAACGGTGGAAATCTCAAAAAGTCCATTTCCTCGAAATTTAAATCCGTCATTAATATCTGAAAAATGACATTTATTTCAACATATCACGCCAGTTAATCAAAAAATTAAAATCCGGAACGTCTAATTTGAAATTACCCAATAAATGGGTGTTTTCCAAAAAAATCATCGTTGACCGGTATATTTATTAATCTAACATCGGTCAGATTATATTTCTCGATTTAACACCCTTAGCAGTAAAGCACGTCTCTTACACCGCTCTATATGCTGATTTGACATCACGTGGGGTAAGGCGCGCCCCCTAAAGCGCGTCTTATGCTGACATGAATACACGTGGATAAAGCACAAGTTAGGTGTGTAATTACACCTAAGGCACGGGGCAGGGGCCGCGCCTTCCCTGTGAATCTGACACGCGTCAGGAAGGCGCGTCCCCTGCAGTGCGCTTTAGGTGTAATTACACAACTACCCAGACTTCAATACTCCAAACCTCCCTTTAAATACCTTCATCTTCAATCACTTTCATCACACCAAATTCTCTCAACTTCTCTCAAATACTCTTATAACCTCTTCTAAGGTATATTTTATATTTTGTATTTAATTTATTTAATATTTTACTTATTTAATTTTTTTGCAGATATAAAATAGCAGACGGTCTACTTCGAGTGGATGCAAATTATATATCTCGACACTTTACTGATACGGTAACATTTTAACGTTTTAATTTAATTTAAATTATTAGTAATAATTTGTTGATTTATTTAATGCATGATTATTAGATTAAGAATTAATTTTTGTAATTATTTAATTTTAGGAGAATGGCGTGTATTAGATCCTTATATTAGAAATCTTAAGTTAATGATACCTAACCGTGTCTTGTCGTATTTAGTAGAGGCTGGATTTGGTTACATAGGTAGATATCAGGGTCACTGTAAGATAGAGCCAGACCTGATTTCTTCCTTAGTAGAGAGGTAGAGGCCGGAGACCCACACATTCCATCTTCCGTGCGGAGAGTGCACGATTATACTTGAGGATGTTTCTATGCACCTGGGGCTTCCGGTGGATGGAGATGTGATATCGGGGATCGCGCATGGTTCCTGGACTGCTTTCTGTCGGGATAATCTAGGACGTGTCCCGGAAAATTTTAACGGTGGTCGGATACCGTTAAATTGGTTAGATGTACGGGCATCTGAGGATGAAGTTAAAATGTATGCACGGGCATGCATACTGCAGCTGATAAGAGGGTTGTTGATGCCAGACAAATCGCGTAACCAAGTTCACTGCATGTGGTTGCGACCCCTTGGTAACTTTATTCTAGCCGGATCACTCAGTTGGGGCTCGACAGTTTTGGCTTTCCTGTACAGAGAGATGTGTCGAGCCACTGACTACAGGCGTAATGCTATCGGCGGATGTCTCATGCTACTACAGTCTTGGGCATGGTATCGATTGCCCTTTTTATGTCCCGTTATCAAGAACCCATTAATATTTCCACTACTATTGAGGTAATTGTAAAACTGATTTCGTATATTAATCATTTTATACAACGTATAATAATTTTTTTTCCTCGAATAGGTGGTCTACTGATAGGAAAAATCATCAGGAGCTACCTGATAATTTAGAAAAAATTAGGGTGCTCATCGATCAGCAAGCTGGCACACATGTATGAATTTTAATGTTTAAAAATCGATTTTATATTATAGTTATATAATTAGATTATTATTTTGATAAAAATTATATATTTTTTTTAGTTTGAATGGGTGACATATTCTACTAATGATGTGAGAGCGGTGATCCCACCTGAGTTGAGGGGCTCATCAGATGTTTGGATGGCGATGGTCCCCTTAATCTGTTATGCGACCGTCAGTGGCACTCCACTGATCGCGTGCTCCGGCAATTTGGTTGTTTTCAACCAATTCCGGAAGCACCTCGCAATATGGACGAGTTGCATAGAATAGATAGACGCGGTAAGACAGATACAGATTGGCTGGTGAGGAATCATGTGTGGTTAGTGTTGTGGGAGGATCGACATCGGTGCCTTCCCCGTAGAGAGCCCATTTTTGATGACCTCTTGATGGTTGCTGAGGGTTATTACGAGTGGTTTAACAGTAATGGGAAACCGTTTCTACTTCCCGAGGATGCACGAGGGCGGACCTTTCCGCGACGTCGATAGAGACGTTCACTGACACAGCACCATCGTCCCCCGACTCGTGGACGGAGAGCAGGTGCTTCCGGTTCATCCTCAGCTGCACCAGCAGGACCTTCACAGCAGCCACCGCAGCCATATATGATGTCGTCACCGCCTTTCCATTACCAGATGTCGCCACCTCCATTCCCTTACCCGATGCCGCCGTCGCTACCATCACCTGGTTTTATGACCCTGCCGTCGCTACCGTCACAGATGACCCCTCCTGGAGACTATTATAGGTCTATGTTTGTATATCCGACTTGGGGTTCATATGTTGTATATTTGGCGGGTTCAGCCTCATCACCCATGGCCGCAGCACCGACATCTCCTGTACAGTTTTCACACTCAACGATGTCTGGGTTTTATGAGTTTTCCCAGTTTTCGCAGGCCGGTGGGATAGTCAGTCATACACCTCCATGGTCCTTATTCTATGGAGGTGCTTCATCGTCATCAGCTCCTCATATACCTACTCAGGACGACAACGACAACAACAACGACGACGACAATGATGACGACGACGACGACGACGACGATGGTGACAACGAGGAGTCACAACCAGTAATACGAAGAAATCCTCCTCGAGACTGACAGCCACCGCCTGCGGAACACATTCGCGTCGCATGCATCGATAGATTTTGTTTTTTATTATATTTGTATTTAGTTTATTGGACTTTTTAATTGTAATTTTTATTATTTCTCATTTAATACTTACTTTATTTTGTTAAATTTGTTGGACTTTTTTTAATGTATTTCAGTTAATTTTCTTTATTATCATTTAATATCGGTTATTGTAATTTAGTTATCATTTACCATTTAATACTTATTGTAAGTTTGTTGTATTTAAAATTATTTTGAAATACCAAATTGTTATCAGTTTGATAAAATTTAATGATTGTGTTCGATAACTTTCTTAAGTTTGTCATATAACACAAACGTTCAATCTCGTATTATTGTATCATTTTTTAAAATCTTCTTCAGTGATTATCGAATGACATTAACTTGAAGTAAATGCAAATTGAATACAAGAATTATTATTTGATAAACAAATAAATCATTTCCTCATCAATTGTTACTTGATGGCAACAGAAGTGGACATGTTTTTCTAGTGTGTCATGAGTTTCTACAATGCCTACATCTTCTGTCTTGTCTATATCTTTCTCGAATATCCATATCGCAATGAATTTGATTGGATTTTGGACGACCACGCTCCCTCAATAAACTAGGATTTGGTACAATCGGAAGCCAATCTTGAACCTCATCAGCGTCTTTGTCATTACCTATTGGGGGAAACTCAAATTCGTATACCTTAAAAACTTCAGATAATAGGTATACGAGATCCACAAAATGGTTATAGTCTTGACGTGTATGCGAGCAAGCTGCTATCACATGAGAGCATGAATACTTCAGAGCTTGAAAAAACCCGCAGTCGCACGTTCTGTCCCTTAGATTTACTCTTAACAACACAGCTTCAATCCCTTGAAGAGGTTGCGGCAACTCTGTGACACGAAACATTTCATGCCTTCTAGAGAAGCTTGTTACAGACATTCCATTTCATGTAGAAATTTTTTTCTGTAGATCTGCAACTAATCTAGGGTGATAGACATGACCACCTTGCATCCAGGTTTGAGCTTGTCCCCCGAGCTTCGCAAAAAGTGCCCCAAAACGAAAATATGTAGTCTTTACCAAAGCCGCTACTGGTAAGTGACGTGCACCCTTTAAGGTCGAATTGATTGCCTCTTCCAAGTTGGTCGTCATGTGTCCACATCAATATCCACCATCATATGTGTTTGTCCACATTTCTTTATCAATGAGGCTGATGTAATCGTATCATTCCTCGTTCTTCGCCCACAAATCTTAAAGCATTGATTCAAACATTCGAGGAAGTAATTCGTAACCTAATCAAAAAATGTATAACTTACTAACTTGCTTTCTTTGCAAAATTAAAACAATCGAAAAGAAAACACACTACATCAGTTTCACTTACCCATGCGCACAATTAATTGACGCTCATTATTCTTCTTGTACCTTCCATGGTAGTTCGCAGCAATGTGTCGGAGACAATACCTATGTTGGACAAAGGGTGGTTGCCACATTAGACCCAAAGACTCTATTGTTGCTTTGATCCCAGCTCTGCGATCTGAAATGACACAAATGTTTTCCCTTGTGATAATATGTGCACGTAAATTTCGGAGGAAAAAAGCCCAAGAATCTGTATCTTCTCCTTCGACAAGAGTAAAAGCATCTGGAAGAATGTTGCGATTATCATCTTGGACAAATGCCAATAATAAAACTTGCTTGTATTTTCCATACAAGAAAGGCCCGTCGATCTGGACCACAGACTTGCAGTATTTGACAACATTAACGCACTGTGGGTAAGTCCAAAAACCCTAATAGAATTGGCATCGATCGCGGAGAACTCGATCATTATGGTATGCATAGGAGGTTTCAAAGTCTACAATTATCCCAGGATTCAACCTCCGTACCAGCCTAAACCAGCCTGGAAGTTCGTTGTAAGATGTATCCCATTCGCCATGAAGTTTGACAATGGCATTTTGTTTTGCCAACCAAGCTTTTTTATAAGAGACAGTGTATCCATACTGCGATTGTATAGCTGAAATCAACACAGCAACAGCTATATGAGAGCTTGCTTTTACCATGGGCATGATGGCTTGGCATATCACTTCAGAGTCCAAGTTGGGATGATCTTGGGTTGACCCCTCCAACATAACATGTGTGAGGACTGTTGTATACTGTTAGTTTCATATGTTGTTTTTCCTCTTTCTTTTCGATACGCGAACAATCCAATTGCATCCATTTTCGCGTCGGGCACAGTAGTATACATATTTTTTGGTCGTGGATCGGTTGACTCTGGACTGAACATAATTATGGACATTGTAATTTTTTATAGCCATCACCGCTTCTTCTTTGCTTGAAAACTCCATACCTAAAGATAATTCACCATTATTTATTGATGAGTAATATACATAGTCACCGAGATGAGGCATATCCGTAAATTCTGGCCCGTACATTGCACCATAATCAGCTTCATACATATGTGCAGGAGGGTCAGTTTGTGCCACATTTCCTGGAACTTCATCATCATCGAAGTTGAATTGCGGTGATTCTGGGTGAATGAATAGTCCAGTCTCAGCACCATCCGCACCAGGCTCACGAAACGGTTCTTCTGGTGGAGATAATGGTTCCTCCATGCGCTCCACATTTAGGTCGAAGAACCTACTACTTGCACGCCTTCCCCTTGAACTAGAAGGCATATCGACATTGAAATCGAAAAAGTTCGCAGTCGAATGCCTCCCCCTGGAGCTTGAAGCTATCGTGTCAAATGGAAACTGCACAGATGGTTGCGCCGATGGCATCTCCATATTAAGGTCAAACGGATTTGCAGATGAATGTCTTCCCCTTGAACTGGATGTGATGTTGCCATATGGATTGTTCATCGACCCACCTCGGTACATATCGTAAGGAGTTACGGATGAATGTCTCCCCATTATGGCATTAAAATCATTACACATTACTGTCGTCGGGCTGTCAACTTGTTCAGCCAGCCCATAATGAAAGCGTAATGATTGACCCCGAACGGCACGCACTTGAATAAAATTTGCATACATCTCAATATCGGCGTCTGAATAATTACTTTGAGCTTCAACTATCATTTTAACATCATCATTGTTCAAAAGTTCGAATGCTGTATAAGTTAATGGCAACAATGATGTTGAAAATCTGTACTGCAACGACGACATTTTTTTACTACTTCCAACATGAATCTTCCTCGAAATCTTCGTTATCAGCTCCTCAAGAGTCATGTTCTCTTCAATGATATTTTAACACGCTCATTTGATATGAAAACAAAGTCAGTTTCATCTTCTCGAATTTCACCATCATAATAAACAATAGCTTAAAGTCGCGTCATTCTTTGAGTTTAAAAGTGTACAATATTATATCTGCAAAAAAAACAATTGAAACAATGTTGATTAAATAAATAATATATGAACGAAAATATAACAGAATAAAATTTTTATACATAAACGTAAATAATTTAAATAATATAATTTTATATTATTACCTGTACCGTAAAACTATTTCGACGTATATTCACTCTTTCTAATTTTACAAACACAGAAATTAATTGACAACAATTAGTATAATATTTTTCAAATAATCATAATAAACAATAAATATAATAAAACATTTATCAAAAGTACCTATAATGAAAAATCGAACGAACTTCTAATAAAATGAGAAAATTGTCATAATTATTAACTCGTTGACGAAATTGTTGTATTAATTTATAAGTTGAGAGGAGAGATGTGAGGAGCTTAATCGGGGAAAAGGGTATTTATAGTCGGGAAAAGTTACAAGACGCGGTACCTGCACCGCTCCTTATATAATTATATCAGTTAAAGGTAAGGCGCGGCCTCTGCCCCCGCGCTATACCCTTACATGGCGTAAGACGCGCCCCAGGGGCCGCGCTTTACACACGTATATCTATGTCAGCATAAGACGCGTTCAGGGGGCGCGTCTTACCCCACGTGACGCCAAATTAGCATATAGCGCGGTACGGAGGGCGCGCTTTACTGCTAAGGGTGTTAGATCAAAAAATATAGTCTAACTAGTGTTAGATCAATAAATATATCGGTCACCGATAATTTGTCGGGAAAAACGCCTATATATATATATAATACGGTTTCTTTATGTGCATTTAATGCTTACTGGAATTAGGTACAACCCCGTTTCAATCGTTTGCCAAAATATCTAGAATTAAGTTTCGATCGTCATATATTTCGTTGAAAATGTCGTTAAATAATTCAAGTGGCCGGCGTCCTGTGTCCTAATATATTCTTAGGATAAATTATCCAATTGTTCAACTAAGTAGTATGATATTACAACCGTGCCCATTAAACAATTTTTTTTAATTTAGATACTAATATTAAAAAAATTGGTCAATCAAGTTATTAGTCATTTAACTAATTAACATAATGGATATTGAATTTGTATAATTAACTAATTTAGTCATTAACTGGGTGATTCTCCCAAAAAATTACTGAAATTTTTTTATTTACGTGTTAGATAATGTTAAAGAAAATATTATAGATCTAGTACCCTTTGCAGAAAGGCGCGGCCCATGCACCGAGCTTTACGCCAGTTGGAGCCACATCAGCGTAAGGCACGGTGCATGAGCCACACCTTTCATATTTAATCCAGACCGTTCACACTCCCCCTATCCGACCGTTCACACTCCTCATCCCATCTTATAAATACTCCCCTCTCAACTATTTTCACCACACCAAATCCTCTCAAACCATATAAAAAACCAAACCCCGGTCAAATTTTATTTAGAATGTAATTAATATTTTAGTATTTTATTTAATTATTTTATATTCCATTAAATTAATATTTTAGTATTTATTTAATTATTTTATATTTTTTTGCAGTTATAAAATGGAAAGCGGTCTACTTCATTTGGATGGAAATTATATATCGAGATATTTTGCTGATACGGTAACATTTTAAATTTTATTTTAATTTAAATTATTAGTAATAATTTATTTATTTTTTATTATTAGTTTATATATTATTTTTTGTAATTATTAATAATTTTAGGAGAACAACCGTATATTAGATCATTTTATCCGCAATCTTAAGTTAGCGATATCAACCCGTGTCTGGTCGTATTTAGTCGAGGTTGGATTCGGTTACATAGCTAGATATGAAGGCCACTGTAGGATAAACCAAACCTGATTTCTACATTAGTCGAGCGGTGGAGACCGGAGACACGCGCATTCCATCTTCCGTGCAGAGAGTGCACGATTACGCTAGAGGATGTTTCCATGCACTTGGGGCTTTCGGTGGATGGAGACGTGCTTTTAGGGATGGCGTATTGTAACTAGAATTCTTTTTGCCAGGAATGTCTAGGAGGTGTCCCGCCAAATTTTAACGGTGGTTGGATTCCGTTAAATTGGTTGTATGCAAATTTCCAGAATTTGAGTGAGGACGCCTCGGAGGATCAAGTTAAAAAGTATGCACGAGCATGCATACTATAGCTGATATGAGGGTTGTTAATGCATGACAAATCGCGCAACCAAGTTCACTGTATGTGGTTGTGGCATCTCAGCGATTTTCATCTGGCTGGATCACTAAGTTGGGGCTCGACAGTTTTGGCATTCTTGTATAGGTAGATGTGTTGAGCTACTGACTACAGGAAAAATTCTATCGGCGGATGTCTCCTTTTGCTGCAGTCTTGGGAATGGTATCGTATGCCCTTTTTTATGTCTTGTTGTGAAGAACTCGTTCGTATTCCCGCTACTATTGAGGTAATTACAATACTAATTCCGTATATTAATCAATCATTTTATCTAGTATATAATAAAAATTATTTCCTTGAATAGGTGGTCTATTGACAGGAAAAATCATCGGGATCTACCTGATGAATTAGAATTAATGAGGTTACTAATTGATCAAAAGGCTGGCACAGAGATATGTATTTAAATGTTTGAAAATCTATTTTTTATTATAGTTATATAATTAGATTATTATTTTGATAAGAATTATATATATTTGTTTTAGTTTGAATGGGCTCCTTATTGTAATGATGATATGAGGATTTGCATCCCACATGAGTTAAGGGGCCCATTAGATGTTTGGATGGCGGTGGTCCCTCTGATCTGTTATGCGATTGTCGAGTTGCACCTCACTGATCGCGTGCTCTGGCAATTTGGTTTTGTACAATCAATTCCAGAAATACCTCAAAATCTTGACGAGTTACATAACACCAATCAACGCGGTAAGAAAGATATAAATTGGCTGCTGAAGCATTATGAATGGGTCATGATATGGGAGGATTGACATCGGCGCATTCCCCATAGAGAACCCACTTATATTGACCATTTGACGGTTGCAGATGGTTACTACGAGTGGTTTAAGGATGCACGAGATAGAGCATTGATCGACGTCGATAGAGATGTACATCATCACAACCCCATCGTCCCACGACTCGTGGACAGAGAGCATGTACTTCCGGTTCGTCGTCAATTGCAGCACCGAAACCTTCACAGCAACCACCATTTGCAACGATGTACACCCCACAGCCAGTTCATATGCCACTACTGTCATTCCCATACCAGATGCCGCCCCACCACATAGTTATATGACCCTTCCTGGAGGATATTATGGTTCTATATTTACAGATCTGACTTGGGGTTCATATACTGGTTATCTGGCAGGTCCAACCTCACCACCGATAATCGCCGCACATATACTTTCTGTACAATTTTCTCACTCATCGATGTATGTGTTTTCTAAGTTTCCCAGTTTTCTATGAGCGGTGGGATAGTCAGTCATACACCTCCAAGGTCCTTATTTTATGGAGGTGCTACATCGTCATCAGTTCCTCATCAACAAAATGTATCTTCTCCTGATGACGATGACGACGACGACGATGATGATGGTGGTGATGATGATGATAGTGAGGAGTCAGAACCAGTTCTACAAAGAAATCCTCTTCGAGACATATAGTCACTGCCCTGCGGAACACATTCGCACCGTAAATATCGATAGTTTTTTATATTTTATTATATTTGTATTTACTTGTTTGTTAGACAAATAATTGTAATTTTTTTTATTATTTACCATTTAATACTTTATTTATTTTGTTAATTTTGTTTATTACTTAATTCAAGCGAATGGTGATGATCATTTAGTGTTTTTTTAATTGTTTTTATAATAATAATAGTAAATATATGTATTAAAAATAATTGTCTTTTTATAAGTTTGTTGTATTTAAAATTATATTCAAATATCGAATTGATATTAATTTGATAAAATTTAATAATTATCTTCGATAATTCAAAATAAACAAATTTTTGTTATAGTTGTTCGATTGACTCTTGCTTGTACGTGAACAAATACATGTTTTAATCACATATTATATTTTTAGAGTAAAACTCATATAATTTTGTTAAGTTTGTCGCTTATTATCTCTTTTATTTTAATCACATATAACGCCAACGTCGAATCCTGTTGTACCAATAAAAATGTGTTATATAAACCATAGCGTTGTACAAATCTCATTTTTCTTAATAAAGTTGTAAAGCTAATAGATGTCAAATCTTTGAATGGTTTTTCTTTATCAATGTTGATGGATAATTTGACTTTGAATGGTTCTTCTTTATCGTTTTCTTGTATTGTTTTTTTGTTTAATTAATCAGTGATTATCAAATGACATTAAGTAAATGTGAATTAAATTACAAGAACTATTCTTTGATAAGCAACAACTACATCAGTTCCTCATCAACAGTTACTTGATGATGAAAGAAGTGAACATATTTTTCTACTGTGTCTTGGGTTTCTACATTGCCCACATATTTTGTTTTGTCTAGATGTTTCTCGAATATCCATATCACAATAAATTGGAGTGGATTTTGGACGACTATGGTCCCTCAATAAAGTCTAATCTGGTACAATCAGAACCCAATTCTGAACCTCATTAGGGTCTTTTTCATTACCTTTGGGGGGAACTCAAGTTCGTATGCCTTAAACACTTCTAATAGTAGGTATACAAGATCCACAAAATGGTTATAGTCTTGACGGGTATACAATCAAGCTGCTATCACTTGAGAGCATGGATACTTCAAAGCTTGAAAACCCCCACAGTCAAACCATTTGTCCCGTAGATTTACTCTTAACGAGTTAGCTTCAATCTCTTGAAGAGGTCGCGGCATCTCTGTGACACGAAACAATTCATGCGTTCTAAAGAAGTTTGTTACAGACATTCCATTTGATGCAACAATTCTTTTTTGTAGATCTGTAACTAATCTAGGGTGATAGACATGACCGCTTTGCATCCATGTTTGATCTTGTCCCTATAGCTTCGCAAAAAGCACTCCCAAACAAAAATATGTCATTTTTACCAAAACCATTACAGGTAAGCGACGTGCCCCCTTTAAGGTCAAATTGATTGCCTCAGCCAAGTTGGTCGTCATGTTTCCATATCGATATCCACCATCATATGCATTTGTCCACATTTCTTTATTGATGAGGCTGATGTAATCGTACCTTTCCTCGTTCTTCGCCTGCAAATCTTGAAGCATGGATTCTAATGTTTGAGGTAGTACTTCGTAACCTGAGCATAAAATGTAGAACTTACTAACTTTGTTTCTATAAAAAATGAAAATGATTGAAAGGAAAAAATAATAGCAGTTTCACTTACCCATGCGCACAAGTAATTGGAATTCATCATTCTTCTTGAACTTTCCATGGTAGTTCGTAGCAATGTGTCGGATACAGTACCTATGTTGGATAAAGGGTGGTTGCTAGGGTTGTTCATTCGGTTAATTCGGTGGCCGAACCGACCGAACTACCATTAACCGAATTAACTGAACTTTTTTTTCTTTAACCGTTAACCGAACCGAACTTTTTTTTGAAAATATTAACCGAACCGAATAAATTTCGGTTAATTCGGTTAATTTTCGAATTAATCGGAAAGTTTTAAAATTTTATAATTTATATAAAAATTAAATATTTTATAATAAAAAAAACAGTTTATAATTAATTTAAATAATATATAATTGTAAAATAAAAATTTTATATAAATTTTTTAATTAATTAATATTGATTTAAGTTTAAAAGTTATTGGATCTTAAATTATTAATTGGGTTTTAAATGGTTTGGGCTGAGCCCATATGTTATATATAATATATATAATATTTTTTAATTCAGAAAAACAGTTTACAATTAATTTAAATAATATATAATTATATAAAAAAAATTTATATAAATTGTTTAATTAATTAATATTGATTTAGGTTTAAAAGTTATTGGATATTAAATTATTAATTGGGTTTTAAATGGTTTAGGGTGAGCCCATATGTTATATATAATATATTTAAAATTTAAAATTTTATTTCGGTTAATTCAGTTAATTAACCGATTTCGAACCGAATTAACCGTTAACCGAATATCCAAAAAAACCTTAACCGTTCCCTGACCAAACTAATTCGGTGGCCGACCAAATTAATCGAATTAGTTCGGTTTGGTCGGTTAATTCGGTTAAAACCAAATTTTGAACACCCCTAGTGGTTGCCACATTGGACCCAAAGACTCCATTGTTGTTTTGATCCCATCTCCGCGATCTGAAATGACACATATTTTTCCCCTCGAGATAACATGTGAGCATAAGTTTCGGAGGAAAAAAGCCCAAGAATCTGTATCTTCTCCTTTAACAAGGGCAAAAGTAACTGGAAAATGTTGCGATTAGTATCTTGGACAACTGCCAATAGTAAAACTGGATTGTATTTTCCATACAAGAAAGTCCCGTCGATTTGGACCACAGGCTTGTAGTATTTCACAACATTAATGCACTGTGGGTAAGTCCAAAAAAGCTGGTAGAATTGGCATCGATCGCGAAGAACTCGATCATTATGGTATGCATGGCAAGTTTCGAAGTCCACAATTACCTCAGGATTCAACCTCTGCACCACCCTAAACCAAATTGGAAGTTCGTTGTAAGATGCATCTCATTCGTTGTGAAGTTTTTTAATTGCACTCTGTTTTGCCAACCATGCTTTTCTATATGAGACGGAATACCCATACTGCGATTGTATAGCTAAACTCAACACAACAATAGCTATATGGGAGCTTGCTTTTACCATGGGCATGATGGCTTGGCAGATCACTTTAGAGTCCAAGTTGGGATGATCTTGGTTGATCCCTCCAGCACAATATGTGTGAGAACCGTTGTATATCGTTAGTTCGCATCTATTATTTTTCCTCTTCTCTTCGATACGTGAACCATCTATTTGTATCCGTTTTCACGTCGGACACAGTGACAGACATACTTTTCGGTCGTAGAGCGGTCGACTCTGGACTGAACATAATTACGGATATTGTAATTTTTTATTGCCATCATCGCTTCTTATTTGCTTGAAAACTCAATGCCTAAATATAACCCACCATTAATTATTGATGAGTTAAATCCATAGTCACCGAGATTAGGCATATCCGTAAATTTTGACCCGTACATTGCACCATATTCAGCTTCATACATGTGTGCTGGAGGTTCAGTTTGTACCACATTTGTGGGAACTTCATCTACATCATCATCATCATCGGAGTTGAACTGCGGTGATTCTGGGTGAACAAATAGTCCAGTCTCAACATCATCCGCACCTGGCTCGCGAAGCGGTTCTTCTTGTGGAGATGAGGGTTCCTCCATGCTATCCACATTTAGGTCCAATAACCTGGTACTTGCATGCCTTCCCCTTGAACTAGAAGGCATATCAACATTGAGATCGAAAAAGCTTATAGTAGAATGCCTCCCCCTGAAGCTTGAAGTCATCTTGTCAAATAGAAACTTCACATATTGTTATGTCAAAGGCATCTCCCATATTTAGGTCAAAGAAATTGGCAGATGAATGCCTTCCCCTTGAACTGGACTCGATGTTGCCATACAGATTGTTTGTGGACCCACCTCGGTACAGATCGTAAGTAGTTGGTGATGAATGTCTCCCCATTGAACTTGATGGGATGGCATCATGATGCGGATTTCCCATTATAGCGTTAAAATCATTACACATACTATAGTTGGCCTGTCAACTTGATTAGCTTGTTCAACCAGCCCATAGTGTGAGCTTAATGATAAACCCCAAACAATACATACTTCAATAAACTTTGCATACATCTTCGTATCAGCGTCTGAATAATGATTTTGAGAATCAACTATCATTTTAACATCATCATCGTTCGATAGTTCGAACGTTGTATAAGTTAACGGAAACAATGATGTTGGAAATCTTATACTGATGCGACGACAACCTTTTAGTATTTCCAACATGAACCTTCCTTGAAATCTTCGTTATCAGCTCTTCAAGAGTTATGTTTCTCTTGAAGGATATTTTAACATAATGATTTGATACGAACACAACACCAGTTTCATCTTCTCAAATTTCTCCATCATAATAAATAATAGTTGAAATTCGCGTCATTCTTAGAGTTTGAAAGGGAGACAATCTTATATCTGCAAAAGAAAAACTGAAACAAGGCTAATTAAATAAATAATATATGAATTAAAATATAACGCAATAATTTTTTTACAAATAAACGTAAATAATTTAAATAATATAATTTAATATTATTACTGTATCAATAAAAATATTTCAATGTATGCTTCCGCTTTCCAATTTTACAACCACAAAAATTAATTGAAAATAATTAGTACAATAATTCTTTTTCAAATAATCATATATAAAAAATATTATATATTAAAAAAATTACCTTACAACGAAAGATCGAACGAACTTCTGAATCAAAGATAAGAGGATTGTTGGTTGATGTTTACAGGTTGAGAGGATTGTTGTGTGATGTTTTCGGGTTGAGAGGATTGCTGTGTGATTTTACAGGTTGAGAGCATATCATTTATAGCCGAGAGAAAAGTTTAAAAGCCGAGAAATTCGGATACAATTATAAAAGGCGCGACCCATGCACCGCTCCTATCTGGCGCGTGTGTCATCTGGCAGAAAGTTGCGGCCCATGCACCGCACTTTACGCTGATGTGGCTCCAGCTAGCGTAAGGAGCGGTGCATGGGCCGTGCCTTACCCCACGTGACGTCACATCAACGTAAAGCGTGATGCATGAGTCACGCTTTTCTTTAAAGAATATTAAATCTGTAAAATTTTCTCTAATAATATCTGACATGTAAATAATTAAAAAATCAGTGATTTTTCGAAAAAAATAACTTCAAAATTTTTTATCGAGAGAAAGAAACGAGGCAAATAGTTTGTTTGATGCTTGATATATATGGTGCAGCAATTATCATTAAGTAGCAACTTTAAAGATAAGACAGCTAAGTATAAAAGAGCTACAAAAAAGAAGGTAGGCCACCAATCACGTAAAAGCTGCGGTCTCTGAATTTGAGGGGCCTAATACACTTCATCATTGGAGTAGAGTGCTAATTAACTCTAAAATTTAGGGACGTAATTAATCTGAAGCCAGAACAACAATAAAGATGAAAAATAAATGAAATGTTTCTTTTGACCAAGGAAAAATGATTGACCATTCTTCTTTGGAGCGCTCTCTCTCTCTTGAATTATTTGGTGTGGATACGGAGAAAACGTGATGAAAATCGAGCAGCGCTTGGGGTACGGGCAGGGGCAGTTCCTTTGTCGCCAAGTTAAGACGATGAGGACCAAACAAGCTCCACGTGGGCTAATTTAATAATGACCCCAAATCGCTTGGTCAGCAGATGGAGCCGCGTACGAGCCGGTAAAGAGGTGGGTTTTGTCTGGTGTGAAGCGTGGTTTTAGAGGGCTGTGGTTTTGTTGGTTAGAAATTTTGATTTTTAATATCTATTTATATGATTTAAATAATTGATAATTATTGTTGTTATATGTACGATAATGATTATTATAGTATTGAAGATATAGTTATTGGGTATAAATCTCTCCGTCTCATATCATGAAAATATACATTTGAGTGGTATTATGTATAATTAAAAAATAAAGGAGTTTTTTTTGTTATTTTAGTCTTTCTGTTATTTTTTTATTTAAAAAATATAGTATAATCATTTTTTTTAAATCTCATGTGGCAGACATTTTTTTCTCTCTAAAGACTTTTTTTTCTCTTAAAAGAAAAAAAAACACTCTCTGTTTTGGGTTTTGATTCTTTCATCAAGAATCAAACAAGTCTTGATATCATCACAAAGCGAATTGAGAATTATACAGTATTGAGATTGGATAACATTTATTATTTATTGCTTTGGGATATTCAACTATCATAATGGAATCATCAAGTAAATTTTCATTTCTTTAACTGTAATTCTTAATAATTATATCATGAACTTGATTGGGTTGATTTAATTACCCTATCAAGATCCTTATATGTTAATTGCTTTCGCATACAAGATTAATTGATTTTAACATTTGGAATAAAAGCAATGTTTGATAGGAATTAAATCACCAATTTAGGTTTCATAAGAAATTTAAGTATTTTTTCTTATTAAATGTTTCATAAGAAATTTGAGTGTTTTTCTTATTAAATGTTTCATAAGAAATTTGGGTGTTTTCTTAGTGAAGATTAATTGAAGTTGCAAATTGACAATTGATTATGATATTGATGTTAGATTGATTGTTAATTGATAAGGAACAATGATATAATCCCAGTTTGATGGTGAATGATGTTGTTGCTGCAAGTGAAGTTGTCGTGGCAAGTGTAGGATCACATCAAACAATTTTGGATCATGATTTAAATCTTTAATATTTTAGTGAGTGCGTTAGTCACTAAAGTGGCCCGCTGGAAATTCATTAAATAATTTATATTATGTTTATTTGATGTGGCATCATAAATGACATTTAAGAATAATAAACATTTATAGTTATTAACAAGTAGTTATACGATAACCCAAAGGTATATCTTAATCATGGTTAATAAAAATTGAAGTAGGTTATGAACTTTGTTTAATTAATATATAAGTTACATCCAAAGATGACTTGTATGTTAAAGTAAACTTAATGATTGACCTTATATATGTTATAAAAGTGATGCATGTTTGATGATTGTTGGCTATGTTTAGATTTAGCCCAAAGGTGAATTTAAATGCAATGTTTTGGTATATGTTATAGTCTGAATTGTGGTTTAAATTTAAAGCAATTAATATATAAGATGTAAATGTTTACAGTGGTCTCTACTATGTCAAATATGACTGTCAATGGTATCAAGTTTAATGGGCAGAACTATGATGATTCGATCGAATATGTCAAGCTAATGTTGGCCTTTTGGGGCTCGATCTAGCTCTAATTATTGATGAGCCCACTAAACCAATCGATACTAGTCCAAAGGCAGACAATAAACTGTGGGAGAACTGGGAGAGATTGAATATGCTTATGATGAGCTTTCTTAAGCTTAGCATAATGCCTAATATTAAGCCTTTCTAGCCCAAGACTGAGAATGTAAGGGAATTTGTGGTTGAAATTGATAAGTGTATTATGATAGACATTGTGGATAAGTATGGTGTTGCTGCTCTTATTGATGATTTATCTAATAGAGAGTACACTATAGCTCAGTCAATGGAAGAACACATTACTCACATGGTGAATACCTACAATCGATTTAAAAGTTTGGTATGGATCTTGGTGAGAGGGTGTTGGTTGAGTTCATGCTGAAATCATCTAAGGGTGATGATTTCAAGCAATTTCGGAGAACATACAACCAACTTAAGGAAAATGGTCTTTTTTGGATAATAAGGCCATGCTCTTGCAAGAGAATGCAAGGAAAAGGGAATACCTTAAGGTCAAACTTTCCCAAGCCAACTTTACCTATTTGTATAATTGAAACGCTGGTTCTAGTGGCGACAAATCTCCAAGTAAGAAATGGAAGAACAAGGGAAAACAACCATTTAAGGTGCAAACCGGTAAAGGGTAATGAGGGGTTGAAAAGATACTGAAATGTTTCTTTTGTAATAAACCTGAGCACAATAAGGCTGATTGCCCAAAGAGGAAAACATGGTTTGGAAAGAGAGGTATACATTTTGTTTTCGTATGCTTTGAATCAAATTTGATTCGGGTACATTCTAATACTTAGTGGCTTGATACTGGCACAACTACTTATATTTCTAATGTTATACAAAGTTACCTAACTATCCACCGAATATCGGAAAGTGAAAGTTTTCTACATATAAGAAACAAGATGAAGACTAGAATTGAAGATGTGGGGATATATAAAATTGTGTTAGATATGAGCTATTGCCTTGATCTAAATAAATGTCTATATATTCCAGATTGCTCTAGAAATCATGTTTCTATTTCTAGGTTAGATGTTTTAGGATTTGATTTTAGGATTGGACAAGGTTATTTTTATTGTATCATGGAACAAACCTTTATGGTAATGGTTTATTCTCAGATACTTTGTATTGTTTCAATCTATATTCTATTTTTGTTAATTCACTGTTTAATGTTGATGTTGAATGTGATGTTGGTATGAAAAGGAATACACTCAATGAATCTTTTGCTGACTTGTGGCATAAAAGACTCGGTCATATATCCAAAGAAATGATTTTGGGGCTAATTAAAAGTGGAGTTTTGTCTCAATTGGATTTTATCGATTGTAATGATACTTTTGTGAATTGCATTAAAGGTAAACAAACCAAATATGTATTAAAACAGACTGCCACAAGGAGTAGTGGATTACTTGATTTAATACACATAAATATTTTTGGTCTTTTCGATGTACCATCTCAGGGTGGTGAGAGGTATTTTATCACTTTCATTGATGATTACTTTAGGTACTGTTACCTATATTTACTGTATGAAAGAACTAAATCAGTTGATGTCCTTGAGATATTCATTACAGAGATGAGAGGCAGTTAAATAGAAATGTTAAGGCAATCCGCTCTAATAGAGGTGGTGAATATTATGCAAATACTTCAAAAGTTGGACAAATTCCAAGTTCATTTAAGAAACTCATTGAGTATAAGGGCATTTGTACGCAATATACAATGTTCGGATCATCACATCAAAATGGTGGAACGGAAAGACGTAATCGTACATTGATGAAAATGGTGGGAAGTATGATGAATGATAGTTCTATACATGTTCATTGTGGATATATGTATTGAGGACTGCCATATACATATTGAATAGGGTACCTAGTAACCTTGAGGTACTTGCAAAGTACTAACGATCACATACTCATATATAAAAGAACTAGTAACCTTGAGATTGTTGGTTACTCGGACTCGGACTATGCTGGATGTTTAGATACCTAGAAGTCAACATTCGGCTATGTGTTCCTTCTAGCTATTGGAGCTGTCTCGTGGAAGAGTGGTAAGCAATATGTCATTACTACTTCCACTATGGAGGCTAAATTTGTAGCATGCTTTGAAGCTATAGTTCAATCGTTATGGCTGTACAATTTTATTGATGGTTTAGGTATCATTGGTACCATTGCTAAACCGATGAGGATTTATTATGATAATACAACATCTGTATTCTTCTCTAAGAACGATAGATACTCCAAGGGTGCCAAACATATGGATTTAAAGTATCTATCTGTTAAAGATGAGGTGCAAAATCAAAAAGTTCAAACAATACACATTGGCACTAATGATATGATTGTGGATCCATTGACTAAAGAACTAGCTCCTAAAACATTTATTGGCCATGTTAGTGAAATAAGAGTAGTCACAAAGTCCTTATAGCAGATGATTAGTCATACATGTACGAATATATTTATTGCATATTTGTGTTTGTTTGATACTCTAGATATCGATGTTTGTTTGGATTTTTCTTATCTATGAATCATATTTTAATTATGCATATTTTGTTATGATTATAGATGTTGGATCTTATTTTAAGACATGGTTGAATAAGATGTTTTCTGTGTCTATCTTATTAAATTGTGTCTATTTGAATTGGATTGACCTGTAATATATGGAAGGAATCGGGATGTTTACCAGGCACGTGATCTCCATGATTCAGTCGGTTTAGTTCTTACGAAGTTGTGACTTGTATATTACATTATTTAAGTGAGCTCAAAATATGTTAATATGTTATATATTTTTCATATATGAATCAAGTGGGAGAATGTTAGAAATTTTGATTTCTAATATTGATTCGTATAATTTAAGTAATTGATAATTGTTGTTATTGTACACACAGTGATGATTAATGTAGTATTGAGGAGGTAATTATCAGATGTAAATCCCTCCGTTCTATACCGTGAAAATATAAGTTTGAGTGGTGTTATGTGTAATTGAAAAGTAGAGGGACCTTTTGGTTATTTTGTGATTTAAAAAGCATAGTGAAATCAATTTTTTAAAATTTTCAGCTAACACATATTTTTTTCTTTAAAGGCTCTTTTTTTCTCTCTTAAAAGAAAACAATAACACTCTCTGTTTTAGGGTTTTTATTTCATCAAGAATCAAACAAGTCTTGATATCATCACAAGGCGAATTAATTATTATTTCTTGCTTTTGAGATATTCAACTAACATAATGAAATCATCAAGTAAATATTTTTCTTTTACTGTAATTCTTAATACTTATGTCATGAGTTTAATTTGATTAATTTAATTATCTATTAAGACTCTTATATGTTAATTAATTTCACATGTAAAATTTATTGATTTTAACATTGCTGTGTAATAAACAGGTCATATGGCTTGAAAAAGGGCAAAACTCACAGAATAATACATTGAAAAAAAAATAATTCACCATAGATTGCTCTCGAAGAATTAATTGTTGAAATGGGGCGATTGCTACAGATCACTTGTAGGTCGCCATATATGCCGTGCGACCTTGTAGGTCTCCATGGAGGCAGTGCGACGTCGTCCCTGATTTTGCTCCAATAACCGCATGCTTAAAAAATTGGTTTCACTGATCATGACATTTTACAACCATTGCAATTTTATATATTAATATTGTCGAAACGTTTTTTAACCCGGAGGAAAGCGAGATTTTGAAAACCGCGTCATTTTTAATTATTTTCTTTTCAATTGAATTTTTAATTAAAAACAATGTGATTTTTAGAAAACCTCTCGTTTCGAAAATTTGGAAATCTCTTTACGATAAAAACATATGGTTCGAGGAGTCGCCACCAATCCTTGATTAGGGTGTGATTGGGCACCCAAAATATTGCCATTTTAAATAAAAATTAATTTTAATTAAAACAACAAATTTGCGGTCTATGTTACCAAAATCCAAGTTCGGGAGTCGGTTACGTGTGGGGAAGGATTAACATCCCACAACGCCCTAAATCGGTACCTAGTCGATTAATTAATGTATTTGCAACGAATTTCACAAGTTGAGTTTAACTAATTAATGATCCCTTTAAACAACAAAATGCAAATTTGTAACATTGAAAAGCAACAAAATATGTAAATTTAAAATTACCAAGTCATTAGAAAGATAAAGGATATTCGATTATTTAAAAATATCGAGACCAGATCTTTAGGTGAGTTCTAACGATCTTTTCTCAAATAATTTAAAATAGCCGAATATTTCTTTTTCTTTCACTCCCAAATTTTAAAGTGATAGATCCAAATTTAATTAGGCGTTACTGACGTGATACAATTTTAATTTAAAATTGTCAAAACAACTCTCTAGTAAGTTAAGAGAAGCCATTCCGACAGTTTTAAATTAAAAATATATTACCCTTAATCCAATTATGTAACAAGAGTCGAGTCATGCACGTGAGGCTATCATGCAAATCATACAAAGAGATGTTAATGTAAAGATTAATTAAACATGCGATTAAAGTAAATGAGGCTAACATGCTTTAAAAAGAAATACACCTAAGTGCGTATGGACAACATGCTCGAAATAATATACACATGCAACATATAAATAAACTACACTTGAATCTATGCGTATGGACAAACATGCTCGAAATAATATACGCATGCATATATTTAAAATAAATCTAAATTAACCTAACAAACATGCATAAAATATTAAAAGGACTAAAACATAAAAAATAAATAACAAGTTTTTTCATAACATTTTCATTTTTGGGTACTGCAAACATAATACAACTAAAATACTGCAAATGACCAAATTGAAAGTTTCTCAAATTACACATCCAATGCCTAAACAACATTAAAATGGCCCTAACATGGTTCTGGACTAAGATGTAACTCGCTGAAAATTAAGATACAAACTTAAAATTGTAACAAAGCTCGGTTCAGGGATCGAAATGGGACAAAACAAAATTGGGATGGCCACACTCACAATTACCCCCAGCTTCATGAAACGCAACCGTTTCAAACCATCAGGGAACGACGCCGTTTTGACATATGGGATAATAGGGTAAATCCTAAACCTAATTTCATTTTCTCTTCTCATCCTAAACTAAACAGAAGAGCCCCAGCCGTTTTCTCTCATCTCTCTTTCTTCAACCTTCAAACCCCAGACGAAGCATAGCCAACGTCGTGGCCACCGCCGTCTAATGGCTCCGATGAGGAGCCGAGACGTCCTCTAAACTCTCTCCGACGACAACCCCTTCAAATACCAATCTAAACCAGCGACCTAAGCCCAAACTAAACTTGAAAACCCAACCGGCTTTACCCTCTAGTAACCTCACAACACTACGGCCACCGTGACCTCTTTCCTCCCCGGAGGACTCCGATGAGCAACCTTGACCAGAAACCTACCTAGAACCTAACCCAAAAACGGTGGCCTAACCCTGATCTACCCCTTCAGCTTCCAAATCCATACCCAAAACGCACATGCACACCTAAAACCAACCAGAAACCAACGAAGGGTGAAGGGTTTACCTTCGATTCGATGAGGCACTGCCTCCTAATGAGGGCGACGAGGGTCTTTACAGACGAGAAAGGTACGGATCGTTCTAATTTTTGTGTTTTCTTCTTGGATGGTTGCTTGGTCTCTATTCCGGTTTTTCATTGTTGATGGCTGGTAGTTTGCTTTTTAGTTAGTTTTTCCTTTCTTTGCTCATCCCCCGCTTTTGATGATAACTGTTAATAAAAAGACCTCCTTTTCTTGCATTTTGTTTTGTTTTTGTCTTTGTGCTCTGTCTCTTGTTTGGTGTGCTTGCAGGTCACGGGTGCGAGCTGGTCACGGGCTTCAGGGAGGACTCTGTGAGTCTGCGCAGTCGGTGGAAGCTGACTGGTGGAGACGAACGGTCGACAGAGGCTCGATCTGGACGTGGAAGGCGGTGCTGGGCATAGGGCAAAAACCCTAATGGTCCTTTAATCTGGACCGTTAGATTAGGAGCAGATCCAACGGTCCAGGGTGACCGGCGGCTGGAACCAGAAGCTGGAAACCCTAACGGGTTTTAGGGTTCTCTTATGCTTGGGCCTGTTTGGTCTGGCCCGTTTTAGTTGTAACTCTGGTGTAGGCCCTGTAATAGTAAAAATAAATATACTTAGTCCATGTTATAAATTATTATTATTTTTTATTGCAATTTTATGTCATATATTTTCATGTTAATAACTAACAAATACCAAACTTATGCTAATAACCCTAATAACGATAATAGTAAAACCCAATTAAATTTAAATAACGCCCCGGACAAATCGGGCTTCTATAGCTGCCCCTCTTTGTTCATTGTCGTGCAACGAGAATATAGCAAAGATCACTAGATGTTCAAATTTGTCCGACCATGAGAACTTTGATAGACTCATCCGGTCCACTCTTCCTCTAGGGTGAGTGAGAGTTGAAAAAATCTTCTGAAAACGGGTTCGCTCCCTCTTTCTCCAGGAGAATAGAACTCGAACATTTTCAAAAACCTCCATAGTCCTTCAGAGAGTATAAGACTCGAACAATCTTTAACAATCGCGTCTGCCCCCTATTTCTTCAGAGAGTATAAGACTCAAAAAATCTTCAACGATCGCGTCTGCCCCTATTTCTTCAGAGAGTATAAAACCCACAATCTTCATCAATCGCGTCTGCCCCCTATTTCTTCAGAGAGTATAAGACTCGAACAATCTTCAACGATCGCGTCTGCCCCCTATTTCTTCAGAGAGTATAAGACCCGAACAATCTTCAACAATCATGTCCGCCCCCTATTTCCTCAGAGAGTATAAGACTCGAACAATCTTCAACGATCGCGTCTGCCCTCTATTTCTTCAGAGAGTATAAGACCCGAACAATCTTCAACAATCGTGTTCGCCCCCTATTTCTTCAGAGAGTATAAGACTCGAACAATCTTCAACGATCGCGTCTGCCCCCTATTTCTTCAGAGAGTATAAGACCCGAACAATCTTCAACAATCGTGTCCGCCCCCTATTTCCTCAGAGAGTATAAGACTCGAACAATCTTCAACGATCGCGTCTGCCCTCTATTTCTTCAGAGAGTATAAGACCCGAACAATCTTCAACAATCGTGTTCGCCCCCTATTTCTTCAGAGAGTATAAGACTCGAACAATCTTCAACGATTGTGTCTGCCCCCTATTTCTTCAGAGAGTATAAGACCCGAACAATCTTCAACAATCGTGTCCGCCCCCTATTTCCTCAGAGAGTATAAGACTCGAACAATCTTCAACGATCGTGTCCGCCCCCTATTTCTTCAGAGAGTATGAGACTTGAACAGTCTTCAACGATCGTAGGGAACCTGTAGATATTTTAAATCATCATGCAATGCTATGCTCCTATTCATGCCTACGATGTATGCAATTATGCAATTTAATGCACTTTCTTCAAAGGAACACCATCTCTCGACGGATCTTGGTTTTGTCTTGGGCACAGAACATTTGACCAGTTCACCCCATCTGATAATCTAAAAACCATAACTTTCGGCTTGACATGAGTTTGACTCCTTTCTTTCTTGAAACCCACTAGTACACATGACCAACTTCTTGATAAATGACAATTTCTTTGGGTCATCTATTAATGGCTGAGATTGTCTATGAATTCCAAAGTTTTAGCTTTTCGCAACCATACAAGCTTATGGCTAAAACCATTGTTAGCTTCAGAATACCTGCATTTCCAAAACCTTTTGCATAATAATACAAAATGATCTCATGTACCACAAGTTAAGCTATGCGTTTTAATTAGATGCTTGTAAAAGGGAAATTGAGAAGGGGAAATGTCTCTTTACTTATATAAATGCAGAGAATTTTTAAGCAACTACATGACAAACTTTTAATTGGAAAAAGAACAAAAGGATAGGCGTCTTCAAATATCAATAACACAAATGCTTTTGAACTGGCACGCCATCAGAATGACTCGAGTGTAGCTTCTGTCAAAATGATCTCCAAAATTGCGACGACAACTAAGAGTGTGAAGCTCTTTCTGAACCCCAAAATCTCCCATTACTGGATGTCATAAACCAGCATTGAATCTCATGTGCATTCAACTTCTCCCTTAGTTGTTTCAGTCGAGACTTATTAATCTTCTGTCTCACTCCTGATCACCAACTGTCATTGTTGTTACCCATATCAAGAGCTCTTTCTACTTCCAAAATCAATTCGGAATCTCCACCGTGCACGAATTCTGAACAAAGCTCAAGTCGCCCTTTGCGGGTTTTCAACTTGAGACCTCCTTTGGCTTCAAGACGCTCTTTTCGAGTTTTTATCTTGAACCCTCATCTTTTGTTTCTCTTTTTTTATATATTCTTTTCATTTTTTTCCATTCATTTTTTTCTTCTTCACTTTTCTTCAAGCAAAATACCTCTTAACTGCGTCAGAATTTACTGGATAAAGTAATTCAGACCCATCCATCTCAGTTAAGACTAGAGCTCCCCCAGAGAAGGCTTTCTTGACAACTTAGGGTCCTTCCCACTTAGGCATCCATTTCCCTCGGAAATCTTTTTGAATGGGCAATATCCTCCTGAGCACCAAATCTCCTTCGTGGATTTCTCGAGGGCGAACTTTCTTATCATGTGCTCGTATCATCCGCTTCTGGTACATCTGACCGTGACAAATGGCCTTCAATCTCTTTTCTTCAATCAAATTCAATTGGTCATATCTGGTCTGTACCCATTCTGCCTCATTTAGCTTCACCTCTGATAAAACCCGGAGCGAGGGAATTTCCACTTTAATAGGGAGGACAACTTCCATCCCATAAACTAGAGAAAACAGAGTTTCCCCAGTTGACGTTCGTACAGAAGTCCGATAGGCGAACAAAGCAAATGACAACTTCTCATGCCAATCTTTATAAGTTTTAGTCATCTTCTCTATAAGCCTCTTAATGTTCTTGTTAGCCGCCTCCACTGCCCCATTCATCTTTGGGCGATAAACCGTGGAATTATGATGCTTTATTTTTGAATTGCTCACAGACAGATTTCATTATCTTGTTGTTTAAGTTTAATGCATTGTCAGAGATAATCCTCTCCGGTAACCCATATCTACAGATGATTTCCTTCTTCAAAAACTTACATACCGTTGACTGGGTAACGCTCGCATAGGAAGCTGCTTCTACCCACTTGGTGAAGTAATCTATTGCTACCAGAATGAAGCGATGGCCATTTGACGCTTTTGGTAAAATTTGTCCAATAACATCCATGCCCTACATAGAAAACGGCCGTGGGGCTGTCATCACATGCAACGGATGAGGAGGGGTGTGCATTCTATCCCCATAAACCTGACACTTGTGACACTTTCGGGCATAATTGATGCAATCAGTTTCCATAGTTGACCAATAATACCCAAATCTCATAATCTGTCTGGCCATTACGTGCCCATTAGCATGGGTGCCACATATTCCTTCATGTACTTCTTCAAGAATCATTTTCGCTTCTTTAGTGTCCACACACCTTAATAAGACCTGATCCATGCTTTTCTTATATAAGGTCTCACCATTAAGCACATACCCTGCTGCCATTCTTCTAATGGTCCTTTTGTCATTCTCAGTTGCCTGTTCGGGGTAACTTTGATATCTTATATATTGGAAGATATCATAGTACCAACGTCTTCCATCATCTTCTTCTTCAATGTTAAAGCAGTGGGCTGGATACTCATAAGCCTTCATCTCAATAGGCATCATATTTGAATGCTCGTTCATCTTAAAGGCCGCTGCCAAAGTAGCCAAGGCGTTCGCCATTTGATTTTCTTCTCTGGGGAGGTAATTGAAAGTCACTTCTTCAAATTCTTCAATAAGTCCCAGAACTAATTTACGATATTCCACAAGTTTGGGATCTTTAGTTTTCCATTCTCCTCTGAGCTGGTAAATTACCAAAGCTGAATCCCCATATACCCTTAGCATTTTTGCTTTGAGTTCAATAGCTGCTCTAAGACCCATAACACAAGCCTCATATTCAGCCATATTGTTTGTACAATCAAAATTGAGCCGACTGGTAAAAGGATAATGCTCTTCACTTGGTGAGACCAAGATTGCCCCAATCCCATGCCCCAAGGCGTTTGAAGCACCATCAAAGTTCATCTCCCATTATTTACCGGTGAGCGCAATTGTTTCTTCCTCCGAGATAGCCATTAAATCCTCATCCGAAAAATCGAAGTTCAACTGTTCATATTCTTCTGAAGCCCTACTCGCAATGAATTCTGCTATGGCGCTCCCTTTAACTGCCTTCTGGCTTACATACTGGATATCAAATTCGGACAACAGGATTTGCCAACGGGCTAATCTTCCAGACAACGCAGGTACCCCCATTAGATACTTTAAAGGATCCAGCTTAGATATGAGCCAGGTAGTATGATACAACATATACTGTCTAAGTCTTCTGGTAGCCCATACTAAAGCGCAACACAATTTTTCAATTGGTGAGTATCTGGCCTCACACTCAGTGAACTTCTTACTGAGATAGTAGATAGCCCTCTCCCTCTTCTCAGTTTGATCATGTTGCCCCAACATACATCCCATTGAATTGTCATAAACGGACAAGTAAAGAATTAAAGGCTTTCCTAGGATAGATGGCGCTAGGATCGGAGTATTCGAAAGATATCTCTTTACTGCCTCAAAAGCCTCTTGACAATCCTCACTCCATTCTCCTGAATCATTCTTACGGAGAAGGCAGAATATGGGATCACATTTTTTGGTCAGCTGCGAGATAAACCGAGCGATGTAATTTAATCTCCCCAAAAATCCTCGAACCTCTTTCTGTGTTCTTGGGGCTGGCAAATCTTGAATGGCTTTTACTTTATCGGGATCTATTTCAATTCCCTTTCGGCTCACTACGAATCCCAACAGTTTTCCCGATGTCACCCCAAAAATACACTTATTTGGGTTAAGTTTTAGTTGGCACTTCTTTAATCTTTGAAAGAGCTTCCTCAAATTCTCGATATGTTCCTCCTCTGTCTTGGCTTTTACAATCATATCATCGATATAGACTTCAATTTCTTTATGCATCATGTCATGAAACAACGTCACCATGGCTCTCTGATAGGTTGCCCCTGCATTCTTTAATCCAAACGGCATGACTTTATAACAGAACGTCCCCCATATAGTGACAAACGTTGTTTTCTCCATATCTTCAGGGTAAATTTTAATTTGATTATAGCCGGAGAAACCATCCATAAATGAGAATAAGGAATTTCCAACAGTATTGTCCACTAACGTATCTATATGTGGCAAAGGAAAATTATCCTTTGGACTAGCTCTATTCAGATCTCTATAGTCGACACACATTCGTACTTTCCCATCCTTCTTTGGTACTGGGACAATATTTGCTACCCAATCAGGATATTTGGCCACTGTGAGAAACCCAGCATCAAATTGTTTCTTTACTTCTTCTTTAATCTTGAGCAGCATCTCGGGTCTCATTCTTCTCAGTTTCTGTTGTACGGGCTTACAATCAGGCTTTATCGGTAATTTATGGACAACCAATTCTGTATCCAGGCCTGGCATATCTTCGTACGACCAAGCAAATACATCCTTGAATTCTTGAAGTAATTGTATCAAGCTCTGCCTTCCTTCAGCGGAAAGGGTGGTACCAATCTTAACTTTTTTTCTATCCTCATCCGTGCCCAAATTCAAGATCTCTGTAAGCTCTTCGTGAGGCAGAATCTGATCATCTTCCTGTTCCATCATCTTTAGCAATTCTGAATGTAGTTCACATCCCTCATCGTCATCACACCCTTCGATTTCCCCTTGATATATGGGCATCTCGAAATCAATCTCCGGGTCAGGGTCATCAGCATTCGTATCATTGATGTCTGAGCTCCTGAAATGATAATGGAAGAGAAGATATATATACATGTATGCATACGGGAGAATCCTTTCCCATATGAAAATAAAAAAGAAATAATATATACGTATACAACCAAAAATGTTATGCATGAAAAATGTTTTCCATTTGGGAATTAACAAAACACATCTTTTATTGAAAGCAAGTAAAAACACACAACTTAACCCTTTACATCAAAGCACCTACTGTCCCAGGGTATGAACAATAGGGAAGAGTTCTAGTGTATTACTCTGCAAAAGATTTGTAAACTACAGGCAGTTCCTCCGCAGTCCAGTTGTTCAACAAAAAGCCCGGTGGCGCAGGGAAAATGCCCGTAGCTCTCATTTCTTTGAACTCCTCATCGGTTATGACATTAATGCCCAAGTCCTCCAAGGCATTCTCAACTATCACTTTATTGCTTTCCAAAGTCCCTTGAAACATATATCCTCCTGATACGAAAATGCTGCTCAATGGCGGGAATGTCATGGGCTCCCAGCTTGGGTCCTCACCAGTCAATCTTGCCTTCCTCAATTCTTGAATCTTCTTGATGCTTCTCAGTTTTTCTTTTAAAGTCGGCTGATACCCTAAACCGAACCTATCTCTTTTAGTTACAGGGTAGATTGGGCCCACCAGTCCTTGCAACCGACGTCCAAACACTTTGCCAGTTTTTGCTCCTTTTCCAAGAGTTAGTTTAAGCCCCATTTTGGTGCAGTTTGACAATCTAGGCTTCGGGATCTTCTTTCCTTCTGCCACAAATGTGGCATTGACATATTCCAACGATCTGAAAGAACATTCAACAGCTTGTTCTTCCACTTCAACGTATGGAGCTGTAGTAGAAACCGAAGCAATAATGTCTTCTTCAGCATGAATGCATATAAGCCTCCCATCAATTGCAAATTTTATCCTTTGGTGCAACGTTGACGGAACCGCACCGGCCTGATGAATCCAGGGCCTTCCCAATAAACAGTTGTATGTAGGCATGATGTCCATCACAAGAAACTCCACTTCGTATACCGCCGGGCCAATAGTCAGAGGGATATCAATCTTGCCTAGAACTTCTCTCTTCGTTCCATCAAAAGCTCGAACCACACTTTGACAGCTTCTCATCAGGGTACTGTCCACTGGCAGTTTTTTCAGGGTCACCAAGGGCATCAAATTTAACGCCGAACCGTTATCTATCAGTACTCTGGATAAAACGTGCCCTTTGCACCTAACTGTGATGTGCAGAGCCTTACGATTGCCAATCATCCCAGAAGGGATCTCGTCCTCAGAAAAAGATAAAAAATTATCGGCCTTGATGTTGGCAACTAGTCGGTCCAGCTTTTCTGTGGGTATCTCCTTCGGGACAAAGGTTTGGTTTAAAACTTTTAACAGGGCGTTGCGATGAGCCTCTGAACTCAGAAGAAGTGATAGGACAGAAATACGGGCAGGCAGCTTGTGCAGTTGCTCAACAATACTGTATTCACTATGTTTCAAAAATTTTAAAAATTCCATCGCTTCTTTCTCCGTTACTGGCTCATTGACGATGGGTTCATCTTCTTTTATCTGCACATTGATACTTTTTCCTTTCTCGATAGCAATCGTCTTCTCAGGCTCTTTGTGATAACATCTACCACTCCTGGTCATGTGTCCCACTTCATCTACTTCTTCCTGTTGCTTTTCCGCCTCTCCTATTTGACAAGTATATCTCCAGGGCACCTGTTTATTGTCTTTGTACGGGAACGGAGAGGGAGGTGTAATAATCACCTTTGGAGCTACCTTCTCAGCCACTCGATTCTTAGGAGTAATGACGAGGGGACAACTAGCACTATAGACCCCTTTGGATGACCCCTCAGAGGCGTAAACTTCTGCTTATTCTTTCTCAGCCATTCTTTGAAGAACTCGATTTCCTTACTATCCATCATCTCTTGCACCAGCTCTAAGAAATCAGAACACTGTTGTATACTGTGTCTTGTGCAGTTGTGGTAGTGGCACATCTCTTCATTGTTGAACTGTTCACATGGCAGATTAGTCTTTAATAGTCCTATCTTGACCATTTGGCACCATACCCAAGACATGGGGTGACATCACCTCACTAACATTCTTTATAGTCATTATTCCTTTCTCTTCAGCGACTGTATTAATCCCGGCTCCTGCATGGTTTGGCAATGGATTCTGGGCTATGTTTGGTTGTTCGCTTTCACCAAAATTGATGACGTTTCTTCTTCTCATAGCTTGGAAGACCTTTTTGAATGCAGTGCAATTTTCAATGGAATGTCCAGGATTCCCACCATGGTAATCACACTTAACATTAGCATCATACCATTTGGGATAAGGAGGTTGTATAGGTACCACATGATAAGGAGAGACTAGATGTCGATCGTATAAATCGCAAAATAATTCCTTATAGGTCACAGGAATTGGATCAAATTAGGCCTCCCTCTCCTCGGGTCCCTTGCCCCTTGTCTATTGTCATTTTGAGGTGGTGCCACCGTTCCCTGAGATCGGGACATTGTGATGTTACTGGAATCGTACTGGCTCACCTGGGTGACTTCGTTTTCCTTTTTCTTTATCGGTGGTTTGTTGCTGGACTCTCCTCCCTCGAGCTTCCCACTTTTAATCGCCATTTCGATCATTTCTCCTGTCGTAACTATATCAGCGAAACTTCGGGAAGGAATACCGATAAGGTGTGAGAGAAAAGGAGCCTTCAAAGTACTAATGAAAAACATATTTGTTTCCCCCTCTTCCAATAGTGGATGCACTTGCACTGCTACCTCCCTCCATCTCTGAGCATATTGTCTGAAACTTTCACTGTGCTTCTTCTCCATTCCTTGCAACACCAATCTGTTAGGCCTGACATCTTTCACATGTTCATACTGGTCGAGAAAGGATTTAGCAAGGTCTTTCCATGACCTAATATCAGCCTTTTTTAGTTGGTTATACCATCGCAATGTTGAGCCTGTCAAGCTTTCTTGGAAACAATGGATCAACAGCTGATCGTCCCCTATGTACCCAGTCATTTTCCTGCAAAACATTGTAATATGGGCGGAAGGGCATCTAGTACCGTCAAATTTCTCGAAGTCGGGAGTTTTGAATTTTGGAGGCATGACCAAATCAGGAACTAGACTAAATTCTTTAGCGTCCAGTCGATACATACTGGTGTCTTCCTTCATAACCTGGACTTCACTTGCTAATTGTTCGAATTGTTCCCGAAAGTGTTTGTTTTCATTCTTTTTGGCCTCTTCATCAAGGTCCGGGACTTGGTGACAGAGACTTTCTTCGGGGTGCGAACTAGGTCCTGGTTGAAGATTCACAGCAACGCCGACAAGATCTATGTGCACTTTGGTAGGAACAGACGTTCCTTGGACATTTTGAGATTGTACCGAGGTAAACCCTGGAGGATAAAGTGGTTCTCCAGTCATTTGCTCAGGGGCCTTTCCATGTTCCGGGTTTCTCCCTTCCAACAAACTTGCCAACTTAGACAGCATATCTTCTTGAGCCTTAAGCATGTCCTCTTGCATTTTCCTTAGATCATCTTGCAACTGCAGTTAAATTTTTTCAATTTGAGTAATCCTATCTTCCATGGTTCTCTCTATTGTATTATAGTGATGCTTGGACTTCCCCAGCATTTCTCTGTCACAGTTCCTTTACGAGTTTCTCATGTTTTCATGATTGATGCATGTAAAAATGCTTAAATTAAAGCGATGAGAATGCAAATGTGGATGCAAAATGCAAATGCAAAAGGTGTTAATTCAAAAGTGACCACTTATAGAACAACCGTTCACTTAGACAACAAGAATTCAGTAAGTACACCATGTAGTCAAAATACGAATGTAATTCTTCATCTCTTCATTTTCTCGAGTCGTACTCTTCCTGGGATCTGGAATTGCACCTCCAAAATTGCTGGCGTATTTCATCACCTTTGATGATGTCAGATGTCTTTAAATTGAATCTTGGGATCTCCATCTTCATTTTAATACAAAACAGTCTTCATGTATTTGTGAAAGATCTTCTCGTCCTTGGTATGATTGTATCTATCTCTTGAGTCAACATCTCGTCCTTTGCAGCTTTAAAGGAATTCTTCAATCAGCTTCAGATATCGTCATTCATCGGGTGTCATTCTTTATGGATCACTTGAACATCTCTGGATCTCCCGATTTTGACTACATAGTGGAGAATTTATTGCCTCAATATGGTCAACCTTCTTGTTAGTCAATCACTTGCGAATTAACACCCCTTGATGACATGAGGATGAAAATGCAATAAAAGCACAATAAAATCGACATAGAACAAAAACGGGTTAGTACGCATAAGATAAACAACAAGATAGTAAGTACCGTGAACATCGAATAAAACCTACCCTCACATGCTGACTACCCAATCATGCTTTAGTAGATCCTACCCGACATGATATCTACCCACATGCTTTGTTGTTCACAAAAAATCCTAACCGCATGGTATCTAATTCACATGCTTTCTCAAAAAATAAGCCTAACCACATGATCTCTAGTTCGCATACTTTTTGCAAAAATAAATTCGAGGAAAAGGTTAGAATGAGTTTCCCCCTCTGCGACTTTTGAAGAAAAATGGGCAGAGGTTCGATATAAAACAGGCAGAATTCTAACAGGGCCCTCGAATTATCCTTTGCTGGTGCCCCCTTGGGCTTGCCAGACCCTCGATTCTCACCCATTATAGGCTTAAAACGAATCAAGTTCAATTCGAGAGGATACATATCCCCATATCCATGCGAGGAAACTCAATGTTTTCTCGTAGACGTAAGGCATGTACCCCAGAGGTTACTAGCTAAAGCCCGTGCGGAGAAAAATAATTTTTCTCACGTAAGCGTAGCTTTCACCCCTACTTAATGGGACAGAGCACAGTTAGAAGGCTCTGAATATTGAAGGTTTAGCAACAGTGGGGAAACTCATAATCCTTTGCCTCGATCCAAGAAACTCAACAAACTAAAGGTTAGAAAACTGAAACATGTAGATCACACGTTAGTACAACTATTTATTTGTAAACCAAATTATTTGTAAACCAAATCACAAATAAAAATGAAAACAAGAAATTCAACACAAACAAGGGATCAAAAACCAAATTAAAATGAACTTATAACTTTCGTTTGCAAAGACAATTAATTAATCGACTATTAGCCTGACTCTCTAAAAAAAATTCCCCAGCTGAGTCGCCAAGTTGGCGAAACGTTTTTTAACCCGGAGGAAAGCGAGATTTTGAAAACCGCATCATTTTTAATTATTTTCTTTTCAATTGAATTTTTAATTAAAAACAATGTGATTTTTAGAAAACCTCTCTTTTCGAAAATTTGGAAATCTCTTTACGTTAAAAACATATGGTTCGAGGAGTCGCCACCAATCCTTGATTAGGGTGTGATTGGGCACCCAAAAATATTGCCATTTTAAATAAAAATTAATTTTAATTAAAACAACAAATTTGCGGTCTATGTTACCAAAATCCAAGTTCGGGAGTCGGTTACGTGTGGGGAAGGATTAACACCCCACAACGCCCTAAATCGGTACCTAGTCGATTAATTAATGTATTTGCAACGAATTTCACAAGTTTGAGTTTAACTTAATTAATGATCCCTTTAAACAACAAAAATGCAAATTTGTAACATTGAAAAGCAACAAAATATGTAAATTTAAAATTACCAAGTCATTAGAAAGATAAAGGATATTCGATTATTTAAAAATATCGAGACCAGATCTTTAGGTGAGTTCTAACGATCTTTTCTCAAATAATTTAAATAGCCGAATATTTCTTTTTCTTTCACTCCCAAATTTTAAAGTGATAGATCCAAATTTAATTAGGCGTTACTGACGGGATACAATTTTAATTTAAAATTGTCAAAACAACTCTCTAGTAAGTTAAGAGAAGCCATTCCGACAGTTTTAAATTAAAAATATATTACCCTTAATCCAATTATGTAACAAGAGTCGAGTCATGCACATGAGGCTATCATGCAAATCATACAAAGTGATGTTAATGTAAAGATTAATTAAACATGCGATTAAAGTAAATGAGTCTAACATGCTTTAAAAAGAAATACACCTAAGTGCGTATGGACAACATGCTCGAAATAATATACACATGCAACATATAAATAAACTACACTTGACTCTATGCGTATGGACAAACATGCTCGAAATAATATACGCATGCATATATTTAAAATAAATCTAAATTAACCTAACAAACATGCATAAAATATTAAAAGGACTAAAACATAAAAAATAAATAACAAGCTTTTTCATAACATTTTCATTTTTGGGTACTGCAAACATAATACAACCAAAATACTGCAAATGACCAAATTGAAAGTTTCTCAAATTACACATCCAATGCCTAAACAACATTAAAATGGCCCTAACATGGTTCTGGACTAAGATGTAACACGCTGAAAATTAAGATACAAACTTAAAATTGTAACAAAGCTCGGTTCAGGGATCGAAATGGGACATAACAAAATTGGGATGGCCACACTCAAAATTACCCCCCAGCAAAACACAGTAGACTCCAGCTTCATGAAACGCAACCGTTTCAAACCATCAGGGAACGACGCCGTTTTGACATATGGGATAATAGGGTAAATCCTAAACCTAATTTCATTTTCTCTTCTCATCCTAAACCAAACAGAAAAGCCCCAGCCGTTTTCTCTCATCTCTCTTTCTTCAACCTTCAAACCCCAGACGAAGCATAGCCAACGCCGTGGCCACCGCCATCTAATGGCTCCGACGAGGAGCCGAGACATCCTCTAAACTCCCTCCGACGACAACCCCTTCAAATACCAACCTAAACCAACGACCTAAGCCCAAACTAAACTTGAAAAACCAACCGACTTCACCCTCTAGTAACCTCACAACACTACGGCCACCGTGACCTCTTACCTCCCCGGAGGACTCCGATGAGCAACCTTGACCAGAAACCTACCTAGAACCTAACCCAAAAACGGTGGCCTAACCCCGATCTACCCCTTCAGCTTCCAACTCCAGACCCAAAACGCACATGCACACCTAAAACCAACCAGAAACCAACGAAGGGTGAAGGGTTTACCTTCGATTCAACGAGGCACTGCCTCCTAATGAGGGCGACGAGGGTCTTTACAGACGAGAAAGGTACGGATCGTTCTAATTTTTGTGTTTTCTTCTTGGATAGTTGCTTGGTCTCTATTCCGGTTTTTCGTTGTTGATGGCTGGTAGTTTGCTTTTTAGTTAGTTTTTCCTTTATTTGCTCATCCCCCCCTTTTGATGATAACTGTTCATAAAAAACCTCCTTTTCTTGCATTTTGTTTTGTTTTTGTCTTTGTGCTCTGTCTCTTGTTTGGTGTGCTTGCAGGTCACGGGTGCGAGCTGGTCATGGGCTTCAGGGAGGACTCTGTGAGTCTGCGCAGTCGGTGGAAGCTGACTGGTGGAGACGAACGGTCGACAGAGGCTCGATCTGGACGTGGAAGGCGGTGCTGGGCATAGAGCAAAAACCCTAATGGTCCTTTAATCTGGACCGTTGGATTAGGAGCAGATCCAACGGTCCAAGGTGAGCGGCGGCTGGAACCAGAAGCTGAAAACCCTAACGGGTTTTAGGGTTCTCTTATACTTGGGCCTATTTGGTCTGGCCCGTTTTAGTTGTAACTCTGGTGTAGGCCCTGTAATAGTAAAAATAAATATACTTAGTCCATGTTATAAATTATTATTATTTTTTATTGCAATTTTATGTCATATATTTTCATGTTAATAACTAACAAATACCAAACTTATGCTAATAACCCTAATAACGATAATAGTAAAACCCAATTGAATTTAAATAACGCCCCGGACAAATCGGGCATCTACAAATATATTTTGTTAGTTTCATTTTTATTTTTTTAATGTAAAGGAAAGGCTAAAAACAAAGATCAGTCTTAATCCGCAAATAATATGTATATTTTCATTAAAAATATTTTTTTGTAAAAGATTAAAAATTTAGACAAAAAAGTAATATTAAAAATTGATTTTATCATTAAATCATTAATTTTTTTAACGATTCTGATGGCGTCAACGATGAGGGTCATGGATCGTCAATGGTTGATTGACGATGAAAGATGTAAAATTTAGGGGTTTTTGGTTTTTTTTAAATGTATAATATTAAGTTTTTTAAAATAATTTTTTTTTTGAAATTTTATATGTGTGACACGTGTGATTGTGGTCGCTTTCAGGCATGGAAATATCCATGTGCTCATGCAGTCGCTGCATGTATGTATGTATGCTGGTGTAAGCGCATACACTTATGTTGATGAATGCTTTCACCTACATAGGATATTAAATGTCTACAGCTATGCGTTCAGATAGATCCCAAATGAATCATATTGGCCCAAAAAGTATCATGACGAATGACTGCCAAATTCAATGTTTCGTAGAAGTCCAAAGAGTCGACCTGAGTCCAGCCGTATTTATACCAGTATGGATTTCCATGCTAGAGAGAGTGGTCAACCAAAGATATGCGGATTATGTAGGAGTGAAGGTCATTCAAAAAAGACATGTCCTAATTTACCAAGATATATGCCTCCTCATTAGTTATCATATATGTATTTCTATGGATCAGAATGTTGGGCAACCAAGAAGGATCACGTGAGGAGGATTGAGGCCGCAGAAATGAGAATGCTTCGATGGACATGTGGTAGGACTCTGAGGGTTATGACGACAAACTCTGCTATTAGGATGTCCTTGGGGGTGGTGTCTGTTTCCGAAAAATTGAGGGAGGGAAGACTACGGTGGTTTGGGCATGTCCTTAGGCGACTACCGTCGGATGCGGTAAGGAGGGTAGAGTCGATTACAGTCGATGGTGCCAGAAGGAAAGGACGACCAAGGCGAAAGTGGGAAGACTGCTTGAGATCTGATTTGAGGGATTTAGCCCTTACCGAAGACATGACCTCTGATAGGAAAATATGGAGGCTAAAGACTAGGGTAGTCGAGTAGTGTGGGTCACATCTATAGGGTGTATCATCTCTGTCTTCTTTTAATGTCTTTGTAGTATTTTCCATGACTTATACTTTTAATACGTTTCTGTTATTGGTATTTGAAGGATTAGAACTGGGCTTGCTAACGTGACTTCTGTGTATCATTCTCTTCATGTTTCCTCTTTTAAATTAGCCGGATCTTATGTTTCTGTCTATATGCAGAGATTCTTCGCAGGGATTATTATGCAGGGATAAATTCCAGTTACAGACGCACATATGATTTTAATGACTGCATATGAATACTGATTAGCTATGTATTTATGTATTTATTTATACATGCATTGCATTTTATCTAAATTTTTAATTTTCTGACTGCCGGAGGTCTTCCACGGAAGCTACTATCAACCTGGCGTTGGGGGTAGCCTACTACCCTACCTCCCCCTTACCCCATACATATGGGAATTGGGTTTTGTTGTTGTTGTTGTTGTATGTATTTCTATGTTTTTTTTAATAATATTTAAGTTCATTTTTAATTGAATTATTTATATTTTATTTATATTTTATCTTATTATTATTTATAAATAGTCGAATTTATAAAATTTATGTATGGGCAAAATGGCCTAAATAATGCATGAGGGTTATTTCCCCCCAAAATAATGCATGAGAGAATTATTATTAATAATTATTTAATATGATTGATTATTAATATTACCAATAATGATTTAATAATTATTATTAATCTAATGAGTTGATATTTAATGATTTAATAATGATATGATTTAGTAATGATTATTAATAATTATTTATTATAAATATTTAATGATTTTGATTTGATATTAATGATTTAGTAATGATCACTAATAATAAAATTATAAGATTTGATAATAATTTTTAATAATGATTACTACTAATTTGATAATATTTTTAATTTTTTAAATACAAAACAAATTTGTTAATTGATTTTTATAAATCTTAAGATTATATTCGATTCAATTTTTACTCCTTACTCAAATGAAATTTTTTTACTAAAGGTTTTGAAATTTAATCAAGTAAAAAACTCAATTTATACTAAGTAGTACCGAAACTGATAAGGGAGTACCGAAACCATGGAAACAGACCTCAAAATGGTACCGATACTACTAATGATTTATTATTAATATTTAATAATTTGATATTTAATGATTTAGTAATAATTACTAATAATGATTTATAAATACATACCTTATGATACCCATCCTCTTCATTCATTGAAGGCATTTCAACCGGTGTTGTAAATATATTCCAACCACTATACTTTGTCATTCCACCAATTTGCTCTTCCATCCCACTTGGAAACGATGACTGATAAATATTGGTATTTGACATCATAGATGTCATTTGGTCAAAGTCATATGTCGACTCAAACATGGGATAGTAGATGGGTGACTGAGGCTGCACAAACTCTGGTATGTATGTCGGGACAGTAGAGTCATCAAATGCGTGATACATCGATCCCGCATCTCAACAACCTGAAGCGGAAATAACCCATGTGGATAATAGTGCACCATAACCATTCGGCGATACAAGATAATAAATTCGACTATTTATAAATAATAATAAGATAAAATAAAAATAAAATTTAAATAATTCAATTAAAAATGAGCTTAAATATTATTAAAAAAACATAGAAATACATATATGATTACTAATGAGGAGGCTTATATCTTGGTAAATTAGGAAATTTGTTATTTGAATAACCATCACCCTACATAATCCGCTCTAGCATGGAAATTCATACTGGTATGAATATGACTGGACTCAGGTCGACCCTTTGAACTTCTACGAAGCATTGGATTTGGCAGCCATGATCCTTTTTGGGCCAATATGATTCATTTGGGATCTGACTGAACGTATAACTGTAGATATTTAATATCCTATGTAGGTGAAAGCATTCATCAACATAAGTGTATGCGCTTATATCAGCATACATACATGCAGCGACTGCATAAGCACATGGATATTTTCATGCCTGAAAGCGACCACAATCACACGTGTCACACATATAAAATTTCAAAAATTATTTTATTTAAAAAAAATTAATATTATACATTTAAAAAAAACCAAAAACCCCCAAATTTTACATCTTTCATCTTCGATCAACTATTGTCGATTCGTTACCATCATCGTTGACGCCATCAGAATCGTTAAAAAAATTAATGATTTAATGATAAATTCAATTTTTAATATTACTTTTTTAGGCTAAAATTTTAATCTTTTACAAAAAAAATTTATTTTTTAATGAAAATATACATATTATTTGCGAATAATACTGATCTTTGTTTTTAGCATTTCCTACATTAAAAAAATAAAAATGAAACTAACAAAATATATTAATAAGTAAAATTGCAATGGCTGCAAAATGTCATGATTAGTGGAATCGATTTTTAAGCATGCGACGATTGGAGTAGAATCAGGGACGAGATTACACTGCCTCCATGGCGATCTACAAGGTCGCACGGCATATATGGCGACCTACAAAGTCGGACCACTTGACGACCTATAAAATTACTATAATAATCACTCAATTTCAACAATTAATTTTTCGAAAGTAACATCTGGTGAATTTTTTATTTTCACTTTTTTATTTTCAATGCATTATTATGTTAGTTTTGCGCTTAAAAAAGAAGGGCAATTGCCAGCTATAAAGCACTAACATCCACAGGAAAATTATAGTAAGAGTTTGAGGAGGGGGTCCCATCGGCGCTACATGATTTTTCGATTGCATGCATCCATCGTACCACACGATTACGTAACGTCAGAAAGCCTAGCAGGAGCACTATAAACTAATTAGAGATAATTCTTCATTTTCAAATAATAAATTGTCCGTCTAGTTCAGTTGGTAGAGCGTAAGGTTTTTAACCTTGTAATTGTGGGATCTAGTTCTACTGAGGGCAATTCATAATGGAGGTCTTTCACGGAAGCTGCTCCCAATCTGGCATTGGGAGCAACCTACTACTCCATCTCCCCTTACCCCATTACATATGAAAATAGAATTAGCTAATTTTTTTTCTTCATTTTCAAACAAGTTTAAAATTTGTATTCGAATTTGTATTCTAACTTTATCTATAGATAAATTTTTTTTAAACTATTATAATAATTAATAGTTTTACTTATCTACCAAACGTAAACCGTTAATTTGTATTTGCCCAGACAAAATTAAATTTACAAATATTAAATTTTTTAGTTTAAATAAAAAACGTCTAAGGGAAGTTCAAACCCATTTAAGATTTTCAAAGGCCAGATAAAGGAGCTTTAACTGCTTTACTGACTGACCGCAAAATTCCGTTGCGGAATTGGGTTATGGGAGTTGGCTGTTGAGCTGTTGGCATTAGTATGGAATGGGATATTTCGTCGACAGTTGTTAAATGATCCCTACATTTTCGAAAACTCACCAACTCGCCACCAATTCATCCAACAAATTATATTCACCCCAAAAAACATGAGATAGTGGAGTACCTTGTCTAGAGAAGCGGAAACAGAGTAATATTTTCTCTTGAAATATTACATTCGAGTAACTACATTTTAAAGGTGTGTGCTCATTGTCATTGGTTAAGAAGGATTATAAACATATATTATATTGTAATCAGTATCAGATGCAAGACTTATCCAGGGTGGGCACACGCCCACACTAGAATATGAATTTCTTCAAATTAGTTGTCTATTTTACTATTAGTGCCAACCGTAAAATTTTATTTGTGTTCATCCCATATAAAAATTTATATTATTAATATATATGTGCTCACACTTAAAAAATATCTCTAGATCCGTCTGTCACTACTTATAATCATCTCAAATTATTCACAAAATAGATGAGATTTATTTTATCAAGATTTTTGAAATTTAAAAATCATATCTTTTTATTTGGGTAAATTTAACGAAATTTTTATAATTTAAAAAAAAAGAATTGAATGATAATTTTCATGGCTAAATTTTTGTAATATTGTGTTGAAAAAAATTGCCCCTAACAATCCTTGATTCGAATTATTTCATAGGATAGGGCAAATATTATAGTATAATTCGGTATCGCACTGTCAGACGACTAACTAAGATACATTACAAGTCATGCGTTTCACTCTTAGGTGGCACCAACTGTAGTGTATCTTGCCTCTGCGACGGTCTCAGGCAATGGCAGGACAGAGCACAGGCGATGGCAGGCCTTGCATGCATGGCAGTGACGCACGTGAATAATTCATGCATGACAACAAATTATTTGAGCAAAGGTACAATAATTATAGAAAATAATTAGAATGGTATTTGGTTATATATGAGTGAATACGAGTGAGAAATAGAGTGGCGAGAAGAGAAAGGAGAGAAAAAGAAAGAAGGAAAGAAATATTTCGAAAGAAATATTTCGAAAGAAAGAAAGAAGAAGAAAGAACACATTAGAAAGTAAGTATGTATTTTTTTTTTTTTTTGATTATTTTATTCATAAATTAGTATATATGATTTTTTGGTGTTGTTTTTTTTTAAAACGAGTTTGTTAGTTTAGATTATTTTTGGATTATTTGTTTTGTTTTGATTGTGTGTAAATTAGTATAGATGATTTTTTGTTGTTTTGTTTCCTTTTTTTGTTTAGATTAATTTACTATTGTTATTTTTTTTATAAATTCATTCAAATGGCAGAACAAAATCAAATGCTTCATCCTGACACTCAACATATTTCTAGCAATTTGGGATTGATGGTGTTATTATTATTTAATAAAATGTTATATTTTAATTGAGAATGAATTATTATTATTATTATTATTAAATGATAAAAGTTTATTTTATGATTAATTGATTAATTTCATTATTTAATTAATTATAAGAATACCAACAACAAGTCATGCGTCATCGAATCAATATTCCCAAGAAGTCACACCGGTTGATTGAAGATAAATTTCAAGAGGCTGAATTTTACTATGTAACATTTGTTTGAGAGTTCAAGTTGGTCCCTGATTTGCTTAGTGCATTGATTAAATATTGGAGACCAGAGACACATACATTTCATTTTCCATGTGGATAATGTACAGTAACTCTGGAGGATGTGGCCATGCAACTCGGGGTCCTAACAAATGGGATGCCAATTATGCATGATAATGGTTACAAGATGGATTTACTTTGCAATGTGTTACTTGGGAAGACGGTAGTTAAAAAGATTTAAAAGGCTGACATTTGAAGGTTTCATCGTTGGATATCAATTTTCACTCGATGGAAATAGTACTGAGGAAGAAGTTTATATGCAAATCAAGCATATATATATTGGAGTTGATTGGGGGAGTTTTGATGTCGGATAAATTCAGTAATTTAGTTCACACTCAATATATCTCGTTTTTGTGAAATCTTAAAAATACTCATCAATATAGTTTGGGATCGACGATAATGACGTTCTTATACCGTGAGACGTGCAAGGCGCCAGTAATTGTAATTGATACTGTTACAATGAATATTGGTGGATTTCTGATGTTACTACAATCATGGGCTTGTCACAGACTTCCATTTTTAACACCGATTAGTCAAATTGTTGTTGATTTTCCTGATGCCGGAAGATAATATTTCTATTTGGTTTTGATTGAAAATGTTAATTAGAATTAAATTTTTTTGATTAAAAATAATTAATGAATATTTTTTAATTGATTTACAGATGGAGGCATAAAATAAAAAGAGCGAGGTTGGTGCATTATAATATTAAGGAGTTTAGGTTGAATATAGACATTAGAAGCAAAAAAGAAGTATACATATAATTTGATTAATTGAATTTTATTATTATTATATTATGATGCCTTAGGTTTTGCTCACCTTAAATTTTAATTTTTTATATAATTCATTTTTAAATTTGTTTTATGATTTATTTGGAGGCCGTACTAGGTGATGAAATTACTTCGTGTGCGTAAGATGTTTGTGATAGTTGTCAATATTGGTATACTATAACACCGCTGATTCATTTTGTTTTAGTCTTCGGATACGATCATGGGAACTCCACAAATTAGATACACGGGATAAGCATGACAAAAATTAGGTTCAAAAGCATGTATTCTTCATTAATATTTGGAACAACAGAGGCTCATTCTTGCCAGCTTTTACTCCCATTAAAGATGATGACTTTCATACTTTGATTTACCTTAACTATTATTGGAATAATGAAAAGTTGTGTACATGACAACACAGAGTGAAAATGCAACAATTTAAAAAATATAAGAAAAATATGGTAAAACGAAAAAATCTGTACCGAATGAGAGTGGAAGTTCATCCCACCATGAAGCAGAAACAAGACATGTGGATGATAACTCATCATAAGCGTTTGATGATTCTGTTGTTCCAGCGTACATACCCAAGTTTATGTAGCATCAGTCAACCCAGTTTATGCATCATCAGGAACCCATCTATTCTCCTATATTTGAATCAATGTATGATTTTGAGCACATGACATCTATGATGTTAAATACTACTATTTACCATTCTACGTTTCCACTAGAGATGAGAGAGCAGAGTGGTGGGCATATATTTACAACACCAAATCAGATGCTCTTAGTAAATGAGGATAATGACTACCAGACCCTAAGCAACATCTCCACAATGCAATCGACCCCCGTCTCGACTTTATCATTCCACAACATCGAAAAAAATTATAGATATTTTATTGTTTTTGTATAAAAACTAATATTAAATAAAATTATTGTTATATTTACCTATTCAAATGATGATGATTTAGTTTCATTTAATTTATCAAACTCATTCAAATAAAATGTGGAAATCAATAACACTTATTAAAAAAAGCAAGCATTCATTGAAATTGAAATAAATACATAAATTCAAATATTCATTCATTCAAATAGAAATACATATGTGATTACCGATGAGGCTTATATCTTGGTAGATTTGGATATTTTTTAATGATCTTCACCCCTACATAATTCATATATCTTCGGTTAACCTTTCTCTCTACTATGGAATCCATACTGGCATAAATATGAGTGGACTCAGGTCGACCCTTTAGACTTTTATGGAGCATTAAATTTGACAGCCATTCGTCATGAGCCTTTTTCGGCTAATATGATTCATTCGGGATCTGTCCGAAAGCATAGCTGTACATATTTAATATCCTCTATAGGTGAAAGCACTCATCAACATAAGTGTATGCGCTTATACCATCATACATACATGCAGTGACTAAATGAGCACATGGATATCTCTAAGCTTGAAAGTGACCAAAGTTACAACATGTTTGTCATAAATCAACTTTAAATGTTTAACCTTGTCCTCATTTGTTGCGGCATATACATGACACAATAAAATATGACCAATTTGGTCGAAGTTATAAATAAGTATTGAGGTTGCCAATCGCTCGTTTCCTTACATTGCTTCCACCACTGTAGGAGCCCAAGTTTAACCTATATTTATGATATACTCAATCTCTTTCCCTTTATCAGACCAAACCTTAGCCAACCTAAAGTACGTCTCTATTACCACACTCGCTATTAGGAGATGACGTGTACATTTTAATATTAAATTAATGACCTCAGCAAGATTTATTGTCATGTGTCCATAACACTGACCACCATCGTATGTTTGTGACCACTATTCTCGCAAAATTCTCGAAGTCCAATTCCAAACACGCTCTCCATAAACTACCTTTAAATTCTCCAATCTCTTATCAAAATTTTATTGTCGTAGTTTGTACCATGTTTCATAATATATACTAGGTTAAACATCAATTATAAAAACACATAACTGGATACACACATCACATGCTTACTATCTCACTACGAATGCGAGTGTTATTGATACAAGCACGTTCTCACATGCAAATGGAGTATTATTGATCATTTCTATATTTTACTAACTTTATATTAGTTTGATCATATATGCTATAATAATACGTATCATATTAAGGTTATTAGTTATTTGGCTAAAGGAGAACTTAGCATATACACATCTTTATAATTGATGCACATTGATATTTTAAGTATTTTAAGCATGTTAGAATAGTCTTGCATTCATGAAATGGTAACATGCTTATTCATTCATTTGTTAGCTCATGTGCATTCATTTTAGCTCTTAGACCTTATACATTAGTTTACATATGTTATATAATGATATAATTAGCTCATGTCAAGCATTCATAGTTCACAAGGTCATAATCATGCACGACATCAAGGTAATTGGATCATTTAAGTTCAATGCCTTTGACTTACCTTGTTTTCTTTGCACATGTAGGTACATTGGAGCATGACAGACATAAGGGCAGCTTGGTGGAGTATTTGGGATCCATATGCAGCTCACAATCAGCTCACAAACATCATAGTAGCTCGTGGAGCAATATGGGAAGCTCAACTCAGCTGGAGGAGCTCAAGGCTAGCTAATCTCAACTAGTTGGACTATTTGAAGACAAGTTACTTAAAGTGACATCCATTGTAGCTGCATAGCTGAATGTGCTACTATGAAGCTTGGGAGATCACGACTAAGAGGATCATTCACCACCAGCCCTTACATTGCTAGCTAGCATATGCAAGCTTGAAGATAGCTCAACTCACACCCAAGGCTGTTGCACATGCTTGGTCTTCATCTTATACATAAGGCTACACCACAAGCCTTCTAGAAATTCATGTGCACGCCTTGTGACAAACCAAGCCATGTGCTATGCATGTGACCCCTTTTTAGGTGCCAAGATGAATGACTACATAACCATTCGACCAAGCATCATTTCTCCTCCAATTGGCGCCAACTTGAAAGGATTCAAGCACTATTCGGCCATGAGACATACCTACTCTTTTCAACTGAACCAACACCTATGTTTTCATGTTATTTATTAAATAATTATGTCATTTTAGAGGGAGACAAGGGTTGGCAAAACCAACATGTATCCATTCGACCAAGTCCTTTCAAAATCTATAAATAGACTAGTCCTATTCATTTGTAAAAACACCTTTATTTTAATACAAGTGAGATTATTCTCTTTCCTCAAGTCCTTGTGACTTTTATCTACTTATCAAGTAATTTAATTACTTATGTTATCAACCCCTCTTTCCTTGATACTTGTGGTTCCTATATCCCTATAGATAGTGGGTCCAAGTCCTTGTTACCACCCCTTAGAAAGATTTGTAAGGCTAGGTCTTTGCTCATTTTAGCACTGGTTCTTCCTTGTTCATTCTAAGATACTATCCTCACCAACCATCCTTTGTTTCATCGCCCATACTATAACCATATCAACATACTTCCGCTACTATTTTCCATAACATAAATAGCCCTCCCTTTCACCTTTACATCTACCACCAAACCATCTATTTGAGCCATTCACTTATGCAGGTTGTTTTGCTTCCTTCCTAGATCCACAATCAATTTAAGGTAGGAGTACCTTACATCAAGCAAATATTTAGAGCTTTGGTGGAAGAAGAAACATGCAAGTGCAAGTGAAAGAAATAAAAAATCAGCAAAGAATTTGCAAGAACTCAAAAAAGAAGAAGAAAAAGAAAGAAAGAAAAGTTGAAACACTCAACAACAAGTCTCATCACCAAGCCATTTCAAGTAAGCATCTAAAATTGATTGTGGTGACAGAAAGGTTGTGAAGTGACTTTGTGTAAGTAACCCCTTTATTCTCTTCTTTCTTATTTCTAAGCGACCATTTTCATTATATTTTGCTTTCTATTCCTACTAACCCTTTTTACAACCGATGCACAACAAGTAAACTTTACTTGGTACATTTTTGAGTAAAGTTACTTAGAACTTGAGATAAAGAGATTGAGAGGAAAAATGCTTGAGCGTGGGAGACTAGAAGAGGAATAGTAAAAGCCTTGAAGTCATAGAGTGCAAACACAAGTGGATTGAGTGACATTCAAGTTTCCTTGGAGTGAACTCGTGAGGATTTGTAAGAGCATTATTTGGTAAGGTCTTTTACACATTTTCTTTTCATATTTCACTAATCATGTCTCGGAGTCTAGGACGAACCCCTGAAAGAGAAGCCCCTAACTTTCAAACTCAAGCAATTATGCATGAGATGGAAAGATTGTTGAAACTAGAGTTGGAGCCCTTATATGATATGATAGATCAAGTTGAAGCATCTTTGGGCAACCGAAGGATAATTCGTTCTATAATAAAACAAGAATTTGAGGAGGAGACTGAAGTAGAGAAAATAACCCAAGGTGTAAGAAGAGAGATGTCCATAGAAATCAAAATGATAACTTCAACAACATCAAGGTAACAATTCCTCCATTTCAAGGACGATCTGATCCTGAAGCCTATATTGATTGGGTAATCAAAATTGAGCATATTTTTAAACTACAAGGAGTAAAAGAAAGTAAGGCTTGCTGCTATGGAATTTGTGGGCTACGCCCTAGTTTGGTGGGATTAATTAGTAAGTTCAAGAAAAAGAAATGGTGAACGCCCAATCAATACTTGGGAATAAATGAAGGCCGTTATGAGGAAAAGGTTCGTGCCTACTCACTATCACCTAGATCTTTATCATAAGCTTCAAAATATTAAACAAGGAAACAAGAGCGTTGAAGATTATTTCAAGGAAATGGAGATAGCCATGATTCGAGCCAATGTTGATGAAGATCGAGAAGCAACCATGGCAAGGTTTTTATCTGGCTTAAATTCTGAAATTACTAACCTTGTTAAACTGCAACATTATATAGAGATTGAGGAGATGGTATATATGGCCTTGAAAATCGAACAACAAATTAAAATAAAGGTCTTCAATTGGAGTAGCCCAAATTCGGCCACCAAATGGAAACGAGAGCCTAATGCTTCCCGGTAGCCAACCCCAGTCCAAGTGAAGGATAATGTTGAGGTAACCAAAACTATACAAGTGGGTGAATCCATCAAGAGTAAAGAAAGACAAATAAACACTTTCGAGAGGTACAAAGACTTCAAGTGTTTTGGAAAAGGACATGTTGCAAGCCAATGTCCTAACCGAAATACTATGATATTATTAGACAATTGAGATGTTGTCTCAGATTCCAAAGAACCTGTCCATGATGAGGAACCTGAAGCAATCCATGAAGAAGAACCAAGAGAGAATGTTGATCATGGAGAAATGCTTGTTTTAAAGAGGTGCCTCCAATCATAATCAATTAAAGAGGATCTGCAAAGAAACAACATTTTTCATACAAGGTGCCATGTCAAGGACAAAGTTTGCACAATGATTATTGATAGAGGGAGTTGCACAAACGTAGCCAGCACTATTATGGTTGAAAATCTCGGTTTGACAACATCAAAGCATCCCACTCCATATAAACTCCAATGGCTCAATGAAGGAGGTGAGTTAAACATTACTAAACAGGTCCTAATTCTTTTTTCAGTTGGAAGGTATAAGGATGAGGTACTTTGTGACATTGTCCCTATGCATGCTAGCCATATTCTACTTGGGAGGCCATGGGAGTATGACAAAAGGGCCATTCATGATTGTTATCACAACCGATATTCCTTTAAGCAAGAAGGACACAAGGTAATTTTGGTTCCTTTGACGCCTAAAGAAGTTCAACAAGATCAAATGCATATGCGAAAAAGTGTCCAAGCCTTGCGAAAAAACAAACTACCAATGAAAAATGAAGATGGACGAAACATGAAACCAAACTTCTTCATGAAGAAACATGATGGTTCATTGCTGGAAAATGGAGGGACTCCTACGAATAATGGTGATGGTTGGGATTCAAAGTCACAACTTTTCACCAAGGGTTTCGATTCATATCTTCAAAAGGTAAGTACTCATTCATTTGAAACCTCGTATATCTTCACTTTTTAGGACAAACCAAATGAAAGGTCACTTCCAAAAAGGATATCCTTAGAAGAAGGTCATTCCAAAAAGGTACCTGTTGGTAATTTATATTCCAAAGAAAGGCCTAAAAGGAGATCTTGTGAAAGGGTACCTATTGGAAGAACACATTCGTTCAAAGGATGTTTTGTTTTATTAAAGGGACATAAAACTATGCAAGAAAAGAATAATAAACACTTCAAGGGTTTCGATTTGAGGATAAACATCCCTAAAGAAGGGGGATGATGCAAGCATGTTCTCACATGCAAAGGGAGTATTCATGATCATTTCTATATTATACTTACTTTATATTAGTTTGATCATATATGCTATAATAATACATATCATGTTAAGGTTATTAGTTATGTAGCTAAAGGATAACTTAGCATATACACATCTTTATAATTGGTGCACATTGATATTTTAAGTATATTAAGCATGTTAGAATAATCTTGCATTCATATAAGCAAGATTCATTACATTCATGAGATGAAAACATGCTTATTCATTCATTTGTTAGCTCATGAGCATTCATTTTAGCTCTTATACCTTATACATTAGTTTACATATGTTATATAATGATATACTTAGCTCATGTCAAGCATTCATAGCTCACAAGGTCATAATTATGCACAACAGCAAGGTAATTGGATCATACAAGCTCAATGCCTTTGACTTACCTTGTTTTCTTTGCACATGTAGGTGTATTGGAACATGGAACATATTGGGGTAGCTTGGTGGAGTATTTGGGTCCATATGCAGCTCACAATCAGCTCATAAACATCATGGCAGCTCGTGGAGCACAATGGGAAGCTCAACTCAGCTGGAGGAGCTCAAGGCTAGCTAATCTCAACTAGTTGGACTATTTGAAGACAAGTTTCTTAAAGTGCATCCATTGTAGTTGAACATAGCTGAATTTGCTACTATGAAGCTTGGGAGATCACGGCTAAGAGGATCATTCACCACCAGCCCTTACATTGCTAGCAAGCTAGACACATGCAAGCTTGAAGAAAGCTCAACTCATGCCCAAGGCTGTTGCACATGCTTGGTCTTCATCCTATGCATAAGGCTACACCACAAGACTTCTAGAAATCCATGTGTACGCCTTGTGACCAGCCAAGCCATATGCTATGCGTGTGACCCCGTTTTAGGTACCAAGATGAATGGCTACATAACCATTCGGCCAAACATCATTTCTCCTTCAAATTAGCGCCAACTTGAAGGGATTCAAGCACTATTCGACCATTAGACATACCTCCTCTATTCAACCGAACCAGAACCTATGTTTTCATGTTATTTATTAAATAATTATGTCATTTTAGAGGGACACAAGGGCTGGCCGAACCAACATGTATCCATTCGGCCAAGTCCCTTCAAAATCTATAAATAGGCTAGTCATATTCATTTTGTAAACACACCTTTATTTTAATAGAAGTGAGTCCTTGTGACTTTTATCGACTTATCAAGTAATTTAATTACTTGTGACGTCAACCCCTCTTTCCTTGATACTTATGGTTCCTATCTCCCTATAGATAGTGGGTCCAAGTCCTTGTTACCACCTTTTAGAAAGATTTGTAAGGATGGGTCTTTGCTCATTGTAGCACTGGTTCTTCCTTGGTCTTTCTAAGATACTATCCTTACCAACCATCCTTTGTTTCATCACCCATACCATAGCCATATCAACATACTTCCACTTCCATTTTCCATAACATAAATAACCATCCCTTTTACCTTTACATCTACCACCAAACCATCTATTTGAGTCATTCACTTATGCATGTTGTTTTTATTCCTTCCTAGATCCACAATCAATTTAAGGTAGGAGTACCTTACATCATTTATGAAATTGGTCGATGTCGTTCTTACCAATATGGTGGATACAAAATATGGGATATGCATACGGAGGTATCCAATAAATTTTTAGTCATCCAATTGTAGCCAAAGTGTATGTTCCTCGATCAGATATCAAGAAAACTCTATCTTCTGGAATGACATATTGACGTAGATTGGTAAAAAATAAATGTAAAGCCTTTTTTGTCTCTCATTCAAAAATCGCGAATGTAACTATAAAGATATTTCTTTCAGCATCTTGTGCAACTACTACCAACAATACATGCTTATATTGACTAGACAACCACATACCATCTACTTGGACCATATGTTTTCAAAATAGAAATCCTTCTATGCATGACTTTAATGCCCAAAAGGGTCCATGAAATATTTTATTCTTTGGAATAGGTTGACCTTCTTTGTCGTATGTAAGTATGATTTGAGACTTCACTATGGGTCTCGAGATGAACCACTTTATTGCTTGTAAACAAATTTGATAGCTCATTGTATGATGTATCCTAATCTCCGTACGTCATATTCATTGCCTTCAACTTCACATTTCAAACCTTATCATATTTTACATGGTATCCAAATTGGCTTCGAACAGATGCAACCAATATTGAACAAGGGATCCTTGGATTTTTTTAACCAACACATTCACGTATTTTCATATTACATCAGAGTCCAATAGTTGGTGGTCTTGTTCAATGAAGTTTCGTAAACATCTGTGAGGACCATTATACATTGTGATGACCTAAGCATCGTGCCTCTAAATTTTCATCGCTCTGATCTTCCACTTGCACTCTGGGCCATATTTAACACACTTCACATATATGGTTTTCTGGTTGGACTCTGAAACGTGGGCATCAACATAGCCTTTGATGGAATACTCTTTAATCACCAACTTAACTTCATTTTTTCTTTTAAATTATATCCCAATTGAAATTTTACCCGAATTTTTGAATGATTCAACCATGTGATATGGAGTTAAATGTGGTATATTTGGGATTCAGGTGCCCTCATCGTATCATAATCTATCTCGTACATGTAAGGAGTAGGTTGATACGATGCGAAAACTTCATTAATGGCCAAATCAGGTGCACCACCACCGCAAACATTGTCATTGTCGTCCAAAATGAGTTCTTCAGTTTCTTCACCTTCGTTGGAATCATCATGTATTTCTCTCAATCAACTTTCAACACCAACATCAATAATCAATCACACTCTACTGCTGCTGATGTCCCACCGACTTCATTTCCACTTTCCAATAGCTCTATAAAGCTGTTTATCGACCTGTATGATGGGTCCTCAAACTCACTTCCGAAAGCCATTTGAGATGAATTTCCAACCACATTTCTTAACGATTCGAGAACATCAAAATGTTTCGCACCTAAAAAATAACTCAATAACTACAATATTTGTTGACTCATATAATCCAATATGGTTCTAATATCATCATCTTCTTCAAGTGGTACTACAATATATCTAATTGGATTGGAATATTCCATAACCTTGTACTTCAAACCATCAAATATAGCTTGAATATTTCTTTATATTGTTAGTTTCGTTTATAAAAAAGTGATGTCCCTTTTGAATATCATATTTATAGGTTTTTCAGACTGGAAAAACAACCCCGAACTCATTTTCCATAATGTGTCCATTATAATGGACGATCGTGAAAAAATTGTTGCTTATTTTATTTAAAATTAAAAATTTTCATTTAGAATAAAAAATACATGTATGTATACTATGATCATAAAATACTTCAAATAAAATTTCTTCACATTTACTTGACTGTTTCTCTAGCAAAATTTGTTTTGTTCCTTGTTTTTGAACAAATCCATGTTTTGTTGCTCCATTTGTCAATTGCTCTCCCTTTCAATCTCATGCTTTTTTGTTTAATTCATTCCCGAATAAGCTCCCTCGTTCATAGAATTATATAGCCAAGAAAAATATTTTTTGATGTTAAAGTTGTATCTAGTTCAGTTGATAAGGTAGCTACAAGAATCAAATATTATCAAATCCAAGTTAATAGCCTAGTCCTGCTCCCTTGTTGGCCTAGTTTGAACCCCTATCCGTCTAGTATACTCCCCTGCTAGTTTTTCCTGAAATTATGGAGGTGGGAGACACGATACAATCCATACGACACACTATAGGGGACACATAGAGTACATGGCATCTCCCCTTTGTTGCCAGGACCCCACTGTGTCTTATGTTGGCACTGTAGCATTAACACCATTGAAGGAAATAATATGAAGAAGACATTATTTTATAAAAAAAATTAAAAAGCAATATTAAAAAAAGTTTACAAAATTTTCATAATCCAAATATCTTCTTCTAATTCAACATGAAGATATTCTTTTAATTTTCTTCTATTTTTTTCATTTAATACATCTGATCTACTATAAAAATAAAAAGATTAAACTTTAAATAATAATTATTATTATTTAACTCTAAAAATATTTTATATTATTAAAATTATCTTTACACTTTTACAAATATAATAATGATCAATATTTATATCTTATATTAAATTATTATTATTAATATCATTAATTTTTTTATATTTATTTTCTTGAACTCATAAAATTTCAACAATCAAGTTTTTAGTAATGGAAATATAATTTTATTAATAAAAACAAAAGAATGGATTAGAATTAATACAAGCCTAAGTATATAGATAAAAATGGAGCCTAAAATCACCAAAAAAAACACTCATAAAAAAAGTATCAGACCTAAAGATACAAGGAAAAACGAAACATTCCCTTAAGAATGACGACCAACATCAAAAGAACTCGGTAACATTCATAAAACTTTGTCTCTGTCGAATTAGACGCTTTACAAAATGATAAATGAGTGGTGAGCGACCGAACTATTTGGCAGGTTGCTTAGCTACACAATTCTGATTATATCAGGAAACAACATTTTACAAAAGAGGGGATCTAACAATACTTGATCATAGACAAACCAACTAAAAAACAAATATTGTGAAGGTCTCTATGCAACACCAAAATAATTGCAAAGGTATGCGATAAACATACCAAAAGTCACAAGGATCGTGCCAAAAGAGTAGAGAAAACATGCTCCACAAGAGCAAAGAAAAACATGTCACAAGTATAGAGATTCTTATTCAAAACTAAAAAAACCAATAAAAAGTCAAACAAAGGACATAGTAAAAAAAATAAAAGATCTAATAATCACTGATGATCGACAACCAACATTAAAATTAATGTCACTATCCACTAAGCAAAAATCAAAGGAAAAAAAAGACGATAACACAAAAATATTAAAAGAAAACCTTTAGTACAATATTTTTTTGAAAATAATTACTTATCCAAACAAAATAATCCCAAATATTAACTTCCAAAATGTTATTTTTAAAAAATTCTAAAATTTTGAAAGTCTGAATCTAAACGCACCTAGTGTTATATTAAGGGTGTATTTAGACACCATATTGTAATGACCAAAAATGTAATTGTAATCATATTTTCATTATAAGGAATTTTAATTTGCTAGAGATATTTGATAAATAAAGTGTAATTACATTGTTTTCCTCTTTGTCATGTTTCGTAACATAAATTTTAATTGCGCAATTATATAAATTCAAAATCCATGAACAAATAGAATTCATTAAGAAGTTGCGAATTTAGAAAAATTTAATGATTTGGGCCAAATAAATATGATAAAAAATTCATCTAACATAATCCGTGTATATTTGAATTTAAAAATATAACGACAATTATATATATGTATATATATATATATGAATTAAATCTAAAAAATATTAATTGGATAAATATAATTTTCTTAACATAATTCATACATATCTTTATCTATGGTAAACTTATTATTTATTCACTCATCTATTACCTAATTTATGTTTTGGCCAATCAACTATTTTCTTTTTTAAAATCATGCAATGTTACTTTTTAGTTCAATTTTGGCTACCTGCCTTTGAAAAATTAAATGCTAATATGATATTTTTTTTAATTATTTTTGAATCATGATGTGGCATTATCTCGTTAACACCATCATTAACTTTTTTTTTAAAGATGAGTGATAAAAACAGAACCAAAATGTAACGTTAAGTATGATTTAAATTAAATAATAATTGGATGACCAAAATAGAAATTAAATAATAAGCGAGTGACTAACTAAATAATTCAACCTTTTTGGGAATAGGGTGGACCATGACCTAGGTAGGCATAGGCTTAGATATGCCCCAGCTATTAAGGGTGCAAATGGACATAGTGTTCAGTGAATTGTTCGTGAACAATTCATTTATGTTCATTTGTTAAGTTAAATAAACGAGTATAAATAATTTTTTTTATGTTCAATCAATAAACAAACGAAGACGAACAAAGGTGTGTTCGGTTTGTTATTATTTAGAACGAGCTTGTTTATGGGCTCATTTATGAGCTCGGTTATAAGCTCCATTATGAGCTCGTTTATTAACTCGTCCATTTATGTTAATGAACAAGCTCATTTACCCGATTCTCCTTTTCATTTTTTTTATTTTAAATATTGACGAAGGTAGGGACTAAATTGAACACATTGTAAAAGTTAAAATTTAATATGTGCATGTTAAGGAGTTTAAGCACTAGTAGCATAATTTTATCATTTTCTTTAGATTGAAAATAAAAGGGTAAAACTAAAATTTGAACATATAAATGAACGCTAAATGAACTTGTTTGTGAACATTAAATGAACATGTTCATGAACATATAAACGGACACGTTCGCGAATAATAAATAAACAAACACGAACTTCTTCAAAAATAAATAAACGAACACAAACACAATATTAAAAATTTAAACAAATATAAATTGACCATGAACCCTTAAAAAATAAACAAACGAACACAAACATAATCTTGTTTGTTCAAACTCATTTCATTTACACCCCTACATGTCATCAAGTGACATCCGTAGTTAAAGGGAATGTTGTTTTTCTCTAGAGGCATTGAGTTTGAGCAACTAGGTCTATAGCGTGGGTTGTTAATGACAAAGATATTATGAACAAATACTATCTTATAATCACCTCAGACTATTCAAAAAAGATATGAACAAATATTATTTTGTAATCACTCTAAATTAATAAAAAAGTTTAAAATTAAAATTTTATTAAGAACAAATATAATATTTGTTTATGAACAAATATTATTTTGTAATCACTCTAAATTAATAAAAAAGTTTAAAATTAAAATTTTATTAAGAACAAATATAATATTTGTTTATGAACATGTAGTTTCCAAATATATTTTGATTGTAATTTTTTGAAGTCTAGTATTCAAATGATATAAACTTAAATCCTTATTAAAAACTCTATCAAAACCCTATTAAAAGAAATTGTAATATGCATAAGGTTATTTAAAAAAAAAAACACATGCATAAGGCTATAATATACCGTCAATCCTCGTTGTAAATGCATGGAGTTAGTCCATGTACTAAAAGATCATAGTAATTGGTATTTTTAGTAATTTGTGTGATCAATATAATTTTATTATCATACTAACATCATAATTAAATTATTATAAACTCAAGAATTATATTTCATTATAAATAAATTTCATCTCAAAATACTAATAGTGTCAATAATGGTATATTCTTTTAAGTTTTAAAAGTATAAATATTTAATATAAAAATTTATCGAATAAACTAACGATATTTTTAACCCTGATATAATATTACATGATAAAACACCATTGAAAAAGGGTAAATTTTTTCTTTGAATCGTATGTGATGATTAGTATTTGTTCAAATTTTTAGTTTAATAATATATATACTTTGTCAACGAACTTAAAATTTTTAGAAAAAAATATTTTTTTACCATAGAAGATACTTGATGGTTAAAATTTAATTTTTAAAACTACATTATACAAGTTAGAACCCAAATCAGGAATTTCATTTTATAAAATCTTTATTTAAAGTTACTCAAGAGTTGAAGCACTTTCGTATTCATTCTCAGTTGGGAAGTTTTACAATGCGGCACCCTTAATATACAGAAATGAAAAGACGCTATCGGTTTTGTTATTATTATTTTTTAAACAAAGACGGTAAAAAATTACCTAAAACATTATTCTTTCTACTTAAAACATCAATATTTTTTAATATTTCCGGTAAAGTGTCAAATAATAACAAAACTCATAAAAAAATAATAAAATCGATAGAAATAATAATATTTTCGATAATTTTTTTTACCGATTTTTTTTAAAAAAATAATAAAATCGATAATATATTTTTTTAACCGTATATTAAAGCTTCCGCACGGGATCATTTCGCTCATTCTCAACGTTCAGTTATATTAATGGGTAAGAAAGCCACTTTTCATATATATATATATATATATATATATATATATTCACGTTATTTTTCTAATTGATGTATTCCACTGTTGTTTTTAAGAAAACTTCTATTCAACTTTTCTAAGACGGCCACCCAACCCGCCTAACAACTTTGTCATCCCAATCATTCTTTAGCACCCACTTTCATTTAATATATATAACCCAACATAAAATATAATATTAAAATGATATAAATATATATTCACTATAATAGTAAAGTTATGTTTTATTAAGGAATTCTAAGATTTTATGTTTGAATTTCACCATATATAAATAACATATTTAGGCTTTCAGTTCAAATTTTATTTTAATTAAAGCCATGCCATATGTGAACATGGTTTATATTTATCTTGGTTTAGTTTTTGATATATTATAATTATGAGTCTCTTCGTTTATTTACAAATATAATTATATTTTAATTCGATGAATCATCATTTATAAATTACAGATGTTAGAAACTTCAACAAATTTAATTAATGAATTGATTGAAATAGTAATAGAGAGACTGAGGTTGATTTGCAAGTATTTAAAATGGTGAGGATGTTGTATTGCTTTTGAACGCAAGCTACCAGGTAGATAGACCCCAAACCCCAAAATTCCACACATTGAACCGCCCCCAAGTCTTTTATAAGGAAAAAAACCCCTTTAAATGTTGGATGTAGACGTGACTGACATACCCACAAATCCACCCTTTTGTTTCTATCGTCTTCAATCATGGAAAAGATTTATATTATGACTTCCATCCCACGCACTAAATTTCTTCATAACGTCTTGCATTAGAACAATCTGGAAACATACGCCTATTGTGATATATATCTCTATTTATTGATCGATGTAATCTCATATGATCTCATTAAACAACTTCAATGGTAGAAGGAAATCTTATTTAAAAGTATTTTGAATTTAAATAGTTATATGTGTGCGTCGATTCTAATCAATCCAAATTATTAAAAAGAACCATATAAAAAGTTGATAATACTAATATTAAAATGCAGGGTTACATATATAACGTGGTTCTCGTGTTGCTGTTTAACCCCAATAATTAAAACAGGGGAAGAAGAAAGGGACCCAATGGAGAAATTGACCACTCAACAAAGTCAAAGCTTGCCAAGGCATGGAATGGAACCATCTCTTTTGTTTATTTATTTATTTAGGTAATTTGCCATTTGTCTCCACTTGATTCTTTTTAATTATTAACTTATACAAAGGAACATTTTTTTGAGCAAGTGGATTACATCTGAATTAAGAGTTATTGTTATTATAAGTTGGGATGATATGCTGATTTGGTCCAATAAATGACATAAACTATAATATTTGACATTGTCAATTGCCTGCAAATATAAAGATACGTGTACTCTTTTTAGAATTTGTTACGTATTGGGATGTTAATCCGATGAAACAATCATACAAATTGGGTCATGTGGAAAGGGTTTGGAGGATGGTTGTTGTTACCATATTGGTACAAGTCGCATTTTTATGCCTATCATTTTCATCTTTAAATCATTATTAATTTAAATTTCATTCTAACCCACACTTCCGTTTGTATCTCAAATAATATTTTTATTTTCGTATTACATTTTAAAATAAAATATATCAAATAATCAACTTATTTTTTCTATATCATGTATCATCGATATTTTTTTTATAAACAAATACTTCTGTATATCAAATAATCAACTTATTTGTTTTTTTTATCTACTTAACATGACATTTGATAAAAATGAACCTATCAACTCGAGCCATTGTTTTTATGGTAACTCAATTCCAGCAACCTTCACAATTACTTGCGATGCAATTGATCAAAGGGCGAGGCATTGTGATGAACTATAGATCGGAGATTTGTCTTCTACGATTACTAAAGAAATGGATATTTGTTGTCTACCATTAACAGCATAAGTGGGAGTCAAAGGGGACGGTCAAAGGGTGCCAACATGGTAAAACAATGACACTAAATCATTCAAATATGTCATATCAATAATCCGTTAATGGTTTATTGACCGATTTGTTATAAAACAATAACATTAGTAACCCTTTCATTACTTTGAAACGTCAGAAAACGAAAAATTATTCATACTTCAATTACCATTTAAGTAGTTTACCCTTATAGTTAATAACTGAAGAATATGAAGAACGAGTCGAACAAAATAGAAAATAATATCTAAAATGACATTACTCATTTAGTGCTATAGAAGTCACTAAAATTTCCTAATTTTAGCAGGGGTTATCGAGGACAACTTTAAGATTTTGTATAGATTTTGAGGTCTGTTTTAAAACTGGGCCTCAACTATTCACACATCAACCTTAGACCAGATTTTTTAAGTTTTAAAGTTAGATCTTGTAACTAGAAAAGTTGGACTAGGATGCAAAATAAATTATTATTTCCAATTACGTTTATATAAACTTCTGATATATTAATAAATTATTTATTTATTTAGATTATTATTTGATAACATAAATTATGTAAGATTTATTTTACATAAATTACATGTTTTAATTCTAAATCTAAAATTTAAAATCCTAGCTCATGTAATATAAATTATATACCTTAAATTCTAAACCATAAAACATAAACCTTAAGTAAGACACATGAAATTAAAATAAACAATTTTATATAAATTAAAATATACACACTCTATATATCATATAAATTTCTTATTTTTATTAATATAGGATGATTACAAGTGATAATATCTATTCTACACACTCTCAACCATTTGACAATGATGCTCAAGCATCTTACAGTCGTTGATGCTCGAACTCATAACTTCTAGAGGTAATAACCACCCCTTTAATCATTAAGATAACTTGGTTTGTACAATTTTTTAATTATTTTATTATCAAAGTAAGCCTTATAAATTATATATTTACTTAGTAAAGAGAACCGGGAAAGAGAATAAAGTTTTCCTCATAATTTGAACTTTAAACATAATATTAACATACTTAATAATACCTATAAAAAATATGATCACTAAAACACGGACTGTATATATAGTTCGTATTTTAGTGATCCATTAATACAATGTAATTTTTTTTGTTTTACATAGATTTAAAACCGTTGAATGAGTGAAAATAGATGATCCAGATTGACTCTTTATTTTTTTTCCCCTAAGTGAATATCTTCACATATCCTACTGTTAATATGGACCATATATTTTCACTCATCCAACGGTCCTCAATCTGTGTAAAACTATTTAGTTTTACATTGTGTAAGAGGATCCTGCCCCTATATATATATATTTATAATGTAATATAGTTTATTAATAACTTATAGTACATATATATGTTGATATATTTATATATTTATTTTAAATTTATATTATTCATTTATTATATTTTATGTGCGGCACACCAAATATTAACAAAAACCGAAAATAGTTTGATAGCATAATATCGTGTGACCATGAACAAATCTATATTAAGATTAGGATATCCCCAATCAAACAAAGAAAAAAGAATTTAATTTAATTTATATATAAATTTTAAAAATATATAGAATATTGTTTTAATAAATTATAAATAAATATTAAACGACAGAGGGTGAAAGATTTTATGAAAAGAAAAAGGTAATTTTACCCAAAAATGATTCTAAAAAAATATTATTTATCAAAATATAAGTCTTTCACCCATACTTACTAAAATATTACTATTTCAAATTACGTTGTAATAATACATATTCTATAGAACGCGCTCTGTGTTATGATTGTCTCTTGGGCCACAACCGAGTAGGTACGTCAAGATCATATATAGAGTCTATTGGCAAGGTAGAATAAGTTTGTCCTCATTTTAAGCATTTCATTATTTTGTTTATGTTAGATTATCCCTATTTCGAGCATTTTAACATCTACAAGTAGCATTTTTGTTATTTTTTTGCATATATGTAGAGGTGGACAGTCGGTAGGTTATTAGATTAATCCACATGTAAAGGTACATGTCTTGTAAACACCATCGAGGTTGCACCTACGACCTAATCAATGATGTTGGTGAGCCATCTATAACACGATGTTATTCCATTAATAATACATTTTCCCCTCGAAGGTGTCTGAAGTCGATCGTAAGCATCCGTTATGCCCCACAATCTTTGATGTGATCCTATTGAGCACCAAATTTAAACTGAACAAGCTCACAAATTTGAAGTTCTCCCAAGCTGATTCTAAGGGAGTTCTTCCTTAATTCATTGCTTACTTACTCATTTATGCATTATGTGTTACATAAGTATGTCTTAAACACATAATACTATGCTGAATATTCATATGTTATAAATTGCTTGCATACTTTATGATATTCATGCATATTACATCTTTACTTAGTTTATGTCATGGTTAAGTTAGCTCATGCATTCATTCTTAGCTTATCTTAGTTCATATGCACACATTAACTACACGTATGTCATGTGTGATTACATTTCTAGCTCATTTTCCGTTTAATAATTTGTTTTATTGCTCTATATAGGTAAATTGAAAGCTAAGGCAACTTATGACATGTTATGGATTAAAAATACAAGCTTCGACAGCTCATATTAGTTCATAAAAGGTTTTATGCTATCTCACTTAGCTCAAGAAAGCTTCATGGAGCTCAAAGGTTAGCTGAAGGAGCTGAAGGGAAGCTGAACTTAGCTGGAGAGTAGCTGGAAAGAATAAAAGGAGCTAAAGAGACACTAGCTAGCTACACTCACCTAACTAGCTTAATTAAGTATTTACATTGATGCCATGTATGAACCATGAGCTTAGCTTGCTTCCAAAACCAAATCTACATCACCCTTGGACGTGAGGAACTGAACACATTCAAGGTACATAATGTGAACACATTAAAAAGGCAATCCAAGGGTCATTTAACGTCATTCAGATTGTTCTCCATTTTATTAATAGGTTCTAATCATCTTTCGGTTATGAAGTCTTCTTGAAATTTAATCCCCTATATCTTAGCTTTGCAACACACTTTGAATCATATCAATTCAACATCGGGATCTTGAGATATGCCCAGATTACCAAAGACAGTGCAGGCTGGAAATTCATACAAGATTTACAACCATTCATTACCTTCCTTGAATTTATGAATGGATAGCCTTGATGAAGAGATTCATAGACCAGAAGTGGATATTCAAATGAAAACCATTCATCATATTTATGATAAAGAGTGCACATTCATCCAAGGCAGTTAAGAGTCTTGTTCACACTCAAGAAGGATGTATTCATTTAATCCATGCACATTCATCCAAGCAAGTTCATGAAGGGAATCAAACCATCAGATTCACACATGGAGCCAAGTACAAGTAAGGAGCCAAATGATCAAGTTCACACGAGATCCAAATTCATGCAAGGGAGCTAAACCAACATGTTCAGACCAAGGGGGAAGAATTCAGTCAAAAGAGAATTAATTCATTAACGGATGGATATGAATTCATCCATTCTATTATCTTTTTTTACACTTGTTGTGCACTGCATCCACTTAAAGTATCCATGAATGTTCATTAATTAAAGATCTTATGTTCACATTTACATGCTTTGTATCCTAGGTACCTTAAGGCTTATAAATAGCTAAAGACTTTATTTTGTAATCAACCAATTAACTTTGATTTATGAAATATTTGCAAGCATTTTTTCTCTTTAGTTTTTAAGTGAACTTTATCGACTTATCAAACTTATGCTTGTGGCGCCACTCCTATTTATTTTAGCCCGGTACTTGTGTTTCCTAGTTCATCTATAACAAGAGTGGCCAAGTCCTATTTTATCACCCCTCAAAGTCATCCTATAAGGCATGGGGCCTGGATTTATGTAGCTTCGTTTCTTCCTTGACACTTTGAGATGCTATCTTCAAAATCCATCACCTTCACCATCCATCTACTACTTTCTTCCATCACCATCAACCATAGATCCATTCAACCAAACAACACAATTCCATATCTTTTCAAACATATCTTCCGTAGCCATCTCTATATTTCCATTCCCTTTACTTTCATCTAACTATTTTATTTGAGGTTCTTGCTTGTGCATGATCCTCGTTGCCTTCCTAGATCGAAACAATCAAAAGACAACTTATCTTCAACAACAACATCTTGCCTTCCTAGATCGAAACAATCAAAAGACAACTTATCTTCAACAACAACATCTGTTAAAGTTAGGGTGACCTATGTCAATATTAGTTTTCAGCCTGAGGGGCCTCATTGTGGCAATGATCTAACTCAACGTGTGCTTCTATTTTGATTAGATATTCAAGATTAAGACTGACTGGATGGAAAAGTGTTATTGTTTAAGTGTCGCATGGGTTAGCAACCAACCCAACTATGCTAAGTCTGTGAAATATGTTAGACCAAAAAGGTGCGTGGTCTTTTGATTAAAAGCACGTTGACATCTCTTTCATTGATTAAAGCACATCGATGCTCATTGTTGATTGATGGATACTGATGCAAAATCATTAATAAAGAACATAATTTCTTAATTGCGAATTGAAACAAAAAGATGCTCAATTGTTCACCGAAGTATAGAGGTGTTAGATTTCAGATTTAAGCAAAGATGTAACCTCTTAGACTCGGCCTGGACGATATGCCCAAATCTAGGCAGTTACATATCTTATTTAGAAATTTCTTTTCATATTTAAAATAACGTTTAAATCCATATACAATATAATATGAAATTATTCATAAGAAAAATTCATACGATAAACGTCCATATATCAATATATACATGTATCAGAAAAACCGTATGAAACATATGCATAGTAAAATATCATTAATACAAATATATCCAGACGGAAGCAAAAAAAAGTGTCACTAAAGTATAACAAAAAGGTATGTAGAGATATACAGTGGTACAAAAATAGGTGTAGTCGATCCTCATGATGCCAAGTCTACTAGCCTATGATCTGCTACTATCTGAAAAAGTTAAAAATTACATAATGAGCTAAAAAACACAGTGTGCTCCTTACGGTGTATAAAAACGTACATATTAAGTACTTCAGTAAAATCAGTTTATCAAACATGTTTTAAAAATAAGAACATTACCCTCATCCGATCACCAGAATGTGTAGGTTCCCTAGAACCACACACCCACCTGAATACTTCAGTAAAAAATCAGTTTATCAAACATGTTTTAAAAATATGAACACTAACCCCATCCGATCACTATAATGTATAGGTTCCCTAGAACCATACACCCACATGTACACTCGGTAAGGGCCTTATACACACAACATAATGACTTGCGGTAAGGGACTTACCATGTGCACAAAGCAGAGGAGCCTGCGGTAAGGACTTACCTTAAGTACAAAGCCGAGGTGCCTACAATAAGGACTTACCTTGAGCACAAAGCTAAGAAGCATGCGGTAAGGACTTACCCTGAGCACAAAATTGAGAAACATGCAGTAAGAACTTACCCTATGCACAAAGTAGAGGAGCCTGCGGTAAGGACTTACCTTGAGCACAAAGTCGATGAGCTTAAGGTAATGACTTACAAGTCATAGATTAGGCCTGAGATACTTCCTCCAATAATACCCCAATGACAGTAATAAACATGTATGTACTCGAGTGAAAATGATAGTTTAGTTCAGTAAAACATAAAAATATTCCAGACTCAGAAATTATATACAAAAATACAGAATTCAGAGATCATATAAGAAATGTATAGTAAATCAGATACAAGATAAACAATATTCAGTATTATTAGAAATCTAAACTAGTTCAAATGAATAGTTTAAAACAATAATGTAACACCATCAGGAAACACATCTGTATCGGTCTGAGTAGTCTGATAAGAAAGCCTACTACTGAGTTTGCCGATCACGATCAACGGTAGCACTAGATCCTACAAATTGAAAAATCTATATCGAAATCCTAATATGAATAATAATAATAACCCATATTTAAACAATTTATAGATACCTACGAGTAACTCTCGAGGAATGCATATCTTCTTGATCTGACGGACGGGAAACATTAGATCTAACCAATCCTCGTTAGGGTAAAACACGAGTATCTTCATAAATCGAATCAATTCCATAATAATCCTAAATAAATAAGTAAAAATGTTAAAAATACTAAGCATTTTTGGATTAACGGGCTCGATTCGCCCAATGACAGTAATAAACATGTATATACTCGAGTGAAAATGATAGTTTAGTTAGTAAAACATAAAAATATTCCAGACTCATAAATTATATATAAAAATACAGAATTCAGAGATCATATAAGAAATGTATAGTAAATCAGATACAAGATAAACAATATTCAGTATTATTAGAAATCTAAACTAGTTCAAATGAATAGTTTTAAAACAAATAATGTAACCCCATCAGGAAACACGTCTGTCGGTCTGAGTAGTCTGATAAGAAAGCCTACTATGAGTTTGTCGATCACGATCAACGGTAGCACAGATCCTACAAATTGAAAAATCTATATCGAAATCCTAATATGAATAATAATAATAACCCATATTAAACAATTTAGATACCTACGAGTAACTCTCGAGGAATGCATATCTTCTTGATCTGACGGACGGGAAACATTAGATCTAACCAATCCTCGTTAGGGTAAAACACGAGTATCTTTATAAATCGAATCAATTCCATAATAATCCTAAATAAATAAGTAAAAATGTTAAAAATACTAAGCATTTTCGGATTAACGGGCTCGATTCGGGGTTTTCGGGTCAGAATTTGGAAAACGGATCGCGGAAGCGAACTCATGATGTCGAAAAAATCAAATGGAGGTTTTCTAAAAAAGTCAACACCAGTCAACGGTCGATCAATTGTCATCGGTCAATAGTTAACGGTTGGTGGTTAACGGTCAACAGTTGATCGGTTTGGTTCGAGTTGAGTCAGACACGGGTTGGTCGGCGACGGGTCGGATCAGGTCGACCCAAATTTAAAAAACCCAACAGGCAGTGGGACTTCTCCACGCACAGGGGCAATGCGTGGGGGTGTGTGCAGGGCCTTCGGGGGTTGAAAAATTCCTATGTACATTTTAAGGAGTTTGAGACACTTACATAGTTCGATTCTTAACGGTAAATGGCATAGAGCTCAATTTCGCAACGTCAAAAACTTGATCTTCGTCACCCCTTTAAATACTGGAAGGTAACAACAACAGGCAACCACCATTGAACTCAGGACGACGCAAGGAACATGATGGTGCGGGAGATACAAAAACGGAGCAAGGTCGGCGATGAAACGACAATTGAATTTTCTTGCTTAAAAAAAGCTTGAAGAGAGACTGGGTTTTCTAAATGAGGAAACTTTCTAGATTTGGGGGTTATATACCCCCTAAAAAGAAAAATGGTAAAATTACACTATAGGTCCTCTAATTTTAATATTTTTTAAATTTAGATTCGAATTTAATCAAAATTTTACTTTGGCCCCTAAATTTAGATAAAATTTTAATTTAGTCCTTAAAAATATTTTAAGAAAATTTTAGGCCCTAATTTGGGGTGTGAGAACTCTCCCCCTTAAAATAAATTTCGTCCTCGAAATTTAGGACGAAATTTACTTGATGGAAAATAGATGCGAAAAATTAGCCTCCAATGATCTAACTCTATGGACTGACCTACGGGACTCTGAACTGTCATTGAACTCTTAGTATTATCCACCGGAATATTAAGAAGCTCGGGAATAGAATGTGACACATATGAATGGGTAGAACCATTATCAAACACGGCAGAGTAGGAACTAAATGAATAGTAATAGTACCTGCAATCACATCAGACTCATCGCGGTCTTGTCGACGTCTAGCAGAGTAAACCAACCCAGGCTGTCTGGTCTCAAATTTGGCTGGACCCCTACTATGAGAAGCTCAACTTTTATTGGCAAATTTTAATGCTCTCTCTTGACTATGGTTCTATATTAGAGTCTGAACTGTACTCCAGGTACGAGCAGTACCTGGAGTACGAACTGGCGTCTAAACTGTAAGAGCTGGCTCTGGACAATTCCTCAGGAGATGATCACCAGAACTACATATAAAATAGGTACCCAACTTCTTCATGCATTCAACAAAATGGCGTCTTCCACACTACTCACATGTCGGCAAAGACTGCAACCCAAAAGAAACACCCTAACTAGAAGGAGTCACATGGTGAATCTGATATCTCATGCCTAGCACTCGCACTACCTCTCTAAGGATACTCACCCATCCTCTCTTGATGGGGGATGCAGAAGAGTCAACAGAACAGAAGGCCTCCTAAATTGGTCTCGGTCTCTATCTCTCTGGTTCTCCATACCCACTCGCTTTATCACCTCAGCGATCTTGGCTATCTCAACCAATGCATCAAAGTTTCTCTCCCGATGGGGTTGTAACTTGACTCCTGATCTCATACATGAGTTTATTCTCGAACCTCAAGCACCGATCCAATTCAGTGTCAACAAGCCCAATAGCATAACGGCTCAACCTTATAAACTCAATTTCATAGTCCATAAAAGACATATCACCCTGCTCCTAATTCTGAAACTCCTGGCGTCACTCCTGCAGATATATCTCTACGATGTAGCGACTCTGAAAACATGCCCCTAGAATATCCCAATTCAATTGATTCCCCATAATACTACCAGAAATCGATTGCCACCATCAAAAACTCTCTTTCTTCAGCATAGCTAGGGCTCGCTTTAACTTTTATTCATGCCTCAGATTTATCTCATCCATAATCCTCTCTGTATCCTCCAACCAATACTCAACGCCAGTCGGAGGTCCACCAGTAATGCCCTCGAACGAAACTACTCCAACAGCTACCAAAGACTTCAAAATCTCAACCGTAGACATATTACCAGGGACTCTAGCAGCTCTCCTAAATATATGAAAGACAACTCTATTAATGACATCCTCTTCCATATCAGTGTCCTCATCCTCATTGACGGGAGGTCTCTCGCAGGTGTAACAGGATCATCTCGAGAAATAAACGGATCTACATGTGAAACAAGAGGATCTCATGATGACATCAGATCGTCTATCCTAATAGAAGGTCGAGTTGCTCTCCCTCGAGTACGACCACGACATGACCTACAACCTTTAGCAGTACTCATTGAATAATTATATAAGGCTCTACAGAAAGAATTTGAACTTAAGTTAGACCAACATCATGAATCTCAAATATATTTAATCTCATAAAATAGGGTGACTCATTTTTTTGAAAATATCAAAAAATATCTTGAAAACCCATATTTTAGGACTTATCCACAATCACAATATTTAAAACCGAATGCTTTGATACCACCAAGTGTAACCTCCTAGACCCGACCTAGACGTTATTCCCAAATCTAGGCGGTTACATATCTTATTCAGAAATTTATTTTCATATTTAAATAACGTTTAAATATAATAAATATATATGAATTAGTCATAAAAAAGTTCATATGATAACGTCTATATCAATATATGCATGTATCAGAAAAACCGTATAAACATATACATAGAAAATAACGGTAATACAAATATATCGAGACGGAAGAAAAAACAAGTGTCACCAAAGTATAACAAAAAGGTATATAGAGATATACAATGGTACAAAAATAGTAGTCGATCTTCCTAATGCCAAATATTCTAGCTAACGGTCTACTACTATCTAAAAAGTTAAAATTTACAGGATGAGCTAAAAAGCCCAGTGTGCTCTTTACGGTGTATAAAAACACATATACATATACATATAAAGTACTTCAATAAAATTAGTTTATCAAACATGTTTTAAAAATATGAACTAGCCCCATCCAATCACCAGAATGTGTAGGTTCCCCAGAATCATACACCCACATGTACACTCGGTAAGGGCCTTATACACACAGCATAAGGACATGCGGTAAGGACTTACCCTGTGCATAAAGCAGAGGAGCATGTGGTAAGGAATTACCCTAAGCACAAGCCGAGGAGCCTGTGGTAAGGACTTACCCAAAGCACAAAGTCTAGGAGCTTGCGATAAGGACTTACCCTGAGCACAAAGCCGAGGAGCCTACGGTAAAGACTTACCATGAGCATAAAATCGAGGAGCTTATGGCAAGGACTTACAAGTTATAGACTAGGCTGAGATACTTCCTCCATAATAACCCCAATGACAGTAATAAACGTGTATGTATTCAAATGACAATGGTAGTTTAATTCAGTAAAGCATAAAAATATTCCAGACCTAGAAATCAGATTCAGAAATACAAAATTCAAAGATCATATCAGAAATGTACAGTAAATCATATATCAGATAAACATTATTTATAAAATCAGGTATCGCATCATAAAAATATTCAGTATTATCAGAAATCTAAACTAGTTCAGATGAATAGTTTAAAACAATAATGTAACACCATCAGGAAACACACTTGTACTGGTGAGTAGTCTGATAAGAAAGCCTACTATTGACTCTATCGATCACGATAAGTGGCAGCGCTAGATCCTATGAATTGGAAAATCTATATCGGAATTCTAATATGAATAATAATAATAATAACCCTTATTTAAACAATTTAAAAATACCTACGAGTAAATCTCGAGGAACACCGATCATACGAATTTTATGGAGGGGAAACACCAGATCTAACCAACCCTCGGTCGGTGAAACACAAATAACTCCATAAATATATATTCTCGAATCAAATCCATAATCAAATCCCAAATAAATAAGTAAAAATGCTAAAAATACTAAGCATTTTCGGATTAATGGGCTTGATTCGGGCCTTTCGGGTCATAATTTGGCAAAACAGATCGCAGAATCGGACTCCGATGTCAAAAAACGTTAAGATGGATGTTTTTGAAAAAAGTCAATGTCAGTCAATAGTCAATGGTCAACGGTCGGTCAATGGTCAACGAATGTTCGGTTCGATTCGGGTCGGACACGGGTCGGGTCAGGTAGGCGGTTCGGCCCAAATTCAAACAAACCACCAGACGGTGGGACTTCCCCACGTACAGGGCCTTCGGGGTCGAAAAATTCCAGAAAAATTCCAACATACTTTTTAAGGGGTTTTGAGACACTTACCAAGCTCGGTTCACAACAGAAAATCCATATCAAAATCCTAATAGGAATAATAATAAACCCTATTTAAATAATTTACAGATACCTACGAGTAACCCTCGAGTAACGTAGATCGTGCGAATCTGACGGACGGGAAGCAACAGATCTAACCAACCCTCTATCGGATAAAATACGAGTACCTTTATAAAAATATATTCTTGAATCAATTCCATAATCAAATCCCAAATAAATAAGCAAAAATACTAAAAATACTAAGCATTTTCGGATTAACGGGCTCAATTTAGGGCTTTCAGTTTAGAATTTGGCAAAACAAATCGCAGAATCAGACTCACGACGTCAAAAAACGTCAAAATGGAGGTTTTAAAAAAGTCAATATCGATCAATGGTCAACAATCAGTCAACAGTCAATGGTTGACCGGTTCAGTTCAGGTTGGATTGGGCCAGATCAGGTCAGGTTAGGTCAGTCAGGCCGATCGGATCGTTTCTAGAAACCTGCCAGGTGGTGAAACTTCCCCACGTACAGCGGCGGTGCGTACGGGGCCTTCGAGGGTCGGAAAAATCATGAAAAAATTCCTATATATTTTAAGGGGTTTTGAGACATTTACCAAACTCAATTCACAATGGTGAACGGCGAAGAGCTCGATTTCGCAACATCATAAACTTGATCTTATTCACCCCTCACACACTGAAGACAACGAACATGAGGCGACCACTTTTGAACTCAGGACGAAGCAAGGAATACGATGATGCAGGAGGTGTAAAAAATGAAGCAACAGTCGGCGACAAAAAGATGATTGAAGTTTCTTGCTAAAAAATGAAAGATTGAAGAGAGAGAATGTGGTTTTCAAATAGGGAATCTTTATATATTTAGGGGTTATATACTCCCTAAAAAGGAAAATGGTAATATTACACTATAGGTCTTCTAGTTTTGAGTACTTTTCAAATTTAGATAAGAATTTATTCAAAATTTTACTTTGGCACCCGAAGTTAGTTAAAATTTCAATTTCGCCCTCAAATTTTTTTTAAAAAAAATTAGGCCCTAATTTGGGATGTGAAAAAAGAGGTACTCAATCATTTTAAAGCATATAGGTGTCAGATTTTAGATTGCAATAAAAAGGTGTCCAATCATTAATTCAAGTACAAAGGTGCTATGAATTCAACACAATGGTGTTCTTTTATTAATTTATGCATTGTGGTGCTTATTTGTGTTGTAGGATTCGATTTATTTGGCAGGTGATGCCAAGTTATGGTGGCAGCCGAAGTTCAATGATAGAGTGCTCTCCATAAAGACTTGTGAAGAATTAAAGAATGAATTGAAGACTTTTTTTCTCCATGAGAATGTATATTATAACTCTCATTAGAAGTTGAGGGAATTGTCCTATATAGGAACGTACGAGAGTATGTAAGAGAATTTTAAACATTAATGTTAGATATCAAGGATATTTTGAAAGGGATAAGATGTTTTGTTTTCTTGAAGGACTCAAGTTGTGGGCTGGGCTTGAGCTGCATAGGTAGAAGGTGCAAGATCTGACTGTAGATATAGTTGATATTGAATGCCTTAATGATTATAGTGACCAAATTAGAAAGCGTAAGGTGCCTTATACTGGTGGAACTAATAGTTAGTATGAGAATCATAACAAGCTGGCCATAGGGGATAGGAGAACGTGTTAGGGAGCTGATAAGAGATTTCTTGAAAGGGACCCAAACCAAGGTAGAGTTTCCATTGGTTTTAGATTGAATGGTGGTGTAACTAGAACTTCATTGAAGTGTTTCCTTTATAATGGGCCTCATCGGGTTGTAGAATATCCTCAACAAAGTGTATTTAATGCCATGGAGGCATTGACAAAGGATGAGACACAAGCCAGCCCACCTACAGAATATAGTGAGATTGAGTAAGCTAGAATGAGTTCCTTTTGGTTCCTAAAAGCATTACACTCCAAGTTGAAAGCTTGAAAAAGGAGACAAAGAGGGGATTGATGGGGATTGATGTATGTAGACTTTTTGGTAAATAAGAAAACTTTCAAAGCTCTAGAAGACACATGGTAACTGATACATTCATCTCACCAGGGGAAGCCAAAAGATGTTGGTTGAACATCACCAAAGAGGTGAGACAAATGAAAGTGGTGAACTCAACTGTTTCATCAATACGAGAAAGGGTGGAGATCAAATTTGGTTTGTGTGGAGGAAGCGTGGGTTAACTATTTCCTACATGGATGATTTTTGATGTGGTCTTAAGGTTTGATTTCATGATGGAAACCCAGGTGGTCCTTGTTCTCGCGTCAAGTTGTTTGATGCTCTTAGGGGGAACAATTGTTATAGTACCAACTATAATTCTTCCTCGGTTATGAAGATGTTATCAGTTATTCAATTTAATAAAGGGATAAAGAAGGAGAGTCCTTCATTTTTAGGTTTTCCCATTTCTAAGGAGGGATCCAATTTTGGAAAGGTGTCTGTAGGTTTCAAAAGGTACTAAGTGACTTTGAAGATGTAATATAAAATAATTTGCCAAAAATGTTGCCATCTAGAAGTCCTAGATCATAAGATTGAGCTACTCTTAGGAATAAAACCTCTTGTGACGTGTCTCTACTAAATGAATTCCCTGAATTGGATGAGTTAAGGAAATAGTTGAATAAATTACTTTAAATAGGATTCATTCGACTGTCAAAATCTCCTTTTGGGGAACTAGTGTTATTCTATAAGAAACATGATTGAAGCTTGAGACTGTGTGGACTATCGAGCATTGGAAAAATGTGACCATGAGGAGCAAATATCTAATTGCTCTAATTGTAGAGTTATTTGGTCAACTAAGTAATGCCAAGTATTTCACTAAGTTTAGAGTTATTTGGTCAACTAAGTAATGCCAAGTATTTCACTAAGTTGGATCTCGAGTTAGGTTATCATCAAGTGAGAGTGGCTGAAAGGGACTAACTAAAAACCTGTATAACTCGGTATGATGCATCTGGACTAACCAATTCTCCTACCACTTTTTGTACTTTGATGAACTAGGTGTTTCAAAAATAATTGGATAAGTTCGTATTCATATATGTAGATGATATAATGATTTATATAGCCTCCCTGAAAAAGCATTATGAGCACCTTCAATTGGTGTTGGTGAGACTATGAGAGAACCAACTATTAGTGAATAAGAAGAAATATGCTTTCTCCCAAACTCAAGTCCAATTACCAGGGCACATCATTGAACAAGGGAACGTTCATATGGAAAAAGAGAAGGTGAAAGCCATCCAATAGTGGCCAACTCTACAGAATGTTAGTGTACTTAAATCTTTTTTTGGATTGGTCAATTATTGCAGACGATTTGTGAAAGGCTATTCTCGTAGGGCAATATCTCTCATTAATTTGTTTAAGAAAGATAAAGAGCGAGTCTAGTTAAAGGACTGTTAATAAGCCTTTGAGGAATTAAAAAGGGTGGTGGCCAGTGTTTCAGTTCTTGTCTTACCAGATCTAGAAAAGCCTTTGGAAGTTGAGACTGATGCGTTAGACTATGCGATTATTGAGGTGCTTTTACAAGATGGACACTCTATGGCATTTAAGAGAAGGAAACTAAATAAGACTAAAATGAGATATAAATCACCTAAAAATGAGCTTTTATTAGTAATTCATTGTGGAATTGGAGACATTATTTGTTGTGTCCAAGATTCGTTGTAAGGATGTATAATACAATGAGACTGATCTAGTAGCACTCATATGTTTGGCTCTCATATATGCTAGTAGGGTGTCTAACGAAGTTCGTCAACTTATCACATATTATTCTAAGACAAATATGTAAATGGTGGCAATCATGGTAATGGTTGAAAAGGGTCATTCAAAGTGCTTTTGGAAAAAGAATAGTCTTTTAATGAAAAAGGGTCGTGAATGTTTGTTCCTCGAGTTGGGGGATCGCCGATAGAAACAACTATGAGAGTTTCATGACACCCCTTGTGCTGATCATCAGGGCTGAGCAATGAGACTGAGAAAATAAAAAAACTGACATGAACCAGACAAAACAGTTTGTTTGGTCCAGGTTTACCTTTTACAGTTCAATAATTGGGTTGATTTAAGAAGTTAATTGTCTTACTTCTGTTTGATTCAGATTTTCCATAAGGAACTCATTTATTCCAAATTGAAATAACAAAAAGTCCAATTTAATGTATTAAACCAGTCCAATTTAAACTTGTCCATTTATTAATATTTAGCCCAATTATATTATAAGAAAGAAAGAAATATAAAACAAAACCCTAAATCTAAATTACATCTTTTTTTCCTTTTGTGTTAGATTTCAATTTCACCGTTGAACTGTTTTTCACCATTTTCATTTGTGCCTTTCTTCAACGGAGCTTCATGTTCAAGCCTTTAACACTCGGTTAAGTTTCAAAACTTCAACCGTTTGCTCTTTCATTCTCACTTTCCCTTCTTCTTGGCATTTTGACCGTGATTTCATAAGGTAAGTAGTATAAAAAATGTATTATTATTAAGTTTTATGTGATTTCTCATGGACTTAATTATTGTATCTATTCTTATTCTTTTTTCCTTAAACTTTCTGTACTTATTCTTTTAAAATTCACAAATTTCTTTCCTAGCAATGCTGATAAGGTATCAAATATATTACTGTATATGTTAATATTGATAGATTTCCTAATGAAATTATTAAGTATGAATTATTTTTCCGTTCATATAATTTACCTTAGGTAAACTCAAAACACAGTCTTCAGAAAGCTCCTAATTTAAAATAAAAAATTAATTGAATGTTTAATTATTATTAAAGAAATTAGAAATAATTAAAGAAATTAGACTTAGAATTTTATACCTTTATGCCATTGCATTAATGCCATTTTTGATTTCATTCATTTGCTTAAATAGTATTTCCTCGATATAGATCAATCGAGCAATATCACCGAGCTAAGAAGTTACACACTAATAGTCATACTAAAAGCCTAAAATTAGCCATAACATCAAAAGAAAAAGTTATTTGGAATCAAATTCGAGATTAGATATTAATTGAAATAGAATAAAATTCTTTTATTAACATATATATTTAGTTGAAAGCTTTAAAATTCATGTTAGAATTAAAATATTATATATTTATTTCTTACACTTTTAATCTTAATTATTTGATTAAGATTCAAACAATGTTCATATTTACATTAAAACAGTGTTCAAATTTATTCTTAGAATAATTATTTGCATAAAAAAGTTTAATTTACACTTGGAATAATTATTTACATCAAAATAGTGTTTATATTTACACTTATAATAACTATTTTGTTAGAAAATGAAATTTGCATCATCTAGTGCTACTCCTATGCTTACCGATGCTACGGAGACCCCTTGTAATCCTCTAAATAATTCAAATGATCATGTCAAAATTGATTTATCAATTGCAGCTTCTTCGAATCTTTATCAGCCTCCAAAAAAAAAAAGAGGTAGGTAGGTACCACAAGTTCTATAGTTTAAGAACATTTTACAAATTTGCCTTGTGTAGCTGGAGATATTCCACAGTGTCGCTGTAATTATTGTAAAGACACCTTAAATGTCCAACTAAAAGTGAAACTAGGTGTTGTGCATAATTAAATGAAACATTGTCTTAAAAACCGATTTAACAAGGTAGATAAAAAAACAATAAAATTTATGTTTTAAATCAAAGGAGAATGGGCAAAAAAGTTAAGGTTCAGTTATTTAGAAATTTGATCAAATACTATATAGAAAATATTGCTAGGATTATTATCATGAATGAATTACCTTTTAGGATTATTAAGCATGAGTTGTTTCGTGATTTTTGCAATGTGATGTAACCTAGATTTCAAGTTCCCTTTGGGTTCACTATAACAAAATATTGCATGAAAATTTATTTGGAAGAAAAAGATAAACTTTAAGTGTTTTAAAAGTTTCAATCGAAGGGTTTCTCTCACTACTGAAATATGGGCTTCTAGGCAAAACCATAGTTTTTGTGTCTCATGGTTCATTTTGCTGACGATGAATAGAAATTGTATAAACGAATCTAAATTTTACTCCCTTTCTTAGTCATTCAGGTGATATCATAGGGAAATGCACGGAAAAACACTTACGTGAGTGGGGAATAAATAAGGTGCTCATAATCAAAGTAATGGTAATTCCAATGATGTTGAAATCAAGTACATAAAAAAGTCTAAACAATTGGAAACAAAACATTTTAGAGAGTGATTACCATCACATGAGGTGTTGTGCACACATATTAAATCTAATTGTTAATGAAGGTTTGAAAGATTTGAATGACTCGATTTAGAATTCGTTCAGATGTTAGATACATTAGGTTGTCACTAGTTAGGACGCAAAGGTTTAAGTTGTTGTGTTGAGAAAAAAATTGAGAGTAAGAGTTTAGTTTGCTTGGATGTTGAAACTAGATGGAATTCAAGTTTTTAATGTTAGATATTGCCTTGAAATTTGAAACAACTTTTGATAGGTTGGGGAGAAAAAATTTAAGTATAGAGACAGAGCTTTCAAGTTAAAAAATGAAGGGCCTACCTACTAATTTAGATTGAGAGCATGCTCAAGCGTTATTTATATTTTCAGAGCTTTTATGATGCTACATTGAAACTGTCTAGATCTTCATATGTTATTAGCAATTATTGTTTCATGCTGTGTTGAGCATTGAAGTAAGACTTAATGACAAGGACGACGTCATAATTATTTCAAAATTAAATAAAAATACCAAAATATTTAATAAAAAATAATTTTTATATCACAAGTCATATTCAAAGCAAGTCATAACATATATAAGTTAAAACCATAAAATCAAGTGAAACAAAATGATTCAAATTAATACAACATAATATTTAAGGTAAAACATATTAATATAAATATAATTATATAACTATAATTAAAAAATAAATTTTGGGGTTAAAAAAATCATAACAAAATGATATTGTTTGGTTTAATTTTTTTTTTTTAAAAACAATCCCACATGGCTAAAACAGAAGAGCATCCCAAAAGTCTAAAGAGAAAATATGAGAACAAAACAATCTCACATTGCTAAGAAACTTAGAAGCGCATTACAATTAACTTCTATAAATAATAGAGGTAATTTGGCATTCAAAATCATGGAGCCTTTTGGTGAGCATTGAGTGAAATATTCTTTCACTTCAATCAAGCTCGAATTTTAGGCTTCAATCGAGCTTCTATTTTTTTTTTTGAGTCAAGCCTTTTTGAATCAAGTTTCAATATTATATTTCGAGTTTGAGTTGAACTGATAATTTTTAGCTTGTGAGTTTGAGTTGAGTTGAGCTTACTTTAAAGTTTTCAAGTTCGAGTCGAGCTCAGCAATACTCGAGTTTGACTTGGCTCGTTTAACAAACGGCGTTGTTTGGTTTAATTTTTAAAAAAAAAAAAATAAAAATCCCGGTTTTTCCCGGTTTTTTTAGGTTTTCAGCCGGTCCGGTTCGAACAGTTCAACGGTTCTGGCCGGTTCACTAATAACGGTTCAACCGTTTTAGATTAAACCGGACTAAGCAACGATTCTCGATTGAACCGGTTGAACCGACCGGTCCGGTCCAGTTTTCAAAACAGAGCTATGATTGAATGTGCGCTTTCAAGAATTATAAGAAGTGCAAGATTTCTTTATTTATATTGAACGTGTTTAATTTTTTTTTTATTTATAGTTCCATTCTCATTCAGTGCAATATGCGCAAATCAGTTTATTGGCATTTAGATGAAAAATTTTATGCTCTTATTTTAATTTTCAAATTATAGTTTATTTTTCTTATCTTAAATTAAAGAATTTATTTTTATTTCTTTGTAGGGTGTATACATAATGCTTATCGTTTGGAGAAGAATACTTTTTGTTTGAGAGTTAAAACATAGATGAAATTTAAGAAATCATTATATATTATTGTTTTAAGTAATTTTTTGTTTGAATTGGATAGTTGAATTATAGTTTGACTCGGTTGTCCAATTTGTAGTGAGACCTGAACATCATAGTTATGTTGTTTATGTTAAGTAATTTTTTGTTTGAATTGGATTATATCGATGGATATGACTTGGATAGTTGAATTATATAAATGTGGATTATAGTTTATCTTGACTATCCAAATTGCAATGAAACCGAAAAACCTGATTATATAGATGAATTATAGTTTTCACTCTTATTCTATGCAGTATAATCAAATTTATATATGATATTTTTATTAAATATTTTAGTAATGATGATGTATGAACTTTATATGTGTTTAGTATTAGGGAAAAGAATGAATTTTGCATTGACTAATCAAAACACCTTTTTTTTTATTTATCAAAACACCCTTTTTCATGGGTAAATTGCATTATTCATCACTCAACTATCTTTTCACTCTTATTTTGATCACTAAAGTTTATTTTTTATTTGAATTACTTAACTCTCATATTACTCCTAATTTAATCACTCTAAAAGCGATCGTCTTTCGGTTGGGCCCGGACTTGAGCTTCGATTTGAAAATATGGGTTAGAGTCGTCACCGATCACTTTAAAAATATTTAGGTGGATCGAACACCATCTTACCTGGTCTGTGTTTTATCAGAAATGTGTCGGGTTCGGGAGTCGGTTACAGTCAAAGAATGATTAGCACCCTTGTACTGCCCTTTCGGTACCAATTAATTTGTCGGTTGTCTTAATTACAAAAATTGAAATTGAAATTTAAAAAATCGATTCAAATTGCTTACCTTCGATTGGTTGAAATTCCTCTAAACAGTCGAAAATGTTAGGTAAAAAAACTTAATTGAATAAAAGAAAAGACAAAGGCTAAATTATAATGTTTTAAATAGAATAGAAAATAAAATGTTGTCGGAAATAGAAATTAACAGAGTAGAAAATAAAAGTAAATAAAATGAGAACAAATTACACCTACTGGAAACACAAAATAATTAAAAACATAAACAAAAAAAGTCTATTAGATTAGAAAGAAACGCCAATGGTAAGATTAAACATAACCGAAGTCAAAACAAAAATTATAGGATTAAAATAGAAATAAATAATAAAGAAAATACAAAAATGACTAGTAAAACTAAGAAAAATAAATGAAAACAAACCAAAAAAATAGAAAAAATAATAAATAAATAAAATAAAAAAGAATAAAAAACTAATTAGATTTAAAAAAGAAAATAAATAAAAAAATAAGAAAAACATAATAAAAAAATATATGATTAGGAAAAAGGGAAAAAAAGCATGAAAGCAAATACAAAATTCCAGGGGCCATCACGTGAAACAACTATATTTTGTCTATGTGAATTATATTATTTTATTCAAAATATTGAAACCATCAATGGACAAGATATTTTGGGTGCACAGTTCACTTTAAATGATAGAATCAGAGAACCAATTGAGCTACCCTACTACTAGTGTAATTGACCCCTTACAAGCTTCAACCTGACACACCAATATTTATATCCTCGGAATAGTAAACTAAACCATTTGATTTATCCTCCCGCACAACCAAAGGTTCAATAACATAAAATCTAATTATATTCAGACCCCTATGCCTTGCGTCGTTTCCTCCTCTCTTCTCTCCCTTTCTCTTCAAAGCTCATCAATACCCGCCCAAATCAAATACAAAAGTAAAAATTGACTACCTCTTTGGCTTTCGAGATTCCGTAACCGGCGAGATGATGAAGCGTTCAACACCGACGGTAATGGTTCAGTCTTCTTTTCTCTCGTTTTTTCAACCCGAAAATCCTCTCTTTTTTATGTGCTCTTTTTGCTTCGAATGAATGCCCCCTTATATTTCTCTGTGTCTTTCGTATTCGTTCGTCGTATTTCCTCTTGATGCTTGGAAAATTGAAAGCTTGCGCCTCTTGTGTGTTTCGTACAAATTTTCTGAGTAAAACCCTCGTTTTCGAATGCTTCCCGTACCGTCTTTCATATCATTTACATGCTAAATTTATAGTATTTTAAAGTCCTATATTTAGCTTGATTTTCAGTTGTTGAGGATCCCACGGGATTGATTTGTTGTTTGTTTGCTTTCCTTTCCTTGCGCCGGAGGACTCGGAGTGTGGCCGGAGTGGGACTTTTCCTTGCGCCTGTGGCTGCTGCGGTGTGTGGAGATCTATCGGTTCGGGTCGGGCTCCACCGGACCCAGTTCGGGTCAAGCACAAGTGGTCTTTTAATTTGGGCTTCTGATTTTTAACCATTGGCTGTTGGACCTATAAATAAAATAAAAAGAAAGGAAATATGTAATTACAATATAGTATATATTATAATATGTATATGACGTAAATAATACAACTAAATACTACATAATATAATAAACTAATATATATTTAAATAAAAGCCTAAGTCGGACAAAAATGAGTGTCGACACTATGCAGTATAGTCAAATTTATATATGATATTTTTATTAAATATTTTAGTAATGATGATGTATGAACTTTATATGTGTTTAGTATTAGGGAAAAGAATGAATTTTGCATTGACTAATCAAAATATTTTTTTTTATCAATACTATTTTTCATGATAAATTGCATCATTCATCATTCAACTATCTTTTCACTCTTATTTTGATCACTAAAGTTTATTTTTTTTATTTGAATTACTTAACTCTCATATTACTCTTAATTTAATCACTCTAAATTTCAAATTTATATTTTTTATTTTTAATTATATATTAATAAAATAATAAAAAACGTTGTGTCATAAAATTATTAATAAAATAAATTAGAGTGACTAATATAGGAGCAATATGAAAGTTGAGTAGTTAAATTGAAAATTTTTCAACTTTAGTACCAAAATAGGAATGAGAAGATAGTTGAGTGATGAACGATGAAATTTACCCATAAAAATACAGTGTCGTTAAGTTTTAACCGCGAGGTACTAAAATGAAACAAAAAGTTAACGTTTGGTATGATTTTTTAAAAAATTAAAAGTTTAAGTACTAAAACGATAAAAACTGATAAATTAAGTACTAAACGCATAATTCACCCAAAATATATCTTGTAATAATTGCATACTATTAAAAAACAAACAAACAAATTGAAGCATTTAATTTTGAAAGAAAATTAAGATAACACAGTAATATAGTAGTTGTAATTTCTAAAACCAAACAAACATAAGAATTTAAAAGTCTCCCCTTTAATAAATTCTATCAATTTGAAATCCCTTGCCCAAAAATGCAAGCATATCCACTTTTAAATCTAAAAAATCCTATTGAATTTATTAAAGAACAAGACAACGTTTAACTTATTCAGAATCTTCTCCACTCAAGCTAGATCGATGCTAGATCGATGTTAACTTCTGTTGGATAGATTGTTGTAAAACAAGACATTAACATTGATTGAAAAATATTAAATAAAATAATCAATTAGAGCAATAATTATGTCGTTTTGCAACAGTTTATTTTTCTAATAATTTAAAAATAATTTTTTTACTGCCACTAAATACAACAACAATAGTATCTAAATCGGGCACATATTTTTCGCATAGATTAACATAATGTCGAAAGGAAGGAAATTGATCCTATCCATTCAGATTACTCTGTTCATTTTTGTTTCCTCAGTAATCTTCCTATCAAAAGAAATATATAGCGCCATGATCATAAATATGGTAAAAACTTATGGTTAATGATGTTTATTGGTAATACAAATAGTGGAGAGATATTCTAGGGATATGTTACCCATTTTTAGGAAGTAGTTAGAGTGGGTAGTTGTCATTTGACAATTTTACCCTTCTACTACTCCTATAAATTGGAAGCCCTTCTCCCTAATTAACATAGAAATTGATAATTTTACAATTTTCCCAAAAATTTCTTATTGAAAAGTACAACATAAGTGTGTTTCACTTCCTCACTTCGGGTGTACAAGGTTTAGAAGACTATTTTGACCATGGGGCAACATCCATTTTGGGATTACTTCAATCTGGGCAAAATTGTTTCTAAGGTAGTGGCTTTGACAACGCGTCGTTTTGATGTCAAATAAAATTTCCTTAATCTCAATAAAAATAAAATAGAATAGTACAGAGACAGTAAGGGTCGATCCACAATGAATATTGAAATTGCCATTGAATTGATCTTACTTCTGGGCTAGGCATGAATTGCAGATGAAAATAAAAATGGGGGGTTTTCTTTATGAAATAAAGGAAAGTAAAAATTAAAGAAAGTGAATTTAATTTGAGAATCAAATAATAAAAACCAGCCTCGGTTTGCCTCAAATTCCGTCGATCATCGAAATGCATATTAGCTTCAGATTCATGTCGGTTACAGTCTATGAGATCCAACACCTATAACTTGTTTTTCTATCAATTGAACCAACAATCCAAAACAATCTTTGATTGTTAATCCTTATGTGGACTAATTACGACAATCGTTATTCGCACCAACTCAGTTAAAAAGCTTTGGAAAGATTGACTCAGATTATATTGTCTCATTGAGAATCGAATTCGATCTCAGTTTCCCTTAGCGGACTGCGCTAAGTGTATTCACATGAAGTCGAATGTTCTACAAGCCAATCTTTCCTCCCAAATATTAATCGAAAACACAATCAATCCAATGTGCACTTTTTGAAAAGAAAACGTTTTTATTATAAAAGGATGGTCGATTACCGATCCTTGATTCCAAAAAACTGAGAATGAAACTTGAAGGGTATTGAGTGCTTTTCAATTCTCATGATTAGAATTGAGTCATCGCTTTAGCCTTTGGTTATGAGAAAATTAGCTAAGTAAGATACAAATTGTAACACCCTAGACCGATATGACACAGTCGATCAATCTGAATGCCACATAGAACCACCAGAGTGGCTAACCAAAATTTTTCTTAAAATTTCCAATCTGAAATGACCATTTGTAAATACTCATACTAAGATAAATCAACCATAATTTAAATAAATAGTTTATAATTTAGGAGCTCCAAAAAATAATAATTCAATTTATACAGACCATCGTTAAAATGAGTTATGACTCGAATATATAAAATTGGGTTTACAAATATACTTGCCCTATAAAGATGAAATCGAGACGTACTCTGCACTAGTATGAGCTAGATCACTGCTGGAAAAAAGGGTCCTCGGATTGCTCCTCGACTAGCCTGCTTAAGGAAACAAATTCCAAACGCTGAGCTAACTAGCCCAGTGCCACTCTAATAACTAAATCATACTAAAAGTGTTCATGACATGCTCAAGCTAACTAATAAACTAGAATAATGAGTATACTCGTATAATGCACTCTCTATTCTATGGTAGACATCATGGTGCGACTAAGGGTTTTGTATCTCAGAGCTTATGTACCCCTCTAGTCTACCGAGGGATGAGGCCCAAAAGCTCTACATCGGGCACAACACCCTCGACTAACCCACCCCTCGTGAATGCTATGCCTCAAACCTAGTTAGTCAGTTTAAAATGTCTTGCGCACTACCTAAGGATATCCATACTAATTCTATACTTCGACATCATAATCTTGCTAAAGCAACTCGGGTGTCCTGATCGTTTTCTGATAATCAATCAAGGATAGTTTTTTGTCCCCTTACTGATCTTGTTTCTAAATGTAATTAAGCATCATTAATGTTCCCACTTGTAGTCTTATTTGATGATATACAGAAGTTTTGGGGTACCTCGAGTCTAATTCACTAAACAATTGACTTTCTGACTCAAAATAGACTGTTGGTATCGATACTGACCATTCGGTATCGATACCCCTTACTATAGTTTTGATATTTTATGTAAGTATTGATACTTAAAAGGTTGCTATAATATGGGTCTTGATACCACGCCTGAGAGTCTCAAGACCTCGATCCCGATATCAATACTCCAAAAATAAGTATCGATACTATTACTCAGAAATTCATGTTTTTGCCCAGAAAATGAAGAAAAGTCTTGATACTGACCCTACAGTATCAAGACCCAAGATGCAGAGTGCACAAATTATGCACGAAAAGTCCTATTTATCAAACCCAAAGACCTTATTGAGCCCCCAATCATTAATAACGTTTTATGCTTAATATAAAGGTAATAAAGAAGGCTTTTAAACATACTAAAACTTAAAAACATATAATCTACCATGAAATGCTTAGCATGCTTCAACTCAACTCTTAAGCTAAGGTTTCCCCTTGAATCCTTTCTTTGCTAGAAAGGTCCTCAAAATACTCAAGAAACAACTTTCTCTTTTCCCCTTGCTCTTAAGCTTTCCACAACTGCTTTCACTAACCGAATGTTAGAGAAGGGATTATTAACTCAATTAAATGTTGATTTCGCACAAAACACAATCCCTACAACTATAATCTTTCTAAAACGAGCTAGAATCCAAAAGTTGTCACAAAGCTCTCAATATCCATTTTTTTGCTCTATGGTTAAAAATTAGTGAAATTGAGCTCAAAATGAAGCTAGAAGGATAAGGATTAAAAAATCTTAGCTTGTATTGATCCAACTAGTCTTGAAATCTTTTAAGTTTCTTACTTAAAGAAGGAAGAAGAAAAGAGAAATATGGGAAGAAGGAAGAAGAGTGTTTGGTGAGTTAAATTCCACGTGAAAATCATGATTTAAGGAGGGGGTTTCAGCTTTCAAAACAATCAAGGGAAAATTGCACTTTTAGTCTCAACTTCCTATTTCATGCAAAACTCAACACCCCTTATTAAAACTCTTGGGCCTAAACTTAAGCCCACTATGACTAAGCTTGGTTCGAACTGTTATAATAGGTCCATAAGTCTCAAATTACGGATCTCGAGTTGGCCCAAACTAATAACTCATGATTCGGGGCGTTACAGAAATCATACTCAACATTTTAAAAGAAAATAAATAGAAAAAAATTGAAAAGTAAAAACTTGAAAAAGAAAAGTAAAAAATTTTAAAAGAAGAAAACTAGAACAAAGAAATTCAGGCATACTAAGATATGTTTGAAGCTTACCCAAGGGGTATTATAGCTTCCTAAAAACCCTAAAAATATTGAAGATAATTATAAGAAAATAAAAAATATAATCCTAAAAATTGTTTGAGTTAAATCCTAAAAATAAAGATAATTCCTAAATTCAAATTTGAATTTACGGTTGAGTCTTCTATCTTCATGAAAATGCTGATGGACCTTCTAAAAGGTGTTGACTAGAGGCTACGTCAACGGAGTCATGCCCCAACTCATGCCCACTAGTCCAATCTTGACTCTAAAAAAAATAAATATTGCAGATTTTCGTCCTTTTTAGCATAGTTTTTGGAATCCAATGTCTGCACGGGAAATAATAGAAAATACCGAAATTAAAAATATAAATCGACAAACAAGGAGTAATTAATAATGAAATAGTAACTATTTAAATCACTCATCAGATTTCCATACATGGCACAATAAATCGTTCTATCAGTCTTTATTATTTTATTATTATTTATTAGCCAATGCTAAAGATTTTATCTTGAAGTAGTATTGTTTTCTTAATTTAGAATTAATTTCTTATTGATGTTAAGGAGGCTCACGTTAAGAAGTTGGTTTTAAATGTCACTAGATTTTGTCTAGTTATGACTGAAGATTCTATCTCTGCTGCTTCGAATATTTTTAATTGGCTAGATTCCAATCAGATTCATGTCTTAATGATTCTGACTCCAAGAGATTGGTCCTATCTCACAATCGTCTGGAAGGCTTAATGTCACACTCAAATTTATGGGTCAAATTATAAGATTTTGAAATATGATGGCTATTGTGCAAACTTGACGTTAATTAAGGGACCCAATCTTGAACTAAACCATTTTTTATTGGGTTAGTTCAACACGATTATTTTCCCCCCGGTTCGTATTTTAGAGAGGGAGAGCAAAATCCCTAAATTAAAAAATCCCCAAATTCCCCTAACCCTATTCTCGTCGACCCCTCCACGATTCCCCCGTCCGGCCACCTTAGCACGCACCGTTCCCACCGCTCGACTCCCTATCGTCCGACGATCAAAGCCCAACCATCATTCCGGTAAAAGTCATTACTATTCGTTGTGAAATCGATGCTTAAGAGTGCGTCGAGGAGATCTCCACCATCGCGTTTTCTTTTAGAATCTCTCTGTCACGAATGGCCTTACCGTCCTATTCTGCATAAAACCCAACTAGTGAGTCACCGCACTATCGTCTTTTTCATCAGATACCGTGGGTAAGTTTCGAGTTTATAGTTTGGTTAATTTATCTTTCGGTTTTGGTTGATTTTTGAATTGGGTTGGCTTGTTAATGGTGTGTAGATGCTCCAGGATAAAACGACCAGCAAATCGGACCTCCGTCGCCATCGTAAGCGCCGCCACGCGCCGGCATTGCGCGTGGGGCTTATCTTAGTAGGAGAAATTTCTAGAATCGGGTCGATCTGACCCGTATGGTTAAGTCTAGTCACTGAGTCAACTTGGCTGGGTCAACTAGTTGACTTTGACAGTGTCAACCCGTTGACCAGGCGTTGACCACCATTGACTGGTCGTTGACTTTTTTGGGTACACTTATTCTGATATTTTTCAACATTACGAGTCCGTTTTTAGGTTTGTTTTGCCAAATTCAAACCCGGTAAGCTATTTTTCATTAATTAACCACCTAATTTGATCCGTTTTCCAGAATTAAGTTCCATTTCTGATGAAATTTCTGTTGTTGTGTATCTGAGGAATTATTGTATGTTTAATTAAAGTTCGAGTGCGATCGAATAGGGTCGATATGACATAAAAACCTCTTTAACTGATCAAAAGATTATCAATCGTCGAAATAGGATACTTGTTCTTCTTTGTTACCTTATTTAACGGACGATAATCCACGTATAATTGCATATACTCATTTTTTGTTTTCACAAAAATGCTGGTGCGTCTCAGATGAAATTCTTAGTCTTGTAAATTCATGCTGGTGCGTCTCAGATGAAATTCTTAGTCTTGTAAATTCTCATTCTTAATAATTGTACTAACCATGCCTTTAATTCTCTGAGCTCAGTTGAAGCCATTCGATACTGGCTGTAAAATAAATGTAATACTGGGAAACATCTCTATTTTACTTTCTACATCTCAATCTAGAGGTAATTCAGGTAACTATTGCAGATACACAATTGAATACTCTCAAACAGTTGAAATATCTTCCAACTTAACTATGAAAGTTTGAGTATCTACCTCATCCACTAAGAAGGCTTAACAACCTTATATCAATAACTTCATAATAGTTACTGCCAAAATCCAAGTAGGGAACATGTTTACTCTATTTCCCTACCACCAATATCTCGAAACTTTTTAAATTCTTTAAAAATCAATCGCTTTAAGTGATAATTCATCATGACATGGTAGGGGAAATAAATCTATTTTTTTTAAAAAAAATACCTTTGAAAGGTAATTCTATCAAGTCCATTAAAACTCAACACTTTGAATCCTTACTAGACAATTACTGTCTACAAATACTACTCACCCTCACTTTCAAGCCTAAAGGGTTAGCGCACACGTCACTTAAGATCAATTTTATCAGGATGTTTCATTCTTTAATCCATATTATACTTATGCATGAAAGAGGGGTTTCCTTAAACTTACATTAACACTTCCTATTATGCCAAAGATAACTTATTTAGACTAAACAGGAGAATGATGGTTAACAACATTACTATCACTATTATCTTATTTTTGAACCACCTGCTCAATCACGTTCTTCAAACCCTCGAATACACACATCTTTTTCATATACTATATTTATTCACCTTTATAAGTAGGGTGCGACATCAATCGAACCTTATAATCACCAAATCAGTAACAATGACATCCTAGTGCAGTATACACTTTTTTTTAAATCAAAACAAGCTCGGTTTACTCCTAGAATCTGCTAAACCTGTAGCTCTGATACCAATAAATGTAACACTCAAAACTCGTATACTCGAACAAATACGAGTTACAAATGTTACATTAGAGATTCAAAACATTTCTTTAATTGAACTGAGTAAAATTTTGTTTCATTCAAACATCACCAGTTTCATAGCTTGAATAATTATTATAAAATAATTATTCAAAGAAAAAGCGTAATATAATATTTTTGGTTACCAATTCAAAACCAGTTTTCAAGCAGTGATAAACAATTTTTGTTCTGATTTATAAAATAAATAAGACTATGTAACACGTTTGATTTAAAATCCAAATTAATTTCTTAAGCATAATTTAATATCATAATATTTATTCATACCACTAATTATATTTAATACTAACTATATTAAGAAATTGTATAAATTTTATTCTCGTATACATGCCAGTTAGAACTTTTAGAACTCACTAGGATGCCATCATTGTTACCTATAAATATTTCCTTGGTGATTGATGCCAAACTCAGCTCTTTACACCTTTTATTGATTTTCTCTACGTGTGAAAATCATCACATGCTAAGTATACACTTAGTGAGGCAATTACAATAATATTTATAGCAATGCAACATATAAATTTAATGAGTGACAATATTCAATGCTTGGTGATATTTTTACATGTTTTCCAACCATGTTACTACATATTAACATGATATAAACCAAATATAAAAATTTATTTTCAACATACATTTATTCCAACCATGTTACTACATATTTACTCTAGTGCTACCTAATATGTAGCTGCTAGACTCTATGACACACCATTAATACTATTGACCCTCAATAACATACTTGACCATATAGTCTATTTTTATTTAATCTATCCATGACAAAGTATATCAACACCATTTAACCTTTGGGCAGTTCATACCCGAAATAACATTTATGATAAATAATATATATGTTCATGATAAACATCATATGTAACGATCAGTAATGCATTGTATATTCAACCTTTGACATATTTAGAATATGTCAAATATATGATGAATGGCATAAATATCTTACCAACATAAATAAGGTAGTCATCACAAGTCCTACCCGATGATGTATAATACATTCATGTATAATGTTATACATGCATTGTACTCATTTTGACATTATATACAAGTCAAAATATAAGCCTCACTAAGCTTTAACTTGATCATTTGCTTATAATTTGGTTAAATCCCAAAATTGGTCATAATTTATTATCCTTGCATGAACATATAGTTATTTATCATGAACATATATGTTATTTATCATAAAATGTTATTTATCCTAAACTTTAAAAATTATTTCGTTTATAACACTGGAAACTAGACTCAAATAAAAATCTATCCATATAAGGTACTTCTTATAGTTCAATTTGTAAAATATATGGTAAATTTTCAAAGTTAACCGACAAAATATGTTTTGAGCAAATTCTGCCGCCCTGTTTTCTAACCTATAATCGGTTAAAAATTCATATCTTTTGTACATACCATGAAATTAGTTTCCGTTTGTTCTAAATAAAACTAGACTGGTATACTAGTCCAAAGGTATAAAAATCATCCTCTAATAATTTGTTTTATAATTTATGGTGATTTTCTAAACTTACTATCCAGAACATAAATTCTAAGCAGATTTAACCAATTTGCATTTTCAACTTGTTCACTAATTCTATTAACTCACAAAATGCACATATATTCATGCATCACAAATCACATAACATTTAAGGAGCCACTTCTTATCATAGTAACTCCGTCACTGGCTCATCACAAGCCAATGTTTGTTCGAAAACATAAGTACAAATTAAATTTGCACTCATCTGGTGTCCTTAGCTTGTAACCTTCCTTAGAATTTTCCATTTCATCCTTAAGCTTCTCCTTAGCTTTAATAATATTTGATCTTGATTTCAAGCACTCAATCTTAATGAACATTATTACCAAACATATACATATTCAAACCAAATGTTAGAATCTTACTAACATAGACTTACTTTGGAAAATAAATTCCTAACAAATTTTCAGATTCTTATTCGATACAAATTCCATGTCACAACATAAATATTGACCTTAATACTTCTTATTGACCACTCAAGTTCCTTCTGATCCCACCTTCACATAACATTTTTACTTAAGCTCCCAACTTTTCCATATTTGTGATTTAAATTTCAACTTTACAAGCTTTCCAAAATAATCCAATTTCATATCCTAGCTTCAATTCAAACAGTCAAACATTAATTTATTGCATAGTACATCAACGATTTAATAATTACACAACAATCCATAAATTTTATATAATTGCCAATTAGGTCCCCTAACTTTCATAAAATAAAAAAATGGTCCCCAAATTTTTTCTAAGTATTGTAAAATACTTCCTGCATCATTTAAATCCCCTACATAATTTTCCATAATGTTTCTCATCCATTTAAGCCAATGCTCAATACTTCAAAGTTCCAAGACTAGGGTTTTCATGATTTTGCTCGATTTTTATTCTATTCAAGCATGAAATCAACCTCAATCCAATTTTATAAAATCTCTACAATAAAATCCCTAATCAAATTTCATCTAAACACTAAGTTCTCCTAACTTTAGGGTTTGGCCAAAATTTAAGGAAGCATTTCTAGGAGGATTGAACATGTTTTAATCATTAAACAAGCTTGGAAATGAATCTACAACATAAAAAACATCAAGATTCATCATCAATTTCATAAACCCTAACATGAACATAAACCCTATAATTTGGGATATTTGAACACAAACCAAACTAGCAAACAATAATGGTACCAAATGATAGGGTTTTTTGAATAGAATAATTTTCTATTTCACGATATGATCCAAAATCCATAGGAAATTGCTAAAAAATGAACAATAAAATTTCTCTTACCTTGTTCATGGGGAGCACGCAATGTTGGCTGAAAATGGCTAAGTTTTAATGAAATTTCTAATGAATTTCATGTTAATTTACCTTATATTAAGCTTAAATAAATTAAAAAGTCATGTAATGTGAAATGTCCATTTTACCATTAATGAAACTTCATATTTAAAATAATACTAAGTCACATAACCTTATCATATTTCCAAAGTCAAAGATGAACAAAATATTTCACCCTTTGCAACTTTGCCCATGCAATCTTTCCAAAATTTCAATCTTGCAATTTTCATCAAATGGTCCAAATTAAACATAGAAATAAATTTCTCAAATCTGATGGTCTATATTATTTTCCATTATTTTAACATTTGGAAATAATGTTTCTAAGCTTAATTTATCATCCTTCAAATTTTCTTTTCGATCCAATTTACCGAATTTTTATTGGACTTTAATAATTTCTAGTTTTTAACACAATTTCCAGATCAAGAATCTGATTTCAATAAAACCCCACTCTCAAGAGTTAACCATCCATTTATGTAATAAAATTTAGTTTTGGTAAAACTACCACTTAGGTCCTTGAACTTTCCTAATTTTCTACTTTAGCTAAACTTCCAAAATTTACATTTTGGTCACTAACCAAAAGTTCGGGTTATTAAAAAAGTGTCTCAGCACTAAACCGAAAGTTTATTCGTATGATACTAAAGTGCTTAGCACTATTTGTAACACCTCGAATATCGGCATAGTAGTTTCGTGTCGACCCAGTAATTTATTTAATAGATTGGTTCAAATTTGAGTTTAATTGGGTGAGAAATTAACCTTGCGGAAGATAAAAGGGGATTTTTAAGCTTAGGAAGAAGATGAAAGGACTTAAAGTCTAGTTTTACAATTAAAGAAAAACTTGGTTGATTTGGAAGAATTTTTAGTTGATTTCACGTGTGCGAGGGAGCTTTGGGCATACCATTTTCTCTCTCTTCTCTAAAACTTCTCATTCTTCATTCCCACTTTTCTACTTATTCTTTCTTCTTATTTCAAGCTAGATAAATGAAAAATCTGCACCTTTTTTCATCACCTTCTTCAATCCTAAATCTAGAGGTAAGATTCTTAATATAGGGCCCTCAAGCTTCATGAAAAGCTCACCATCTTCTCCAATGGTTGTTTTGAGCTTCATGAATGTTCTATGGAGGATTTAAGCTCCAATAGCTTCCTTCAATGTTTTCATTTAATTTTCATGTGTTATAGTTGTTGTTTGACATCTAGCCTCCATTTTTTATGTTGGAATCAGTTTGTGGCTTAGGTTGGTGGAAATTGGTGCAAGAACCCCCTCCTTGATCTAGATAAAGAAAATGTTAATACTTAGGTAAGCTATAGACATTTATGAGTTGCTAGGAGCTGAGGTACCACACGATAACTTCTTCTTACTACTTGTAATATCGTCTAAATGATTTGTTTGCTTGTATAAGTAAGAAGAGCATGTGGGTGTTTGGGTTCATGAAACATGTATTAATAATTCATGGTAAATTCTATGTTTAATGGTTGTAAGCATGAAAGGTGCCATCTTTTGACCCATATGAACTCAAATAAGACTATAAAAATGTTTGCTAGCCTTATTGTGACGAATGAGTGAGTTTTGGGTATGATTTTGTGCTTAAAATAGAGCATTTATGTTTGTCGGTATCAGTAGTATAAGAATAATACCGATAATGTTCTTTTGAGAGGCCAAAATTAGGCCACTTTGTAAGGGAAGTATCGATACTCTTTATTGGGGTATCGATACTCGGGGTCTAGTATTGATACTGGAGTATTTTTGAAAACATTGAATCCAAATTTGGTATCGATACTCACAGGGGTATCGATACCTAAGGAAGGGTATCGATATTATAGGAGTATTTATACCCAAGTAATTTTCATAATATCGAAGCAAATTTTGGTATCGATACTCAGGCGAGTACCGGTTACCACAGTGATTTTTGACAATTTTGGTTCAATTGATTTGGGTGATCGGGCTTGACTGTTTTGAATTTGTATAACCTACAAGTATTTAATACAAGTGAAAACAAATAAGTTAACTAATTTCTCACCTATAAATCAAGCAAGATAGGACGACATAACATTGGCCTTTGTATGATACTCGGGAAACGGCTAGGACACTGAGTTACTCTAGCATTATGACGTTTGTCTTCTATGTTATGCTGTGATATGATATTCGAATATCTTTTGTTGGGTACACATCCGATGCATGTAAATTTTGGTTTTGTACCGGTACTAATTGTAATGAATGTAAATTCCAATGGGATCAGGATGTGATTTTCTGATAGACGTAAATTTTGGACCTCACCCTAACCTCTCGAGGATCTGTGATAGCCTAAGGACAATAAGTTTTGATGCACAAAAATTTCGGTTCTTACCCTGAAGATATCACATTTAGGATAGGCTAGTGTGCTATCCAAGATGCACATAAATTCCTCCAACCACATCGCTAAACCTATCTCATATTTGCTGATATGTTTCTGCATACTCATGAGATACTAGGTAAGCTAGGGGTGTTGTCCTAAGATGCACGTAGATTCTTCCAGCCACATCACTAGACTTACCACATCATATTTTTGAGTGTATTTTTATGCATATGATGTCGTTTGTTAGAATGATCATTAAATGAATGCATGTAGTACGGTAGAGGTATTGTCTAATATAGGGCTTGCGAACTCAACGTTTGAAATGTGTTTTCGTTCGCAAGTTTCAAGTTTCGTGGAGTGCGATGGGAAACAATATCACTAGAGTCTCAGTGGAGTACCAGAGTATAATGACGATGACCTAGTGGGCATGTAGAGGTCATGATTTGAAAAGAGTCAGCTTGTAATATTTTAATTATTTATTTTATTGATCGAGTTTCTAAATTGGGCCCCCATTTTTGTAAATTGTTATAATTTTATACCTTGTATAAATATTTTAAAGTGAGTATGGTTTCAAGAAAAAAGATTTTTTGACCACTTTTTTATTTTGTATGACATTCAAATCCATGGGATTTGGGTGTTACATTGCTGGCATATATCAGGATATTTCATACATATATACTTTAGACGATCGTCATACATACAAGTAGCTCAAGTGTCCTTATCGTTTCCTAAGCAGCAAACAAAGGAACAAGTCTTATAGAATCTTACCTCATAAGGTTCTTATGGCTATCACATATATAATATTATTACCTTGTTATTATTATCAATATAACACAAGTAGGTAAGAACGCTCCCTCACTTACCAGTATTTCAATTGTTTTCACTCCTAGAACGTTATGCAAAAGCTTAATAGTATTTTAGTGTCTTATGCCAATAAGGTAATTCATAATGCATACCTAAGGCCTAGAGGCCACACAACACTAAAATCGTTAACCCACTCCTTACAAGTGTTCGGGCCTCGCGCCTTGGTTAGCTCCTGAAGTGCTTCGCACACTGACAATGCCCCATTAGGGAAACTAAGGTAGCCAGTCTATACCCTAGCATAGGTGGACTTACTAAAGTGATGTTATCCCCACACTAACTGTTATCTCGCTCTTTTTCTCACCTGAAACATTATGCGAAAGATTATTAGTCTATCATAGTTTCTATTTAATAAGAATCTATTCCAATCATTCGTTACTTAAGAACATTTTAGTCTCTTTGACTCAAGGGAAGTCTCTACATATTTCATGAATTCAATGATTATTACTGAGTTTGCTGATCACTTTCTAAAGCGCAAGCTAGCCTGATACTTGACTCAAGTTTATTACTGAGTAATAATACTATGGTTATTCTTATCATACTTCCCTTTGATACCTCTTGAACGCTCGTTGATATATCGTCTGAAACGATCCTTATCCTCAATAATCCATATACGTACTCGACTGAAGGTACTTTGACGTATTATACTTAGTATGGTTACACTTGTTATAACCTACTCTTATGAGTATTTCTAAATAAGCTTGGTCATTTATGACCCTTAGAGACTAAGTCTAACTATTACAGATCGTCTTTATCTCTTACGAGCCTTAAACGGGTCAAAACCAACATCGAAATTAAGTAGTATCGATACTCTACTTTTAGTATCGATACCTTAGGGTCAAGTATCGATACCACTTTGAGTAATTGTACCAAAAATGCATTTTGTTTGGAAAATGGGGCCTCAATATGGATACTATCACCCTGAGTATCGATACTCCCAGCCCAAATCCTTAATTTCCCCCAATTCATCCATTATCGATACTTAATCTCTGAAATGATTGTTTTAGGCTCGAAAATCACTCAAAACTCATTCCAAATTACTTGGTTTGGTTTTCAAACTTATTATGAATCTCTAAAGATTTAATTAGGGTCATAAGGTGTCATAAAAACACTTTCATAACACCTAAAATGTGATTTGATAATGAATTCAAAGATAAACCCTAATATGATCAACTACACAAGTCTTAGTAAATACTTGAAATTAATGAAAACCTAATACTCCAAAGGATTAGAAATACACTACCTTGATGTTTGAATACCAAAATGAACCTCTTTTCTTAGCCACACTCTTCTCCTTTGATTTGGATTTGGATGAAAACCCCCACTTTTCTTTAGCTAGGAAAAATCCAAGACTTTGGTTCTTTGAAACTATATTGCAAGGGGGATTAAGAACGAAAATGAGACAAGAAAGAAAAAGGTTCAAGATCTTACCTTGGAACTATGGCTACTTAGAGAAGATGAAAGCAGAAGAATAAAGAAGAAAAGAATGAAGAGAAATAAGATGAGATATAAAACCCTTATATTTGAAAAATTGGGAAGTTTCACAATTAGTCCTTCCTTGTTTTTATACAATTTAAAATACCCTTTTTAAGGATAATTGGGCCCAAATCCAAACCCAATTAAGCCCAAAGACTTTACTTATGAATTTCATGAGTTCCACTTACCTCTCGGGTAAACCCAAAACTACTAGCTTGGAATTTTGGGTGTTACATGTGCAACTATTTTTCTCGTATATGAATAAAAATATTCGGTTCCTGAAATTTAAGGTAAAAATAATTATGTTATCGTACTAATAATTTCTCTTGAGATTATAAAGATATCACGACAGTTAGAATTTTGTCTGTCAAAGATCATTTCGAGTTGAATGATGAAATGATAAAGTTGGAATTAAGAGACATGATTGAGAACATAAAGATCTTGTTACCATCAGTAAATTATTTTAATTTTATTACTATTAGTGAATTATTTTCATGACTAACCATGTATAATCTTCATCTAAATTTAAGATATTAAAAGATATGGTTAAGATAAATTGACTATCGTGATAGATTTGAGGTCTATTTAAAGATGACGATGCAAAGATTGATTTTGCAAGCATGGAAAGAATGAACAAGTCTACTTGAGAATTATGTTTCTACCAACGAGGTCAGATTATTAAGACTTGTTTCATGTTAATTCATGCTTTGAATAAATACTTGAATTATATTAACCGAGCCTTTTAGTTAGTCTTTAATTCTTAGTGGAAATATTGTGAAATGAGATAAACCACTAGTTAATACTAAGGTAGTGAAAAACTACTAAGGCTAAGGTAATAGTGAGCCTAAAATGTGTATGCTTAATAAGATACTATTGTGAGTAAAAGTATCAAACATAATTCTTTAAAGAGCTTAAGAAAGAGAAAAATTCATAAATGATTTTTTGGAAAATAGTGGTATGACGAGTATGAAATTGCTTATATATGATTGGTTCTATGAAAACCTAGTACTTAAGCTTGCCTAACACACCACCTCTCTTTCATAGAAACCTACTTGGTGCATTCTTCATTACTATGCTCACTATTCAAATTTATAAAATATTATAACATGTTAAGAACTCTTTAAACTTAGTGTATAAGTTAAAAAGTACAAATTAATTTGGTTGAGTAAAATACCAAATTCAGATCATAGTAAATAAAACATGTGATGGTCTCTCTAGGGATAATATGTTGATAATATGAATGAGAATATGATAGACATTAGTCCTACTAAAAGTTGATTGTAGCTATTAAGTCTCTTTGAGCAATTTTCCTAAATATAAGAAAGAAAAGAGATAATCTATCTTAGGAGTTGTGTTGAAATCTCTTCTTTTAAACTTGAGATGATTATTCCCGTTGTTAGGAAAAGTTGAAACTCCTTGTAAATTATATTCTAAACACTTCTTATGAAGTACTAGGAAAATTGAATTTATTTTAATGAAAAAAAGTCATGAATGACTATTGATGAGATATAAAGAATTTCATTACGGATTGAGATTATGCATACTAATCTTATTGATTAGTAACTTCTAAAAAATTTGAGAATATAATCATGTATAAACAAGATTAGAGTTTGTTAAAGCATAATTTTATGATTAAAACCCATAACAATATTTACTCTAGTATGATTAAGTACATGTGCAAAAGAATTTATTTACACATTGTTCAAGATGCTTATGGATTTATTTATATATTATAAATGTTAAAAATGTGAGGGTGTCTTAAATTATGATCGAAGTGAGAGAATAACCTAGTTGATCCGCTTACCAAAGGTTAAAGTTGGAAATTGATTGTTGAGGGAATGGATCTAAAGCCCATTGGTTGAGGAATTCACGATGGACACCAACTTAGTTATCTAAGTTCAATGTGATCAAATAAAGCCATGAAAAGACTCATAGTGTACATTTCTACCTACCTATCCCTATGACAAATAATGTGCATGCACAAGATGAGCTTAATTGCTCTTAATAAATTAATAGCCTAGATTTTAGATGGTCTTGGTGAGAAAGACTTGATGAATTTACCAATTTTGGTTGAATATCAATTTTAAATAAGTTCATAACCTAGTGCTGAGTAAGTAGTCTTATTACAAAGGATTAGATGAACTTACTGCTAGAGAGGATGAGTTTTCTTAAAACTCTTAATAAATTCAAGCCTAAGTTTTTGGGTGATCCTAGTGAGAATGACATTAAATTCATCGATTAATGAAGTTGAATATTTATTCGTAATGATTTCTTATCCCAGAGTTTGGGTGGTCCATTTAATATGAGCTTCAAGAAATTCACATTACCTATAGTGAAAATGAGTTGTTGTAAAAGCTCTTAATTTTTTCATAGTCTGATTTTCGGGTGGTTTATGTTGAGATAAATCTGATAAAATAACCTACGTAAGTGAGAAGGATTATCCACCTTCTAAGAAAAATGTTGGGTCGTTTTTCTAGTACATTTACTAGATACTAAGGAAAGATAGCTATATACATGTTCATATATATACTTTGTAGACACATGGAAGACCTCAGTGGATGAAGGGGTAAGTTGTGTGTTATGAGTTCACCTTAATCTATAGAGTTTAAGATTCGTTCACTTATCTAAGAGAAGAATTACTCATCATCATTATGTACTAGTTCCATATACATTCATTAGTGCTTAAGCAACTAATCCCGCTATTGCCCTACTTGTGTTTTAACTTCAATGTTCTCATTTTTTACGAAAGAATTCTTATGCATTAGTGGGGGAATGTTGTTAATGCTCATGTAATCACAATTTTTTACCAATATATTGTAGCACCCCAATCCAGTTTGACACTTAGATTAATGGATTACAATGTTAGACGATACTACCAGCATATTAACCCAAATATTTTCTTTAAAACTGATTTAAAACTACTCATAAATCCATTCAAAATAATAAAATAAATTATATTGATAATCTAAGTTTACAAAATATGGGGAGCTCCCAAAGTATAAACAAAAAAAAAAATACTGAGTCAAATCAAAGTTACGACTGAATACATATAAGGGTCCATAATAGTACATGCCCTCTAAGAATGACTCAAGATGTACTCTGAAAGTCTCGAGAGTTTGGTATGTTGCATTGGAATGTCTGGAAATGATAACTCCCTAAGAGTTATCCCGCTAAGAACCTACGCATAAAAACATATTTTGAACGTTGACCTTATGAACTCAGTGCCTCACTAATCACTTTATTGTATTAAATGCATTCATTAAATGAACTAGCTAGTGGCACAAGCCTGAAACATGTAACTATTGATCTGCTGAGTTATGGTTGTAATCATAGAGCTCGCACACCCCTCTATCCTAGGGGTACACCAAGGTGAGATATGAAATCTACGTCGAAAACGTACACCTGCAAACTTTCTCCGTCGAGTCTTGCGGCATCTACGCCTAGTAGGCTACTAAAGTACCATAGCACTGACTTTGACTTTGATATCCATTGATTGTTGTCTGCTAATAGAGACTCGAGTGTCCTGACTCTTTCCTGAGTGTCAAACAATGTTAGTTTTATGTATCCTAGTTGTTAGTGTTTCTACTAGTATGATGTTATTTAATGTTCTCACTTGAAGTCTTATTTACTGATATTCATAGTATATGGGGTACCTCAAGTCTGATCCTAATAGCGATACCCATATGGGGAGTATCGGTACTCTTACCTTGGTATCGATACTCTATAAATGAGTATCGTTACAATCCTTTTAAAATTGCATAATTTATGACTAAAAGATGAATGTCGATACTGTACATACAATATCAGTACCGTCGTTATAGGGTGCCCTATTTTTGAACAAAAATCCTATCATTCTACCCTAAATGCCCTATTGAGGTCCGTAACTGATGTTTAAGTGTTTTATTTGATATTAGGGGTCACAAATAGGCTATAAACTTGCTGAAAACACTTAAACGATGCAATCTACCATGACATGCTTCAAGCTTATGCAACCTACCAAATTTCACCAAAATGAGCTATCTATGCTATAGATGAGTTAGAAATGAGTTACCTTAATAATCTAGACTGATGGAAGTGTCCAAAGCTCAACCCAAGGAAAGTGTATCCTTCCCCTTGCTCCAACCTCTCTCACTGAACAATAAGTAAATTCTCTGATTACTAATTGAATTTAGGGATGAGAAAGGTTTAGAAATACTTTCTAAGGCCTAAACTATTAAAAATGAATTAAAACTCAAGGTTCCATAAACCCCTACAAAACTCCTTCTTGAAAACCACAGTTAAACCTTAATCTTGTGGTCTTAAATGCTTCGCTCCAGAGATGTTGATTTCGATTCGTACCTTTAGGTTACTGAACTAGGGTTGTAAAGTTTCTAACTTATCATCTTTAACTTACCAAACTTGGAGGAGAAAAGAGAAAGGAGATGAAGAGAAGAAGATACATGCTTTGTGTATAAATAAGGAACATCCTTCAGATGAGATATCACAAATTTTAATGGGGAATCGACTTTTCAAAATAAAAAGGGTATAATTGCTCTCTAGGTTACTATGTTTTTTTATCCCAACTTAAAACACCTCTTTTTATCTTATGTTAGGGAAACAAAGCCCGAATTATCTTAATATTGGGTAAAGGCTTCCCACAAGCTATAGGTTTTTATCCAAGCCCATCTCGGGTTAGCACAAAACTTCTAACCCGGGATCCGGGGCATCACATATATATTCATTATATTATTTTTCTTTTTATTATTAATTAAAAAAAATATATATATAAAAAGGAAAAAGAAAAATTCAAAAGAAAAAAGAGATAAAATCCCTTAATATATAGGGCTTTCAATGCCTTGGTTGCTACTGCCATCTGTACCTTACTGCCAGCACTGTCTGATCGACGTCTGACCTACCGGTCCTTCATCTGATCATCCTCCATCAGCACCTTTTGGCTTCTACTCACAATTCCAAGGATATATGTTGTTGAAAATAACAAATAAAGATAAAAAGAGAGAGAGGAAAACAAAAAAATAGTAAACCCAAAACCACCTCCTTTAGCCACCAGTATCATCACCAAACAAATAAAATAAAGTATCATTCACCACCTCTCAACCACCACCCAATACCCTAATCTCCTACCATATCTAACCACTAATGTTCACCAATCACCACTAATATCATAACCTTTCACTCGATGGTGAGCCATCATAACAAAATAGCCATGTAGCCTCACCAAAAACCCTAATCATCACCCCAAATCTATTATCAAAGCCAAAACTAGCATTAAAAAAAAGAAAATAAAAAGGGAGAAAAAGACTTCATTCGACAAAAGTTCCTTGTTAGCCTTTGGAATATTGGATCTATGATCAAGATGTGAGGAAACACGTTGGGATAAGAGGACCGACATATATTCATTGAAACTCCATCTGATGATGGATGGAGGATGATCAGGATGTAGAAGTCGGAAGGTTCCATGGCTATTTCATGACGCTGAGGGTCGTTTCTCACAATACCAATGCCATATCAAAGCTTCTGGCATCGAGACAGATTTCCTCATAAAATTTAGCATCAAACAACCACTGAAGGACGGATAATGACGATAATGGATGTCGGTGGACGGCGAAGGTGTCACTAACGATGAACAGTAGACGACCACCAAATTTCTAGAGAGAAACTGATCTCTTCTTGTTCTGAGAAGAAGATAAAAAAATGAATTAAAAATCATTTTAAGCTTTTATAGTTTGCCCGACCGAACCGGGTTCATCTGATCCAAACCTGACCAACACTTTGACCAACTAGTTTTAGTTATGAATTGAGTAAATCATCTTTGTAATCCTTCTAACTTTGAAATGAAAATACTTTTATTCATTTTATTATAAATATATGCATGTGTTAGTAATTGTAAAAGCATGTTATATATGTTACAGGCTACACATTACATTTTGCTTGTTTCATTACAATATGTGTCGTGTTATGTACATATATATATTTATTTAGATATATTTCACTCTACATAACAATGTTCGGTATAATACATAGCGTAATAAGTTTTACATTTGATTGGTATCAAAGTTTTTGGTTTTTAAACCTCAGACTATAGATGACTACTAAATAAAAATGTAATTTTAAAAAATGTTTTATAAAACATGCTACAAAGTACATGTCACTAAATTTTTATAAGTTTAACTATGTAGGTACTCTAGTGCCAAATGTAATCTTAAGTCCTACCTTTGTGTAGTGAGCCTTGGGATTTTTAATATGAGTGTTAGAAGAGGTTGTCGACCCCCATGGGTGAGGTTGAGCTGCTAGATTCTTCAATCCAACTATAGACCCTTCGTCTCCAGTAGATCCTCTTTCCTCTCAAGGTCTTTCAGTTCTGGTGGATCCATCGTTACCCCTGTTATTGATATGACAACACCTGTTAGAGGAGTGATTGCTTCTAGGATTGAGTCTGAGGGTGTTATGGGATGACTCTCGGTATACCCTATTTTAGTTTATTTAGGGTGAGATCAGAGAAATACATACCACACCTGAAGTTCCTATCACTCATACCCTGATTGCTAATAGAGTTAGGAGAGGCTCTACCGGTGGAGATCCTAATGAAGCTGAGGATTGGCTTTACGATACTAAGAGACACATGAAATAATTAACTTTAAAGTCATCAATGAGATATTTGTGTGTCGTTTCTATGTTACATAAGGATGCCCAAACCTAGTTGAATTATGTTGTGAGCAGCGTGCTTGTCGATTATCTGATGTAGGATTTCTTAAAAGAGCAGTTTAACAAGCGTTTCCTTGGAGAATAAGATTTGACAGAGAGACAACAATAGTTTTAGGATCTGGTTAAGGGAGATATGAAGATTTTCAAGTATGAGATGGAATTCTTGAAGCTTTTGAAGTGTGGTTCTAGTCTGGTACCTACTGAAAGGGATATGTGTGGCAAGTTTGCTGGATGACTCAAATATAAGTTGCATATATAGGTGGTGATCGAGTAGATTGAGAGCAATCTAGGAGGTCCTCTGGCCCAACTAAATCTTCTTCATGTCCTGGAAAGAGGAATCGTATTGCTGCTACCTAAATGAGTAATACTGGTTCTAAGCCTGCGGTACCTATATCCTCAACTGTTAGTCAATGTGATTCATCAAGTTTTCTCCTTTTTCTATTAGTGAGTTTTATGGAAATAGACATAGGGGATAGTTTCGAAATAAGATGGACGCTTTCTATCATTGTGGATCTAGTGGCCTCTTTATGAGAGATTGCCCATATCTAGCTTGTACAGAGCGGACGTCTACCCAAGCTCATGCATGTTCGCATGATTCTATTTATACCCCGGCTAGAGGTCGTATTTAAGGGAAATTTTATAAATCTTATTCTATGATAGATAGTAGAGTATAGAGTTAGCCATATCTGAGGCTAGACAGGCAATGCTTATGTATACTACTAGACATTGGAATGACAAGGATGAGCTAGAGGTTATTGTAGGATCGTTTCCTATTTATTTTGTTCCATGCTTTGCATTACTAGACAAAAGTTCCACTCACTCTTATGTTTTGAATTTTGTATCTCGAGACCTTCAGATTCTGATCGAGGATATTAAAAGTGTTTTACTGTTTAAGCTTAGTGGGTAATTGGTGGTTGTGAATTAAGTATTTTGGCATTGTCCTCTAGAGGTTCAAGGAGAAATTTTTCTAGCTGGTCTTTGGAGAAGTTTGATTTGATTATGAGAATGAATTGGTTGAATGAACATCGGCTTAATTTGAATTACAAGTACGAGAGGGATACTTTGAAGACTTGTGATGGTCAGACTGTGTTATTAATTGTTGAGCGTTGAGACTATCTTTCTAATATAGTATCGACTTTGACTGCTAACCAGATGATCGGAAAGGGATATGAGACCTTTATTTCCTACATTATGAATATAAGAATCTCTTTATCTAATATTGAGGAAATTCATCCAGTTAAAGAGTTTCCCATTGTCTTCATTGAGGAGTTGCTTGGGTTACCTCTAGATAGAAAAGTAGTGTGAGATTAAGGCGTATGTAGGCTATGCACCGGTTTCCATGGAATATTAACGTATGGCTGCTATGGAGCTTAAGGAATTGAAAGTTTAGTTCCAAGAACTTCTTTATCAATGTTTTATCAGGAACAATACCTCACCCTAGGGAGCTCCAATTATGTTTATGAAAACGAATGATGAATCCCTTAGATTATGTATTGACTTCCAATTTTAGGGAGAAACTATATTCTCTAAGATTGATTTGTTCAAGATATTTTTAGTTGAAGGTGAAAGATTCAGATGTTAAAAATACTACTATTTGTACTAAATATGGGGATTATGAGATCTCAATGATACCATTTTGTTTGATAAATGTTCTGGAAACCTTTATGGAATTGATGAATTAAGTGTTTTGACCCTAGTTAGACCAGTTTCTAGTGGTTGTAACACTTTAATCTAATATGACCCGAAGATTGACTAACTAGAGTATTACACTAGAGTACTGAAGTGGCCAACCCAAAATTTTTCTTTAAAAAAACGACGTTGAAAACATCATTCAAATCTTCATCCATAAAACATAAACATTCAAGTTTTTAAAAGTAGGATATCCCAATACATTTCAAAATAATGTAACACAGTAATTTCAAAATAGAGCTACAACTCAAATACTATATGAATAGTACATGCCCTCTAATAAACTTAAGATGTACTTTAATCCCTCGATCTACTTAGAAAACAAGTTGCATGACAATGTTCCTTGACACTCCACTTAAAAACCTACACACAGAAGCAAATTCCGAACATTGGGCTCACAAGCTCAGTCTCACACTAATAGTTGAACTATACTATAGTTATCATACAGTCCTACTAGCAAGTAAAGACATAACTATACAAGTATGCTATATACAAAAACTGAGGTAGGCATCATAGTGTTATCAGAGGGTTCACTACATCTCAGAACACACACTCATCTATCCTACTTAGGGTAAGATCCAGAATTTATGCATCAGAAACATGCACCCGACCAACCTACTCCTCGTGAGTACATGGGGCATCTTCTCCATACTAGTAACTGAATTACCTTAGCACGAACTGAAATACATATAAATATTCTAATCATGCAAGATGATCATCATACTTCTAGAGTAACTTGAGTGTCCTTGTTGTTTCTTGAGTGTCATGCAAAGGTTAGTTTTATAACATGTTATCCCATAAAGTTTCTGATGTTTTTGTTGTATTTATTTGTTATTCTCACTGATAAGAATTTTAGAGGAATATTGGTATTTTTAACCCTTTTTGTAGTAATCTTCCCAAAGTTAGGCTTTTTGCTCAAAACTACACAATAGTACTGATACTAGTCCCTTTGGTATTGATACTGACACTTTAGTATCGATACCCACATTTTGAACTGATACTAAAATGGAACTCTAGAATCTAGGAACGTCTTATAGTATCGATACTTAACCTCTCAATATCAATACCAACCTTTTAGTATCGATACCCACCCTGAGTACTGATACGCAAAGTGGTTGGTAGAAACTAACGGAATCTTACAGTATTTATACTTCAAGATCGAGTATTGATACCTCTATACTGAGAAATTTATTTGCTGATGGTAATTAATAATTAAAATTGATACCCACCTTTGGTATCGATACCAAAACTAGTTGTTGGAGTTAGAGATTGAAAGATGGTATTAATACCCCACGTTGAGTTTTGATACCCAATGATCAGTATCAATACCCTATGAATAGGGTATCAATACCACTAGCCAAATTCCCCTTGTTCATGGTTATTTAATGAACAATATCAATATTTTTATCCAATATTGATATATAACTTCTAAACACACGTGCACAAGGACGACATCTATAGACTACCATGAACTAATCTAGATATTGATGGAAGACTCGATTCCTCGAGTCCATATATATCACCAGGGCATTGTTGAGTCCAAACGACACTACTAGGAATTCATAGTGACTATGTCTTATCCTAAAAGTCTTCTTTACAACATTGCCATCCTTAACCTTTAATTGATGGTATCTCAACCTCAAGTCACTTTTGGAGAACACACATGCTCTCATGAGTTGATCAAATAGGCCGTCGATTCTAGGGAGAGGATAATGATTCTTGATGGTCAACTTGTTCAAATGTCGATAGTTGAATCCATAACCTCATTGACCCATCATTTTTAACAAAGAGAAATGGTGCTCCCTATGAAGAAAAACTTGGTCAGATGAAACACTTCTCTAGAAACTCTTGAGTTTGGGCTTTTAACTCATTTAGCTCCATCAATACCATGTAGTATGCAACAATGGACACCAAAATCAACCTTAATTCACTTTAGTGCCAAACTTTAACTCTCAGACAAGTGACAACCTTGACAACTCCTCTGAGAATTCTTCTGGGAAATCTCGTATGATATGAATATCCTTGAGTTTCAAAACTGAGATTCGAGAGTCAATAATGCTTTACAACCTGGTTGGTCATTCTTTTATCCCTTGTGGTTGGAACAATCCTTGAAGAACACCCTAATCTCTTTGTAGTCATTATCACCTTAATACCATCATTCATTTTAAGCTTGAGCTACTAGCTTTGCACCTCAAGCTAGCATCATGTTTCGGACAACCAATCCATTCCCAAAATCATATTGAATTCTCATAATGGTATTTCCATAAGATCAGTTAAGTAGGCCTGACCTTGGATTTCTATTGGAGATCATCGATAGACCTTGTCAACTAGGACTAATCTTATTGAGGTTGGGTACTTGGACTCCTACCTCTATGTTTTCGACTAGAATGTTTCTTTCTTGAACTAAGTCATAATAGATATAGGAGTGTGTGGATCCTGGATCTACTAAAGTGGTAATTGGAATAGAAAACACTATAAAGGTACCGTACATCAAATTTGAGGCATCACACTTCTCTCAAGCCTTGACTATATAATGCCTCGAAGCCACCCTTGGCTTTGAACTGGCCACTAACCTCTTTTTGCTCTTACTAAATTGTTCAGATACAATACTCCTGCCCCTCGTAGATCCCTAGCCTCTATGAACTAATGATGCTGACTTCTGGGATGATGTGGAAGCCTTACTTTGTGCATTGGATAGTCTCGGATAAAGTGGTATAATGAGCCACAGCTGAAGTATCCCATAGTCCCACGTTGGCACACTCTAAGGTGTATCTTCCCACATGATGAGTAGACTAGGTGTGATGGGGTCCTCACAGAACAACTGGTGCTCACTAAAAAATGATGCTAAGGGTCTTCTACGAGGCTCAAATCTACCCTATAGTCTACACTCTACATTAATCTCGTAGACTACCTAATGGGGTCATCTATGAACCCTATGAATCCTTGACCCTCTTGGTTGAAGTCTAACGCAGGTCTCATAGTCTCAGTAACTCTTTGACCTACTCTACTAAACCACTATATAGGCTAGCTCACATGCTCTGAGCCCTCTCAATCACCTTCATCTGGCAAGTCAACATTGCGAAGTTCCTATGAGGATCAACATCTAGATGAGAGAGAATATCAAGATAAAGGCCCTCCCTAAACCTCCTATAGTGGTTGTCCTTATTTCCCCTAACTCTCGTATATATAAACTCAAATAGATGAACTCCCTCTTATATTAAAACATCGAACGGTTGCCTTAAGTCAAATATAAAAATTGGTCCCTCAAATCGTTGGTGTGAGCTTCTTTTATGTACTTTTGTCAGAACTCTAAGAAGAAGTACTCCCAATTGGCTTCTCATGCTCTAAATCCATCTCAATAGTCTTCTATTAGTCAATGGTGTCACCTTTCAATAGGGAGATGACGCCCTCGAGCTTACCCACAGGGGTAAGATGTAGTTTACGAAGTGTACGAAGAGTCTCTCTAAGCCACTGATCTACACCGATAGGGTCGTCATCCCCGAAACCAAAGAAATCCATAGTCATGTATCTAAATAGCCTCTCAATCAGAGACTTCTGAGGTACTACAAGAAGTGGAGGTTGTTGTGTTGGATGGGTTGGTTGAATGGTTGGGGTCCTAGGGGTGGCATAGACGATGTGTCTGAGTCCTAACATAAGGTCTCTGAAAAAGGATGCCTTGTAGATCCCCGTATCTATTAGAACCTCATACTCTAAATTTAGGACAAAATAATCTCCAATGTCCTCAGTTAAAGAGGTAGACACTCTTTCTTACCCTCAAGATAAGGAGTTGTATTATCGACCATAGGTTTTGTTTTTCTTTAATTTAAAAGAAAAGATGGATCATTATCACCATTCCAGACATTAAAGTACTATTGACACTCTTGAGGCATGTACTCACATAAGCGCTTACTGACTCTAACATACGGGTCCTAGGAATGACTTAACCTGATGCTCTGATACCATTAAATGTAACACCCTGATCCAATTCGACCCAAAGATTGACCGACTTTAGTATTACACGAGACTACCAAAGTGGTTAATCTAAAATTTTTCTTTAAAAATGACGTTGAAAATATCATTCAAATCATCATTCATAAACCAAAACATTCAAGTTTATAAAAGTTGGGAGCTCCCAATACATCTCAAAATAATACAATCCAAGTTTTTCAAAATAGACTTGTGAATCAAATGTATGAAGGTCGATGAATATATACCCTCTAATAAACTCAAGATGTATCATGATCCTTCGATCGGTCTAAAATACAATCTATATGATAATGCTCCTCGACGTTCCTCTTATGAACCTACAAACGGAAACAAATTATGAACATTGAGCTCACAAGCTTAATGCCACACTAATAACTAAACTATACTACATGTGTTCATCATGCAGTCCTGCTAGCAAGTAAATACTTAAGTATACAAGTACATTATATACAAAAGCTAAGGTAGACATCATAGTGTGGTTAGAGGTTTCGCTGAATCTCAAGAAACACACCCCAATATCTTATCTAGGGTAAGATCCAAAATTTTTGTATCGAAAATATACACCCAGCCAACCTACTCCTCGTGAGTGAATGGGGCATCTACACCCAGCTAGCTACTAAAGTTCCTCGACGCTAGCTGAAATACATCCAGATACTCCAATCATGCAAGACGATCATCGTACTACTAGAGTAACTCGAGTGTCCTTGTTTCCCGAGAGTTACATAAATTCTTGTTTTACGACTTGTTGTCTCATAAGATTTCTTATGCTTTTACTATATTTATTAGTTGTTCTCACTGATAAGTTTATTAAAGATGTATTGGTAGTTCTCGACCCTTTTCTGAATACTCTTCCTCAAGTTAGACTTTTTGCCCAAAACTATACGATAATACTAATACTAGTCCCTATAGTATCGATACTGACACTTTAGTGTTGGTACCCACCTTTGGTACTAATACCAAAATGTAACTTTGGAATCTAGGAATAACTTACAATACTGATATTAAGCCTCTTAGTATCGATGTTGACCCTTGAAGTATCAATACTCACCATGGGCGCTGATACCAAAATGGGTTGTTGGAAATTGAGGGAACCTTGTAGTATCGATACTCATAGTTAGAGTATTGATACCTCTATACTAAGAATTTTACTCGATATTGGAAATTAATAATTATTATCGATAGCCATTCTTGGTATCAATACCAAAACTAGTTGTTGGAGTTTGACATTGGAAGATGGTATCGATACCCCACCCATGAATATCGATACCCAACGAACAGTATCGATACCCTATGAATAGGGTATCCATACCACTAGCCGAAATCCCCTTATTCTTGGTAATCTAAAGTAGGGGTTTAAACTAATTGAATCAAGCTCGAGTATTGTTAAGCTAAACACAACCTTGAAAAGTTTGAAGTTAAGCCTGACTCGACTCCAAAGCTCGCGAGCTTAAAAGTGTCATGCTCAACTCGAATTTGAAATTAAAAATTCAAACTCGACTTGAACTTGAAAAAAACGAACTTGAAACTTTTTCAGGAGCTCGATTGAAGCTCCAAATCGAGCTCAATTCAAGCTTGAACTCGAGATCGAATTTAAACCTACATAAAATATTATATTGAATTTTCAAAACAAAAAACATATAAAGTTTGTCCCTTTAATCAACCAACACAAATGTCATATTTCCAAAAATAATATATATTTCATAAGTAAATTCATAATAGAAAATAAACAAAAATAATAAATATTATTCAGATATGCGTTTAGTGCATATTTCATGATATAATTATTTAGATGCAGGTTTGTTTTCAAGTAATTTCCAATGAATTTCTCCAAAAAATGTAAAGCAACACATATTACAATTGATACCACATGTTTAAATGAGTATATATATATATATATACCAGAGATTTCAAAAAATCCAATTAACGCAAAAAATTATTAAAACTGACGGTAGCTATATATATACACCAGCAGAATTCAAAGAAACAAAGAAACATTATTAAATTTAACTGGATACATTTCCCTAATTTGATCATACGACATTACCAAATCATTAATTATATTGCATCAAATATTAATTATTTATCCTTCTAAAAAGTAATTATTCAGATTCTCTACTAGTTTGGAATCAAGGCTTTTGAATGTTGGAACAGGTTGATAAATTGGATCATATATACTTGCTATAATTGCATGTAAAATCAAATAGATCAAAGTTTCACAAAAAAAATCATAATAAATGCAAATGCAAAACTTCAAACCTTATTAAAATAAATATTAATTCATTTCAAAATAAAATTGATGAAAATATACAAGACAAACAACAAATTCCAAAGATTAGTAGAAATTAGTATTCAATTCTTTTTATTCTATTATAGTTATCTCAATACAAGAACAAATAATATATATATATACCATCTAAGTAGCAAAACAAAAAACATAACACACATGAAATATACAAAAACAAAAAGAAACTATATATTTGTCTTATGTTTTCGTAATCAGTTGTTGCTTTCATATATGGATGCTTACTTATTTCAACAATAAATAGGTCCTATAGTTATAGCGAATGTTCGAGTTTTGTGGAAGTATATTGGAAGAAATGCAAAAAATGGGTTTTAGGAAAAATTAGGTTTTTTGGAAGTAATAATTAGGGATTTCAGGAAAAGGGAAAAAATGGGTATCTAGCTCATGTTATAATAAATTAAAATTGAAATAATAAAATAATAAAAAAAGGAAAATGATCGATGTATGAATGATCACCGATGACGACGACTAACCGTTGGGATCGATGAGTGATGGTGGTGAAGGTTGGTGTTTGATACTCTGGCCTACTGATGAAGAACATAGAAAAGAAAACTTAAAAAGAGATAGAGTTTAAAACCCTAAAAATTCAAAATAAAGAAAAAATAAAGAAAACTAACCAAGATATAGAGGCGGAGGTCAACGACGATTAGAAAATGATGACAATGATTACCAGCTATCAAAGGTAACTACGACTACTGATTGGAGTATAAAAATGAAAATTTGAGAAATGAAGTTCAAAGGTTATCGAAGGTGTTAAATGGAGTTTAAAGGATATGAAGGAGTAAAAAGAAATAGAACTACTGATGTTTAATCAAACATGCTCCTCAACAAATGGACTTTTATTATCTAAGTAGGATGCAATTCAATGGTTGGACTTGGGTGTGCCTAGGTGAACACTGTGTCGAGGACATCTCATTTCCATGAGATTACCCAGACAGTAACCCGATGCTGGCTCAGTAGATGTGACTGTGAGCCAAGGAAGAGCTTGAAGAATGAAGATGGAGGGTCTATCAAGGTAATGGCCTTAGTTCAGATATTCCAATGTGTATTGGCGTCATAGCTTGTAAATTTCTTTAACTCTTTAGGGGGAAGTGATCTGGTTTTGGGTCTCCACCATCCCCTTACCCTGAGCTAGCATTTGGAGCCACCATTGTGGAAGCAACCTTCTCATAGGTTCATGGGGAACTTAGGTGTGCGGGTATTGAGACAAAGCGGATGGTACGATGTCTATCTAGGATGATACCTAGGGATGATTTGGGGCCAATGGGCCACATATCACACTTTGGATTGAGGAGTGGGGTTGCAATATAACATTCGTTGTGCCATGAGGGATCTCTTTTCCAAGAGTACTTGTGGCTTTGAGATTATATTATGTCTTCAAACTAATATATGGATTCTCTGTTTGGACAAGACACTGTGGGATCGACTAATGAATAGAGGGATGATTTTTTTCAATTTTGCTTGGCTTTATGACGAGTTAATTTGAGGCGTGGATCTATGCTGGGAAAGGCTGACTTGTGTGGGACTTGTCCCATTCAACTACCACACGACATAACAATAGGGTCGAGACGTTATACCCGTGACACTTGGTATCAGAGCCAAAATAGTTTCATTTTGGCATATGATTTGAGTTCTTCGTTTATATTTCACGCTAAGCGCTTTGACATGTTGAGTAGGTAGGGTGGACAATGTTCATACCAAGTGCTTCAATGAGTGGTGGTAACTTCACAGAGGTGCCAGTTTAAAGATTGATGCACAGAGATGCTCAATCATTTTTTTAATGCACAGAGGTGCCAGTTCAAAGATCGATGCATAGAGGTGCTCAATCGTTTCATTAATTCACAGAGGTGCCATTTTTATATTGAAGTATAGAGGTGCTCAATCATCCCAAAAGCACAGAGGTACCAGATTCTAGACTGAAACACAGAGGTGCTCATCATCCTAAAGAACAGAGGTGCTCAGTCATTTTTAACTGTACAATGATGTCAGTTTGTCGATCGAAGCACAAAAGTGCTTAATCATTAATTCAAGCACGAAGGTGCTATGAATTTAGCGCAGTGGTGCTCTTCTTTTTTGGGAAGGTATTGCCTCATTTGTATTATAGGTATTGAGGTGTCGATGAACTAAATAGAATGGTTCTTATGTGTAATGGTTAATCAATAAGCTCTCATAGAGGTTAGGAGCAAGAAGTTGCATTGCCTGTCATACAAGATAACAGGTTTTGTGATCGACGGAAGTTAGATGAGATTAAAGCCACATTAATGGTCTATAGAGCTCATTTGATCTTTGGTGATCGAATGAGGAGAGTTGAGGAGACTCAAGAGGAATTAGCAGAGAAAATGACCGAATTATGGAACGAGGCAAGAGATGCCATAGGTGTTATATAACTTGGGTATGACGAGCTGAAGGTTCAAGTTAGCGTGGGCTTCAAGCGACTGGTTTGTTTGACTGCGAACCTTGTGAAAGGGGACGTACGAGCCAAGATCCAGGATCCTCAATTTTTAATGGGGTGAGGGATGCTAAAGAGCTTGAGAATTTTTTGGTTGACATAGAGCAGTATTTTTGAGTAATGTGCACTGAGTCTGAGGAATATAAGATGGTGGTGGTCGATGTATCTGGTAGGTAACACTAAGTTATGGTGGCGGTCCAAGTTCAAATATAAAGTGTGCTCCGTTAAGACTTGGGATGCATTAAAGAATGATTTAAGATTTCCTTTATCCCTGAGAATTTAGACTATGTCGCTAGTAAGACGTTAAGGAAATTTCTTATACGGGGATAATATGGGAGCATGTGAAAGAGTTCTCAACCTTGGTGCATATCAAGGATATGTACAGAAGGGATAAATTGTTTCATTTCCTTGGAGGGCTTAAGCTATGGGCGAGGCTTCAGTTGTAGAGGAAGAAGGTGCAAGATATGACAATAGCGATAGTCGTTGCTGAGTGCCTCTTAATGATTACAATGACCATCGTGGAAAGCGTAAGGTTAAGTGGGTGGGAACAAGTTGGCTCAGGGTATAAGACAACGAGTTGAGAGTGAATAAGAGTTTCCCTAGAAGGGACTCAACACAAATAGAGTCTCGACTGGTTATAGATTGAGCAATTGAGAAATAGACCCTCTTTAAGGTATTTTATTTGGAATAGGTGTCATCGGAGTGTTTTTAATGCCATGGTGGTATCAACGAGGGATGATGCACAAGTGAATGTTCTCATAGCAGATAGTGAGTCTGAGCCAGGTAGAATGGGTTCCATGCGATTCATAATTGCCTTCCAGTCCAAACTAAGTAGCTTGATGAAGGAGCTAGAGAGGGGATTGATGTTTACGGATAATTTTTGTTCCTTTTTTCTTTTGAGGATTCGTATCGAGCGTTTCATGTTAAAAGTAGGAAGGGACATAGAGTTCATGCCGAGCGCTTCCAGATAGGAGTAGGCATGATGAACTGATCTTACTCTGAGCACTCTAACGTGTGGAGTGGGCAGGGTGAAATAATTCGGTCTTGCATAGAGATGCTTAATTTGTGAAGTTCGCGTAAGAACGCGTCGTTGTATTATTCACATAGGGTCGTATGTTGTTTTGGCCAATAGGTGCTCGTTAGATGTTCATACATGAGCGTTTGGTATTAATGGTTCAAGGGATGTTGATTTTTAATCTTTATGCATGGGTCCTTATTCTTTGTAGCAATGTGATGCTTAATTTCTTTATCTTGTGTAGGATGCTTGTTCTTTTGAGAATGTTGGTGCTCATTGGGTTTTAAGGAAATCAAGAACATGATTCAATGAGCTAGCGGACCATAACAATGTTAAGGATCTTTGAAAGCTGAACTCGGCTGAGGAAATCATCGAATTGTAAAAGTTTTAATGGTGACCTTGATAATGTGCAGCTTACTAGGTGACCAGATCAAATGGATCACGATACATGTGGGAATTGGCTATTCATGCTGACAGACCATCTATGTGGCTAATGTACTGAGTTTAGGGTAAAAGGGTAGAAAGTGGTAATTGTGTCAATAAATTATTATCTGACATTTTATTGATTATAGGGAAAATACCATGAAGCATGATGGCAACCCTAGTGTTTTATGTTTCAGCGTTAAGTTATTTTATGTACATGGGGAAGTAACCGTGTATGGTGCCAGCTATGATTCTTCCATATCTTGGGAAGAATGTATTATCAGCTATCCAATTTAAGAAATGAGTGAAGAAGGGAGAGCCTTCATTCTTGGTCTTCCTACTTTCCAAGGAGGATGCCAATTCTAGTAAGGTGCCTGAGGGTGTTCAGGAAGTATTGAAGGTCTTTGAGGATGTAATACCAAATGATTTGCCGAAAGAGTTACCACCTAGAAGGTAGGTGGACCATGAGATTGAGTTAATCCAGGGAGTAAAGTCTTCAACGAAATTCCTTTTTTGGATGAGTCCTCTAGAGCTGGCTAAGTTAGAAGCAGTTGGATGAGTTATTTCCAGCAGGATTCTTTCAACCCTCAAAGCTACCTTTTCGGGCACCTGTGTTATTCTAAAAGAAACATGATGGGAGTTTAAGATTGTGAGTGGATTATAGCGCATTAAATAAAGAGATTGTCAAGAATAAATATCCCATTCCTCTAATTGCCAATTTGTTTTACCAACTGAATAATGCCAAGTTATTCACGAAGTTGGATCTCACGTTAGGATACCATCAGGTAGGGTGGTCGAAGGGGATGAACTGAAAACGACTTGTATGACTTAGTGTTCCATAGTTATCTTTATAAGTTCATAGTTATCTGGTTGGATGATATAATGATATTTAGCACTTCCATGGAAGAGCATCAGGAGTATCTTCGGTTGTTTGTTAAGAAGGAGAAGATAGAGGCGCACATGGGTTCATTGAGTGTAAAATTCATGGGAATGAGGCACATAGATGTTTATAAAGAGGTCATCATGAGTTTGAGTGGAGGAGAAGGTCGAGCTATCAAATGTTTAGTGGTATAATAAATGTTATTTATGAAGAGGCTATCATGAGAACGATTAGGGGAGAAGATCGAGCCACAGGATATGGATTCAAAAAGAATGGTTTGAACAAGGCAAATCGCTTGGCATGGTGTAAACAAGTGGAATCATAGAGAATGGTAAAGTTAAGGTACTTTGGTATCTTGGTATGAGGTATTTGGATTTGTGTTATATTTATATTAGCAAATGTTTTTAATATGGGGTATCGGAGTGGTATTATAATTATTGGGCTAACAAATGTTTTTGTTAGTGGTGGTGTGGTGTTTAGTGTTTGAGCAGGTATATTATTACTATTAAGGGTGGATTGGACAATAATAAATGTGGGTGAGCATGTATCATTTTTCGAGGATGTTGCAAGTAAGCAATCGTTAGTCAGGTGGACAAAGTTCACCCATGCATTTATGAAGGGCAGAGAGTACTTGAGTTAGGACATGTCTAACATAATTGAATGCCCATATGTTTTGAGCTAATATGGTACCTTTGGGATTGATTACCTTGATCATGTCATATGTGGCACATTGTTTGAGATGTCGCAACGTGTAGGTATGCAAGGGGTAACACACCAAGTGATGTGTCATATGGTTTATAATACATGATGGTGTTCAAAATGTTAGACATAACTACGATGGTTCCTCTAGGTTATATCCTTAGAGAGAACAAGCTTAATGGCAATGACAGAAAAATGAAGGTAAATGGGTTTAACTCTACCCAAAGATGTGAGTTTGGTGTCCCATTGAGCTAATCCTGATCTTAGTTCTTGAGGGCAAGCGATACACCTCATAAGAAGGGTCAACTCTATGCAACAAGGTAATAAAAATATGGTTTTAGTGTTGATGAGGACATCAACCAAAGTGATTGGGGGAGGATACCGGGGACATTTTTTTCCATGAGATTACCCCAAAAGTTACTCGATGATAGGCCGAGTAGATGCGACTGTAAGCCAAGGAAGAGCTTGAAGAATGAAGATGGAGGGCCTGTCAAGGTAATGGCCTCAGTTCAGACATTCCAACGTGTATTAGCGTCATAGTTGGTAAGTTTCTTTAACTATTTAAGGGGATGTGATATGGTATTGGGTCTCCACCATCCCCCTCACCCTGAGCTAGCATGTGGAGCTACCACGGTGTAAGCGACCTTCTCCTAGTTTCATGGGGAACCTAAGTGTGTGGGCATCAAGACCAAACGGATGGTACGATGTCTCTCTAGGATGATACTAAGGGACGGTTTGGGGTAATAGACCACATATCGCACTCCGAGTTGGAGTGGGGTTGCAATGTAGCATTTGCTATGCCCCGTGGGATCTTATTTTTGAGAGTACTTGTGGCTTTGGGATTATATTATGGCTTCAGACTAATATGTGGATTATATGTTTGAACAGGACACTTGGGATCGACTAATGAATAGAGGGATGATTCTTGGTCAATTTGGCTTGGCTTCATGACGAGTTAATTTAAGGTATGGATCTATGTTGGGAAAGGTTGACTTGTCTGGGATTTGTCCCATTCAAGTGTCGTACGACATAACAACAGGGCCTAGAAGTTATGTCCGTGACATTGCACACCCATTTGATAGTGGACTATGGTGGAATTATGGAACATTTTAATACATTTTTAAAAAAATTATAATTATTAATTAATTTTAAAAATAAAAATTTAATATATTATATTTTTGAGTTTATCACGAGCTTTTTGAGTTAAGTATCAAGTATCTCAGTTCGGATCGTTAAGAACTTGAGTCGAGCCCATTCTATTTGAGTGTTGACCTAGCTTTGATCGAGACGATCTCTAGTAGCTAAGACCTGTCTTATCTCATTTACAGTCATTATCTAAAGAATATTATCAGTACTATTCATCAAGTATCGATACCCAAACCCATAAATGCTCTGTTTAAGCATGAAAATGATACCCCACTTCACCCCCTAAGTCTTTATAAGTCCTTTAAATGTTATTTTAGTCTTATGTAAGCTGATAGGGATCATAAAGAGTCATTTTTCATGTTGATTAACAACATAAATTGAATTCTATCATGGATGCTCTAACATGTTTCATGTTCTCACACAAGCTAACTAAACTCATCTAATGACTCACAAGTGGTATAGAAGAATTAGAAATGTGTTACCTTGAATCCTAAGCTATTGAATACAATCAAGGATTTATCAAGATTATTTTTTCATTGCCTTTGCTTTTGGAGCACTCTTCAACTTCTTTCATTAATCACAAACAGGAAGATGAGTTAGTAACTCATTTAGCAGCTTAGAAAGAGGTCAAGAACACTTCTTAGGGCTTAAATCTCCCAAAAATGAGCTGGTTAGATATGGGTTTCTAAACCCCACTTATAGCTATCATAGCCAAACCATAATTTTATGGGTTTAAAATGATGCTCTCAAGATGTGGATTACTACTCTTACCTTGTTGATTCTAGACTAAGCTAGAAAGATCATAAAGCTATCACATTTGCTCAAGTTATTTGTGAGAAAAAATGAAGATGAGAAGAAGAAGAATAAGAAAGTAACAAAAGGGTGGGGAGGAAAAATGGTGTTTACTTGTGACCTCACCAAAATTAAAAGGAATCGAACCTTTTAAACATTAAATAGGTAAATTACTCATTTGATCCCTCTAGCTTTGGTTGCAACTCAAGAATACTTTTTCTCTCTCAAATTGGGTTCAGTCCAAGCCCAAACCATTCCACTTGGGTCAACGATTCTTACAAGGTTAATGGGTTATCCAAAACTCTCTTGGGTCAGCCTAGAACTACTAACCCATAATTCATGTCATTATAGTTGTCTTCATTGAAGATATTCTAGTCTATTCCTAAACTAATACAGAACACGATGAACACTTGAGGATTATTCTGTGGACATTTAAAGATCATCGTTGTATGTCAAACTGAGCAAATATTAATTATGGCTTCAAGAGGTGACATTTCTTGGACATATTATATATAGGAGAGGTACCAAGGTTGATTTGAGCAAGATTGGGGCCATAATGAGTTGGAAGCAACCCAAGAATATCTCTAAGATCTACAGTTTCTTAGGTTTAGTTGGATACTACAGATGCTTTGTCATGGACCTTTCCATCATTGTTACCATATTAATGAATCTGTTAAGATATAATGTTCATTTTGCCTAGGGCGATGCACAATTGGAAAGTTTTGAGAAATTAAAGACAACTTTGACCCATGCTCATGTATAGACTTAATTCAAGCCTAGGAAGGAATTAACCATCTATAGTAATACTTCTTACTCTAGACTAAGTAGTTTTCTGATGTATGAATTAATGGTAGTTGCTTATGTGTCCCTTCAGTTAATGTCACATAAGTGTAATTATCCTACTCACTATTTGGTGTTACTGGTTATGATCTATGCCCTAAATATCTGGAGGCACTACCCTTACGGAGAGAAGTGCTATGTCTATATTGATCACAAGAGTTTAAGTATCTTATTTCTTATAAGGAACTTAATTTAAGGCAACAATATTAGCTCCATCTCCTTGAGGAATATGGTTATGAGATTGACTACTATCTGGGTAAAGCTAATGCCAATGTTGATGCTTTGAGTTGTAAGGTTATATCCGACCTAAGGTCATTATTAGTTAGGATTAAGTTATAATCTGATGGAATTCTATTAGCATATTTACTAGTTAAGCCAACCTTGGCCGAAGAGATTAAGGTCGAACAAATTCTAGATAGATCCTTGCTCCCTATTATTCAACAAGTTGAGCATGAATTTATGTCATATTATGCTTTTGACCATAATGGAATTTTGTGCTTCAAAGGATGTTATTGTGTGCCTGATAATGTAGAATTGAGACAAGTTATCCTCAATAAGGCTCACAGTAGCCCTTATTCTATGTATCCCGGTGAACACAATGTGTATCGTAACTTGAGATAAATATCGATGGGTTGGCATGAATAAATATATTTATGATTTTGTCGTTAGGTTCCTAACTTATTAGTAGGTTACGAAAAAATATCAGCATCTATCTGGATTGTTACAACTTATTAAGATCCTTGAGTGAATTGGGAGCATATTATGATAGATTTCATTATTGGTGTGACCCTAAATCTTTCAAAAAGGATTATGTCAGGTGATTCTTGATAGAATCACAAAGTTTGTTCACATTATCCCTATTCAAGTTAACTATTCTCTTGATAAACTAGTTATATTATATATCTAGAAGATCATCAGATTGTATGGTGTTCCATTATCTATCATTTCTGATTGAGATCGGATATTTACTTCAAGATTCTAGAAGGCTTTGAATGAGGATTTGGGTACTCATCTAAATTTCAGTACAACTTTTTATCTTCAGACAAATGGTCAGTCTGATAGAGCGATTCATGTTATGTAAGACATGTTTCAGGGTTGTATGATTGACTTCTATGTTAGTTGGGAAAATTTATTTCCCCTAAAAGAGTTTCCTTATATGGATTGATTTGCATAATAGGAAGACTTTGGGTCTAGAGTTAGTCTGAAAGACTGAAGACAATGTCAAATTGTTCTGTGATCCCCGAGAGAGGTTTGATAAACAGAAATCTTATGTCGATCGAAAAAGGAAAGATAATGAATTTGAGGTTGGGGATTAAATTTCTTTGAAGGTATCTCTGTGATAAAAATTCTAAGATTTGGAAGCAAAGGAAAGTTGAATCCAAGATTTATTGGGTTGTAGCGTATTTTGAAAAGAGTCAGATCTATGCTTATCAGCTTGAATTCGAATGAGTCACATCATTAAGATTGAAGATATTGAGTTAAGACCTAATTTATCTTATGATGAAGAGCCTATACAAATTTTATATCGAGATTATTAATTTCTTTGGAATAGGCGCATTTTGACGGTAATGGTTTAGTGAAGTAACCGCAGTCCCGCAAAAGCTTCTGAGAGAAAAAGGAATAGATGAAGACTCAGTCTCCATATTTGTTCGATTCAGGTAAATTTTGAGGATAAACTTTTTGTATGGGAGAGTTGTCACACCACAATTTTCTGGAATAATAATAATAATAATTCATTTAAATAAATAAGAGGACTAATTAGCACTTTATTAGAATTTATAAATCAATCCATAACATTAGAGGATTCTAGGGACTTGAAACCTAAATTTTCCATAATGTTATAAGGAAAATAAAAGAAGTAAAATAAATATGACTCATAGGGTTTGAACCCGTGAACGGTAAGGAAAATTTTCATACCTCTACTATCTACGCTAGGCTATTATTTAGGAATAAAATAATGAAAATATCTTGTTCATTGATATATACTATATTTTATAATCCCATTTTACACCAAAACAATTCTCGATTTCAAAACACCCAAAGACCCCAAACAAAACCGTGAATTTTTTTTATCAACGTCTTCTCACTAAGTGCCTCCTCTGATCAGTCTGTGGTGTGTACCATCGTCACCCTCGTGATCATCGTCTCCCCACAATCAAAACCTTCCTCCATACTTCATGAAGCATCATCGTTTACCGTAAAAAATGTCTCAAAGATCCGTTGGAAACCCAAAACTCCACCATTATTTTTAATTGTTTCAGAACTATCACCGATGTCATCCTCGTGTCATTCCGAACAAAATCTAATAGTTGGCTTCCCTTTACTGTCACGCACCTCTTTCGTTCATCATGGATAAGCTCTTCAATCTATTTTCCATTCGTTTTTCCTACATGTTTGGGTTGTACTTGAGTTGGTTATGGTGAGTAGTTGTATCTCGATCAATTGAACAACCTCAACCATCAATTTCACCATCGCACACACCACTATATTGCCCCTACGCTTAGGGTTTCTCCACTGTCCTTTGAATATTCTAGAACTGATCTAGTCAGTTCGAATTGAGTCAAACTAGTCAAGACCAAGTCAACTCAAACCACTTTGAATTGAGTCAACTCGAATCAAATCGTGTCAACCTAAACCGAACAGAGTCAACTTGAACTGGTCTGAACTATTGACTTTGACCAAATTATTGACTTTGACTTAAAATTTGACCAAAAGTTAACTTTTTCTAAAAAGGGGGTCATATTTTAGATTTTTCGATGAATTAAGTTCTATTTCTCTAAATTCTAACTTGAAAGCCTCCAAATTTGACCTTTAACTCAAACATACATATGTATTTAAATAGATTATTTAAGTGTATTTAAATTTGGGTTTATATCCGTTTATGTTGTTGATTATGTAAGATACTCGTGATTTTCCCAGTCGTACGTCTACTCGACCCTGCTCCTCTCAATCTATTTAATCGTGTAAGCTATTGATTATCCATATGGTTTTGTAAACACTTTGATTACTCATATTAAGATATTACACTAATGGTAACTTTGTTTTGTTATGGTAGATTCGAGCACTACTGTAGAGCATGGTAAGGTAGGTGCTCAATAGACTTCCCAAACTGCTTCTTTTTTGAGGTGTGTTCCTTTGTGCTATGTAAATGTTTATACAATTGTCTGAATTATCACGTTCACATGATTGGTTTATCTGATTTAAAATATGATTGTTTTATCTGATTTGACTTATAAATGATTTTATCTGATTGAAAGTCTGGTTCTTGATTCCTGATTTACTGATTAGAAACTATGTTCGAATCCATGATCTCTGGTTACCAGTTGTCGTAATCAGCCCTTCGAGAAATAGCCGACTAGTTACGATGATGGGGTTTTTGAAAAGATTTTTAATGAAAATATGTGAGTCACCATCAATCATTTTTAAGGTGTGATTGGATATCTAAAACCAAGTAATTTTAATAAAATATTTTATTTGATCAAAAATACCAAATTTTGGTGTGTGAAAACCAAAAATCAGGTTTGGGAGTTGGTTACGCATGGGGAAGAATTAACACCCCCACAACGCCCAGAAATTGGTATCTAGTCGATTACCCTATATTTAAAAATTAGAAATTTTGAGTTCAATGTTTTATTTAATTTAAAATTCATTATGCATGTAAAGTTTGGAAAAGGATGTCGATTTACTTCAGAATTACCAATGGTCACCCTTTGAACATAATGCGGAGGATACACTATTAATTCCTTGATAAATGAACATTGGCTTATTATTTTTTAAAGTTGAAGTGCAATCAAACAACCATTTATGAACCTAATTATACTAGGTGGGTTAATTAAGGCGTCCCTCTAACTTAAAGTGACCACTTATAAAATTTAAAAAACCTATATGGCTAAACCTATATGGCTAAACCTAAAAATTTAGTCTCTAATATTAACCCTGATTAATTTTAACCAATTACTGAATCGAAATAATCGAAATGGCTCTCAGGCATTTAATGCGTGGACCAAATTGAATTATTCCCTAAATTAAGGGACTAAAGTGAAATTAAGAGAAAGTGAAAGTTCTAGTTATTGACCCTAACTAATTATGTCAAATGAATAGCTAATTAAGAAATTCAACAACTAAATTGTGAGGAGTCTAAATTTAAGGACTAAACCTAAAATCTAAATATTTAACAAGGATTAAATCTAAATACTAAGTTATATAATCAGGACTAGATAAAAAATCATGAATTAGAAGGCATAAATTTAAAAGATTAAAAAATTTCAAGGGCCTACATACAAACAAATTCATGAAAACGGTACAGTTTATACACGTACGTGCACTGAGGCATTAATTAATAACCCTAAAATACCTACAAACTATAACTACCTATACACTATAGGGTGAAAACGCTCATGTATTTAAAATATGAAGGTTGGTTCCACACGCATAATACTAAATACATATAATGTAATATGCCTTATATGATTTTGGTAAGTAGAAAATTCCGGGAATAATATATGTATATATGAATAAATACTTATAATAAGTAAATATATATACACTATGCAATAGATGTAAAAGATATACAATTTAATTCATCATATATGTTAAATAATTAAAAATAAAAACCATATTTATGGCGTAATATTCATGCACTTCATGTAACACCCTTAACCCGTAAACGTACTCAATTACGAGTTAAATATGTCACATGAACCTGTAAACACTTACTAAACAAAATCGAGTTAAAATTTAAACTTTTTGAAACTTAATCATTCATTTCTCTTTTTCATCAACTAACTAATCTCGTAACATAAAATTTAATATTTTAACCTTAAAATCATATTCGATCTCAGGCAGCAATTTGTTAGTTTAATGTTGAATCATATCTAGAATGAAACTACATAAAGACTGCCTACGTAAAAATTCATTTCAATAGTGTTATAAATATAATTTAATAATTATTATTCTTGCAAAATATTAACTATACCTATAAATACTCATACTAGTTATACTAATTTATAAATTACAGACCGATATATAAAACTAGCTTATCATATCAACAAAACATAGATTTAATATACATGTCAACCAGCTGAGTCAAAAAGCGGTAAATACAGTACTGACATTGGAATAGGTGTGATCCAATTCTCCTTACTCCACTAACTGATCTTTTCCCTTACCTACGAATGAAATATTCATACGTTAAGTAACAACTTAGTGAGGCATTATTCGGAATAAATAAATCATATTGACATAAAAATGAATAAATAAACATTTCTTACAGAAAATGTCTTATAAAAAATATAAGAACATATAACAGACTGAATAATTCTTTTATTTCATCAGAAATTTGAAAATATCATTCAAATATAATTTCATATCCATGTATTGAAATATTCAAAGAAAGATTTACTTTCAATGAACTAATCAATCTTTCATATTTTAGAATATTTAACAAATAGCCCAATGGACGCAACTGAGAATACTAAATACACGAGTCAAAACGAGTGTGTGCACAATATGCAGTCGTAACAGCCAAAACAGAATGCACCCTTGCTGACTGACATAAATATAGGTACTGTAGAACATAGCATCACTATATTGAAAACAAAACTCATATAATGGCAACTCATAGCGTCAACACATCATGAAGCCCGGAACGCGCAATTAGTGCCCAAATATATACATAAATGTACTCACACAATCTCATGGCATGCAAATCATACCATTAACTCTCAATGCACATACTATGGGCTTAAATATCAAAATCAGATTCCAATTGTAATTAAAAAATAACAATAATATAAATATGTACAATTGTGTAGTTCATGCCCGAGATCGTTCTCAAATCTTTTCAGAAAATATTATGAAAATACTTTAAATAAAATTCATATTTGTTTTATTTCTAAAACTTTAGAGGTCGACTTATCGCAAGTCTTCGTCATATCATAATATTGTAAATAAATAGATAAGAATGCACTCGCCTTATCCCTCACTAACCGACCATTGCTTCAATATCCTTATTTGGGTACTTTTTTTGTAGCCTTCGATTCACTTTGGTTGCGCTTTTTTTGAGTATCTAAATAGAAATCACATTCACAATACATACATTTCAAAGCATATGTTACTGACATACTAACATAAGCAAAATGTAGTAACATAAATTATAAAAAATTATTCGATATTCGTTCGATACTAAATATACTTCTCAATATAACTATTGACTTTAATATTCCAAAAATCAAACTTCGAGTTCTTCAATAATCATATTCAACCAGTACTTCCAAACTTAATTTCAATTCAATAACTTCATAAAATGAATTCTTTTTAAATTCATCTCAACCTTTGCAATTTATTCAAAATAATCCTTTGTTATTTTACTTTAGCTTGATTCCAAACACTAAATTTCCAGCAATAAATATCAAAGTACACCCATCAAATCTATACAAATTTCAAAACCAAACCCAAGACTCCTATAATTTGCAATTTGATCCTCAATTTTAACCAACTTATAAATTCATCCATAACAACATTCTAACATAAAAAATCAGCATTTAGTAGTTAACTTTCAGCATAGGCCTTCATCAATTAAGCAATTACACTTGTTCCTTCAAAATTCCTAAAGTATGCAAAATGCTCTCTACATTTCCACCAAGTTCCATATTGGTCCAACCAACCTTTCAAATCATGTAGAATCATTCTAATATAATGTCTAACTCATAGGAAAAAATTTATAATTTTACCTAATATATTTCACTTAGGTCAAACACTCTAGGGGAAATTCAATGATTTTCAACTTGTTTCAAGCATGAATTCAACCTCCTAACTTGAATTCCAAGAAATTACAATCAATTCCATATCAATTCAATCCAAAATCAATCTTTCCATAAGACCTAAGTCATAGCTAAATCCTTATTTATGAATTTCCAAAGGATTCCAATCATCCTATAAACTTGAAAACAACACTACAACAACATTAACATAAAAATAAATCCTTAAATCATCAAACTCCAACTTGTTCTTCATCCACCACAACAACCAACTCCATGATCAAATCAACAAAACTGTGGAATAATTATGCCAAATGATAGAAAATTCAATATAAATTATTTTTCTATTTCACACTTTAGTACAAAAACTCAAGGAAATGGCTTAAAAATAAAATTGAAAATTCTTACCTAGCTCTAATGGAGTTCATGAGACTTGAAGGAGAAGATGAACAAAATTTTCTTGAAATTTCTACTAAAATATCTAATTACACTTGGCTTTATACTATTTTAATGAATTTAAAATTCATTAAAATCTAGTTTACCATTTTACCATTAATGAAAGTTTATTATTTCTAATATGCCATTATTTTGACTTTATCTTCAAAGTCAAACATGAACCAAATATCTTAAAATTTCCACTTTATCCTTGTGATTTTAAAAAATTTTGGTCACCAAAAGTAATCAATCTTAATTTAACATGGAAATTTATTGTAGTTCCCTGAAACCCAGGTTAGTAGTTTGAGTCAACCCGAGACCCATAGTTTGAACCCAAAGGATTATTAAAGGATGATGGGTAATTTATGAATTGGAAAATTGGGGTATTAAAAGTTCAAATTACCCATATTTCAAATTAAAAGTTGAAATCCCCTTATTTTAAGCTTGTTTATCTGAACTACTACCCCAATAGCTCACCAAACTTTCTTATTCTTCCATCCATCTTTTTCTCTTCCTCTTCCTTTCCAAAGTCAAGATTTCAAGCATTTCAAATCTAGTTTGGCTTAACTAAGGTGAGATCATAAATCCTATTCTCTTAGCTTCAATTCAAGCTCCATTTTTCAAGCTTTTAGCTTTAGAACCAAAAATGGGTTGTTGAGAGGTTTATGAAAATCTATGGATTCTAGTTCATTTTAGTAAGATTCAAGTCTTAGAAAGTGTTTTCAACCTCAATCGAAGAATTTAATTCAGTTAGTAACCCCTTTTCTTACCATTTATTTAGTAAAGGAGGTTGGAGCAAGCTCAAAAGCTAAAGATAAAGGAAAGTTCACCCTTGGTTGAGTTGGGGAGATTTCTAGCAGTAAATGTGATAAATTAACACAGTCACAACTTATTCATACCCTTAGTGATTCATTAGAATTGCAAGATAGCTTAATGGTTGAGTTAAAAGCATGTTGAGCATGATCATGGTAGAGTTCTTATTTTGATGTTTAAGCGTGTTATAAAGCCTTATTTATGAACCTTCATGATCATATAAGGCATTAATAATAAATGGAAACCCCAAAGTATCAATGTGAGTGAGTTTGAATGCCAAAAAGGGTATCACGAGTTTGAGTATCGGTACTAGAGGAACTAATACTGATACTATTCTTGTTTCTTGCTTAAAATACGTGAACATTGTAGGACAACATTGATACTCCTTGAAGGAGTATCGATATTGGGGGTTCGATATCGAGATTGAGGGGCTTGGTACCGAGATCAGTATTCTAGTAGCCAATTTTTTGGTACCGATACTGAGGGAGTATCGATACCAGAGTATATTTTTCAACATTGAAACCAGTTTCAGTATCGATACCCTAGTTGTGAGTATCGACACTGGATAGTAATATCGATACTAGTCACCCATTTTTAGCTTTAATTTAACATAAGGTATGAATACCCAATGGTGAGTATTGATACCTTCTTTCAATCTTGGGCACAAAACCCAAAGGTTTTTAAGGGTCAATAGGGATTCCCAAGTGGAACAATAATATTGTATAATTACATTTAGAAACACGATCAATTAGGGTGACATAAAGCTAGCCTTGGTTGATGCTCGGGAAACGATCAGGACACTCGAGTTCCTTTAGTAAAGATATGGTGACGAAGTTTAGAATCAGTCTGGATATCCTTAGGTAGTGCACAAGGAACTTTAAACTGGCTAAGTAGGGCACAAGGTTTGACACTCGCAAGGGGTGGGTTAGTTAAGTGTATTGTGTCCCATACAGAGATTTTGTGCCTTATCCTTACAAGACTAGAGGGATGTGAGTTGCGAGATGCAAAATCCCTCAGTCGTACCATGATGTCTACAATAGAGTAGAGGGTGAGTATATGAGTATACTCGTTATTTCATTTTCTCAGTTGACTTGAGCAATTTTTAATGAACCGTTTGGTATGGCTTAGTTGTTTGTGTGACACTGGGCTAGTTAGCTCAGTGTTTGGAATTTGTTTATTTACACAGATTCATAGGTGGAGTTGTTAAGGAGCCTTTATTTAGACTATATCCAAACCAGAGTACATCTCGAGTTCTTGTTAGAGGGAATGCTTATTTGTAATGTAACACCCATTTCTCGTATACGTCCCCGTACACGAGTCACATCACTTTTAAAATATTTTTGTACTTGAAAACAAGAAAAATTTTGTTTGTCATACCCTAATTTAGGGGCTAAATTTTAATAATTTTAAGTATCGAATTAAGGTTGTAACAAGGGAAAAGTTAGGGGACCAAATTATAAATTTCTAAAAGTTACAGCTCTATTTTAAAACCTTTGGAAAGTTTAGGGTCTTGATGTAACACCACAGTCTTCAGGCCAATGACTAAAATGTAAGAATTTCTAAACATAGTGGTTTAATTGGAATAACTTATAAGTTCAAGGATTTATTGTGGAAATTTTTGTAGGGTTTGATATCAAATTTTGATTAGTATAAAAGGCATTATGATCTTTTCAAATTCAAGGATATTTTTGTCCCCTTTCTTAAGGGATAAGCACGTGGATAAGGGAAAAGTCTAGAACCATTCCTTGTCTTATTCCTTGTGCCCGTTATATCCACTTCAGAGGTAAGTTTATGTAATTTTTTGGTTCCTTCAATTTTTGGGTTGGTGTTGAAAGCTTGGGTGTTATATAAGCTTAAGGAAAGCTTGTAAGGGATTAAAGCAACAAGAGGAGTGAATTAGAAATGAATTTGTAAAATGGGTTTTAAAATGAGTTGTTGATATGGTGTAGTTTTTGGAGACTTATTGATAAATTTGACTTGTCAAGGATCTAACTAAAGAGTTGGGAGGATTAGATATGATTAAAAACATGTTTGAAATTATGATATGATTTTGGGATGTAAGTGTTCTAGTGAGAATTAGTATGTTTGGGGGCGGTGAATGGAGAAAAATTAGTTGTAATGTATGAAGTTGAGTTTAAAGGTCGAAAGGGGGGGTAAAAATAGGAGAATTAGGTAAGTTCTGGTTGATTTTTGAAATAGAAATGGTAAATTTGGGTAAGGGTATCGGTAGTGGAAGAATAGTACCGATACTTCAAGGCTAAATCAATTGGAATTCAATTGGTACTGATTGAAGAAGGTATCGATATTGAAAGCGCAGTATCGATACCAAGAGTAAGGTATCGATACCATTTTTTCAAGTTGGAATTCCAGAATGTCAAAATGGTATCGATACCGAAGGGGGTATTGATACCATATAAGGGAAGTATTGGTATTGTAGTGGAAGTACTGATACTATTGAGCATGAAATGATAAATTAAATGTTTCTTTTAACTTAAGTTATTATGATTGGTTATAAATGATTCAAATTCTGATATTCATTCTAGATTGTTCTTGTGTAGATGTTGATTAAAGTCAAATTTTAGACACTTCGATGTTATAGATTATTGATTAAAAATGTTTAGGACTTCAGTGAGGCAAACGTGAGTGCAACTTCTTAGTTTTGCATTAGAATTGAGGAAGACTTGCGATAAGCCAACCTTAGTGTTTTTTATCGAAAACCTTCCAATTTCTTTTATGTTATATTTTTTAGAATGTTTTATTCAATTTTTATTATGTAAGCTATGTTGATGATTACGTGTATATGATTATGAAATTGTGACCTGTGAACATGTGTACCCGAAAACACTCAATGTGAAAGTATCTATATGAATAAGAGATACTTCGAATAATGAATGACAAATAATTGTGGTTAAAAGATCAAGGTATATGTATGAGGATTAGAGGTATAGTTGGCATGCCAAGAGTCGAGGGTTCTATGTGGTCCTTCGGTACAAAATTATGTGGTCCTTTGGGACAAACCTATGTGGTCCTCCGGGACAATTATGTGGCACTTCGGTGCAAATTGTGTGAGCTGTGGTGACAGTATTAGTGCACAACCTAAATGTACTCAAATATGTAAAGTTCTCAGTAGTATACGTTGGGCATTAAAAACAAAGTTATATAAAACGATTAATATATAAAGTATACATTCTTTTTATGGAAAATAATTTAAATTCCTTATGAAATATTTCTATAAAATAAATAAAGATTTTAATTATATAATTTTTGTTACCCGTAATTGCCTCACTAAGTCATCGACCTAGCGTGTGATTTTCTCACGCGTAGGTTTGAAGATAACTGAAGGTTGAAGGTTATTGTGGATAGCATACTCCCATGGAGATCAGATCAAGACAAATTGAATGTAGGTTCTTGTAAATTATTGGCATGTACTATACTTTTAATTTGAAATGCTCTGATCTACTTTTGTAAACTCATATTTTTGTATTTATGTAAATTATTAAAGATTTTATTTAAGTATGAATGTGGGTTATGTTAAATACTTTAACTTAAAGGGTTTTATTTATTTTATTATGAATAAAAGTTTAAATTTTACTTATTTGCTAATAAAATATGATTTGAAAAGTGAATGTCACACCTCGAATTCGTATCCAGGTCAGGTATGGGTTAGGGTGTTACATTTAATGGTATCAGAGCTATGATTTTATTGATTTTGATCCGGAACGAAGTCATTTTTGTTTTAACAAGCATACATTCCAACTTTTAGTTAAGTCTTTCTGATCTTCTAAGGTAACTAGTATGCTATCCTTATTAACATAATAGTGAATTGATCTTATTAAATGTCAGATTTTAGGGCACCCAAAGTGAAGCGGGAGATAGGAATGAAGGAAGTAGTAAATTACCTGCCCGAGCAGGCAGGGTGAGGAGCAGGCACATCAGGGAGTACATGTACAAGATCAGGGACCTTTTTCCAGACGTTGAACACGATTCTAACGTTTCCAGCAGTCGATTCCCTCAGCTCCTAAGATGAATGTTGCTAAGGAGCTTAGAACTCTAGAAGCACCCGAATTTAGAGGAGAAGCTGAGGAAGGTCCAGTTGCCACCGATCTGTGGCTCAATGACCTTAAGATAATTAGAGAATCTTCATTGTTCTGAAATGGAGAAATTGGTTAGTGTAGTTTCATTACTACGAGGTAAAGCCAGAATTTGGTGGTCTAATGTGACGATGAGAGCTGCAAGGGACCAGGTGACATGGTCATTATTCTTGGAAGAGTTTAAGAATAAATACATTAGGGATCAGTTCTTTCGTCAGATGAAGAACGAATTCATGAGCTTAAAGTAAGGGAATCGCACTGTATATGAGTTAGAGTGCGAATTCAACAAGTTGAGTAGATTTGGTCCCTACGGAAAAAGACTCCTACGATTGGTTTATGGAAGGTTTACGTCCTCAATTGAAAGAGTTATTATTGGAACTCAACCTGTATTCATTCCAAGAGGTAATGAACAGAGCCAAAGCCTTGGAGCGAGCTCAAAATGAGAGGTTTATGGAGTAAATGACGTAATGGAATAAGAGAGTTGATGTCTCGTAATCTAAGAAAATTTGAGGTTCGAGTTTTCAACCTCATACTTGATTAGAATCCGCAATATCCTCGAGTCAAATCCTGGAAGAGCCAGAAAAACTCATTCAGTAGAGTCAGGAGTGGATAAGCCAAATCAATGTCAGCACTGTGGGAAACATCATAGTGGCGTATGCCAAAGTGTTTCGAGAGCTTGTTTTAAGTGCAGAGAGGCAAGACATTTTATTCAGGACTGCCCATTGATGATCAAGAGCCTGCTCAAACAGAAAGATCCACTCCTGCACCTATGAGAGGTAGAGTCGAGGTAGAAGATGGAATCAGTATGAGTCGACCGCTCAACCTGAAGTGTGCTCCACCGCTAGAGTGTACAATCTAAAGACCAATGAAGATTGTGATGATCCTGAAATCATTACATGTAATTTTTAGATAGCTGGTAAATCTGTTTTAGTTCTGATTGATTCGGGATCGGATTATTCTTATGTTAGTTGTAAACTGGTGAAAGACTTGAGAATTCCGTTAGAACCTATTCGTAGCAAGGTGATTGTGACTAATCCATTAGGACATAGTGCTCGGGTGAGACAAATCTATCGAGGGTGTCCTATATGGATCCAGGAATTGAATTCGTAGCTAATCTAATGGAATTATCTTTTGATTTGTTCGAGGTTATCCTAGGTATAGATTGGCTTATCATTATGACACTAATATGGATTGTCAGTTCAAGCAAGTTATCTTGAAAAGTCTTGATGGATTAGAGGTTAGTGTGGTCAGTAAGAGAATAAATCCCTTAGCTAATGTGATATCAATGATGTCGGTTTGGAAGTTAATGCTACAAGGATACCAAGCTTATATCGCCATTGTGATTGATACTAAAGTTAAAGAAAGAAAGTTTGAAGATATTTCAACAGTAAGAGAGTTTCCAGAAGTATTTCCGAAAGAATTACCTGGTTTACTTTCAAATAGGGAGATTGAATTCCAGATTGAAGTGATATCAGGATCAACAACAATTTCAATGGCTCCTTATAGGATGGCCCCAAAAGAACTGAAAGAGTTAAAGATTCAGTTACAAGATCTTTTGGATAAAGGATTTATCAGACCCAATGTGTCACCTTGGGGTGCTCCAGTATTATTCGAATAGAAGGAAGATGGGCCTTTATATTGATTATCAACAACTCAATAAGGTGACGATAAAGAACAAGTATCCTCTTCCAAGGATCGACGATTTATTTGATCAACTTAAGGGAGCTGCAATGTTTTCTAAAATTGATTTATGTTCAGGGTATCATCAGTTAAAGATACAAGAAAAAGATATTCCAAAAACAACATTTAGGACTCGGTATGGTCATTATGAATTTGTAGTAATGGTATTCTGGTTAAATAACGCACCTGCAACATTTATGACCTTAGGAACAGAGTTTTCCAACCGTACATTGATCAATTCGTGGTCATTTTCATTGATGACATTTTAATGTATTCGAAGTCAATGGAGGAGGTGATGCCCATCTTCGTGTGATTCTTCAAATGTTACAAGACAAGAAGCTTTATGCAAAGTTCTCTAAGTACGACTTTTGGCTAACTGAAGTGGCATTCATTGGACATGTGGTTTCTATAGAGGGAATTTGAGTGGATCCTCAGAAGATAAAAGCTATTCTAGAGTGCGAAAATCTGAAGAGTATGTCAGAGGTTCGGAGTTCTTGGGTATCGTAGGTTATTATCGAAGGCTTGTCAAAAACATTTCGATGATATCTCTGCCTTTAACCAAATTATTAAGAAAAGATGTGACTTTTGACTGGACTCCTAAGTGTTAAAAGAGTTTTGAAGCATTGAAGAAAGTTTTGACAGAAGCTCCGGTGTTAGTGCAACCGAAATCGAATGAGGATTTTATAATTTTTAGCGACGCTTCTCGTAATGGTTTGGGATGTATATTAATGCGAGATGGAAAGGTAGTTGCTTATGCTTCAAAACAACTTAGGCCCCATGAGAAGAACTATCCGACACATGATCTTGAATTGCAACGGTGGTCTTTGCATTGAAAATTTGGCACCACTATTTATATGGTGAGCGTCGTTACATTTTCACCGGCCATAAAATTTTGAAGTATTTGTTGACTCAAAAGGAGCTTAATTTGAGGAAAGAATAAGGATAAAAAGTGTTTAGTCTAGTTTGATCAAATAGTAAATGGTGAAATCCAGGACTTTGAAGTAAGGTATAATAGATGTTTATTTTTTAAAAACCGAGTTTGTGTTCCCAATGATGACTAGTTGAAAAGAGATATATTGTATTAAGTACATTATAGTCCTTTAACTATGCACCTAAGAGGGAACAAGATGTATCAAGATTTGAAAGATCATTTTTGGTGGTCAAGCATGAAAAGAGACATTACGGAGTTTGTATCAAAGTGTCTTAATTGTCAACAAGTAAAAGCTAAACATTAAGTGTTTTCAGGATTATTGCAGTTGATCTCAATTCCTCAGTGGAAATGGGAAAGACTTATGATGTATTTCGTAACAGGATTGTCACTATACCAAACAAAAAGGATTCAATTTGGGTAATTATGGATCGTCTCACAAAGACTGCACATTTTATACCAATGCGAACGGATTATTCAATGAAAAGTATGCGGAACTATATATATCAAGAAGATAGTGCGACTACATGGTGTTCCAATTTCAATAGTTTCTGATAGAGATTTCATATTTACTTCGAGATTTTGGAAGTCTTTGCAAGGAGCTTTGGGTACTCGATTGAATTTTAGTACTACTTTTCATCCTCAAACTGATGGCCAATCAGAGTGAATTATTCAGATTCTGGAAGACATGAGAGCGTGCGTGATCGATTTTTCTGGATCATGGGAAAAAATTTGCCGCTTGCGGAATTTGCATATAATAACAGTTATCAATCAAACATTAAAATGGCACCATATGAAGCATTGTATGGAAGGAAGTGCAGGACGCCCCTTAATTGGTATTAATTAAAAGATGGGAAGTTCATTGTCCATACTTAATTAAAGAAGTTGAAGAAAAAGTTGAGGTAATCCAACACAATCTTAAAGTGGCATCAGACAGACAAAAGTCATACATGGATTTGAAGAGAGAGAAATTAAATTTCATGTAGGTGACAAGGTTTTCCTAAAAGTATCACCTTGGAAGAAAGTACTTCATTTTGGGCATAAAGGAATACTCAGTCCTAGGTTTATTGGACTATATGAAGTTCTGAAAAGAGTTAGACCAGTGGCATATCAGTTAGTGTTACCATCAGAGATGAAAAAGATCCACAATGTCTTTCACGTGTCTATGCTTCGAAGATATCGATCATATCCTACGACATTATAACTCCAGATGAGATAGAAGTTCAATCTGACCTGACAAACGACGAAGAACATATAAATTCTAGCGTATGAAATAAAGCAGCTAAGGAACAAGATGATCCGTTAGTTAAAGTTCTCTGGAGAAACCATAAAGTAGAAGAAGCTACTTGGGAACATGAATAAGATTTAAGGAAACAATATCCCCACCTTTTTGTGCAATGAAAATTTGAGGAAAATTTTTCTTGGGGGAGATTTGTAACACCCCAATCATCGGGTCAATGACCAAAATATAAGAATTTCTAAACATAGTGGTTTAATTGGAATAACTTGAAAATTCAAGGATTTATTATGGAAATTTTGTAGGGCTCGATATCGAATTTGGATTAGTAGAAAGGGCATTATGGTCTTTTTACATTGAAGGATATTTTTATCCCTTTTCTTAAGGGATAAGCACGTGAATAAAAGTCTAGAACCATTCCTTGTCTTCTTCCTCGTGCCCGTGAGCTCCACTTCAAAGGTAGGTTTATGTAATTTGTTGGTTCCTTCAATTTTTGGTTTGATGTTGAAAGTTTGGGTGTTATATAAGCTTAAGGAAAGCTTGTAAGGGATTAAAGCAACAAGAGAAATGAATAAGAAATAAATTTGTAAAATGGGTTTTAAAATGAGTTGTTGATATGGTGTAGTTTTGGAATCATATTGATAAATTTGACTTTTCAAGGATCTAACTAAAGAGTTGGGAGGATTATATATAAATAAAACATGTTTCAAACTATGGTATGATTTTGGGATGTAAGTGTTCAAGTGAGAATCAGTATGTTTGGGGGTAGTGAATGGAGAAAAGTTAGTTGTAATGTATAAAGTTGAGTTTAAAGGCCTAAAGGGGGATAAAATTAAGAGGATTAAGTAAGTTCTAGTTGATTTTTGAAATGGAAATAGTAAATTATGGGTAAAGGTATCGGTACTAGAAGAACAGTATCGATACTTCAAGGCTAAATCGATTGGAATTCAAGGATGAGTATCGGTACTGATTGAAGAAGGTACCGATACTAAAAGGGAGTATCCATACCAAGAGTAAGGTATCGATACCGTTTTTCAAGTTGGAATTCCAGAATGTTGAAATGGTATCAGTACCGAAGGGGGCATCGATACCATAGAAAGGAAGTATCGGTATTGTAGTGGAAGTACCGATACTATTGAGCATGAAATCATAAATTCTCTACTTTTCCTAACTTGAAATATCGGTTGAGTACTGAAGGGGAAAACCGAATAGTTTCCCTCTCACATAAACGGTGTGGTGGGATGGGTCTTCAAGATGGACATAAAATTCCCGAACCATTACTGGCACTACGGCTTTAGGATGCCTAGCAAAATTCTCCCATTTGTGATTTCGAACCACGTCCATTACTTCTGGTCCGAATGGTTTTTCATTTTCTGATGGAAAAATGAAACCATCCTCCAAATATACTTGCCATTTTTAGAGGTTTTTAAATCGTGCCTCGGCTTCAGCCGTCTGGAACTTCTCAAAACCCACTGTTGGGGCTGGATTTTTCTTTGATTTAAAAAATTTTGAAGGAGAGAAGGTGGTATGCACGATAAGGAAGATGGAGTGTAAGTTGGTTTTTCTGGAAAGTTAATAGGTGGTTTCTTCGTGGCAATTTGGTCAAAACAAGAGGGGAAAAGATATGGCATTAATGGCTCAATAATGGATTTGACATAAAGTGTGGAAAATATACTTTCCCTCTTTATAATTGCCGCCAAAATCTTCTTTGCTCTCGAGTTTCTCTTCCTTTCATGCGTAAGTTCTCATCCCATGTAGCCACGTGTACCTTGCATGCCTACAATAAATAAAAAGAACAGAAATAAGGTAAAACAGATAACTAGTGCATAAAGTAACTTAATTTATTTATGTAAAAATTTAGATTTTCGTTGCCTAGGCAACGAATATTGTTCAGGTAAGTAAGGCAAACTCTTGGGAATCGTGTGTTGTTGATCTCGTTTTGTCATGCGTGACTGGTGGTCCTTTGTATTCCTTTAGTCTCTGCCCATTCACCTTGAAAATGGATCATCATCTCGGTTCTTGATTTCTATTGCTCCACTGTTATGGACTTGATGTACGATGAACGGTCCTGACCATCTTGATTTTAGCTTGCCTGAAATAATTTAAGTCGTGAATTATAGAGTGTCACTTATTGTCCAGAATAAAATTTCCTAGACAAAATTTTTCTGTTATGCCATCTTTTTTGTTTTTTCTTTGTATATACGGGCATTTTCGTAAGTGTGAGCTCTGAATTCATCCATTTCGTTCAGTTCCAAGAGTTTTCTTTCTCTAGCAAGTTGTGCATCCATGTTCAATTTCTTGATGGCCCAATAATCTTTATGTTCGAGTTCCACAAGCAAATGAAATTCTTTACCGTAGACGAGTTTGAACGGGGCCATTCCTAGCGGTGTCTTAAATGTCGTCCGATAGGCCCACAATGATTCATCTAGCTTTGGCGACCAGTCATTTTGGCTTGGGTTAACCACTTTCTCAAGGATCTGTTTGATTTCCCGATTAGGGACTTCAGTTTGTCCATTATTCTGGAGTGATATACCATAGCTATTCGATGTCGCACTCCATATCTTTTCAACACCATGGAAATTAATTTGTTGTCAAAATGTGTACCTTCGTCACTGATGATAACTCATGGTGTTCCAAAACGTGTGAATATGTTCTTGTGCAAAAACTTTAGCACGGTCTTGGAATCATTTTTAGGTGTCGATGGCTTCCACCGATTTGGACCCATAATTACTGCTAAGTGAATGTATAGATCACCAAAAGATGTGGGAAAGAGTCCCATGAAATCTATCGCCCATACATCGAAAAGTTTAACCTCAAGAATATTTTTCCATGGCATCTCATGTCTCTTTGATATGTTCCCTGTTTGTTGGCATCTATCACATGTCTTGTAGAATTCATTCACATCTTTGAACAAGGTTGACCAATAGAAACCGGACTGAAGAAACTTCGCCGCTGTTCTCATCCTACCAAAATGTATTCCATACGGTGATGAGTGACATTGAAGTAGAATTTCTTTGGGCTCTTCTTCTGGGACACATCTTCTGATTATTTGGTCTCCACATTGCTTGAATAGGAACGGTTCATCCATGTAATAATGTCACACATAATGTCTAAACTTTTTATGGCCTTAGCTGGATAAATCTGGAGGCACAATACAACTAACAAGAGAGTTGACTATGTCGCCATGACAAATAAAATTTTCTCATCAAGGAAATCCTTTTGAATATCGTTCGTGCCATGATAATTAATTTTGTTATCTAGTCTAGACAAATTATCTGCTACTTGGTTTTTCGTACCCTTTCTATCCTTGACCTCTAAATCGAACTCTTGTACTAATAATATCAATCTGATTAGCCTAGGCTTTGCCTTTTTTTTATTGATCAAATATTTAATGGCAGAGTGATCTGTATGCATAATGACTTTAGTTCTTATGAGTTATGGCCTAAACTTATCGAATGCAAATACTACTGCAAGAAGTTCTTTTTCAGTGGTGGTATAGTTTACTTGTGCATCGTTAAGAGTATGGCTAGCATAGTAGATAACATGAAAGAGTTTACTTTTTCGTTGCCCTAGCACTGCCCCAACTGCATAATCACTAGCATTGCACATGAGCTCGAAAGGTTCATTATAGTCAGGTGGAACAACGATTGGTGCTGCTGAAAGTTTTTTCTTCAAATCTGTAAAAGCATTTAAACAATCATCATTAAATATAAATGGTTGATTTTGTTGAAGCGAAAGATACAAAGGTTTTGAGATTTGAGAAAAAAAATTTATGAACCGCCTATAGAAGCTTGCATGTCCAAGGAAATTACGTTCGCCTCTCACGTTGATGGGTGGAGGTAGGTTTGCAATTAATTTAACCTTGGATCTATCAACTTCAATGCCTTGACAAGAAATTTTGTGACCCAACACTATTCCCTCGGTTACCATAAAATGGCATTTCTCCCAATTTAGTACTAGGTTGGTTTTTTCACATCGTTTCAATACTTTAGATAAGTTATCGAGGCATCGGTTGAAATCATCGCCTGAGACGGTGAAATCATCGCCTGAGTCGGTGAAGTCATCCATAAATATTTCCATACAATCTTCCACCATATCCGAAAAAATGGCCATCATACATCTCTAGAAGGTAATTGGAGCATTATATAGCCCAAATAGCATTCATCTAAATGCATAAGTACCGTATGGGCATGTGAAAATAGTCTTCTCTTGATCCTCTAGTGCTATGGCTATTTGATTGTATACTGAATATCCATCAAGGAAATAGTAAAATGCTTTTCCTAATAGCCTATCAAGCATTTGGTCAATAAAAGGAAGGGGAAAGTGGTATTTGTGGTTTTATTAAGCTTCCTATAATCCATACATATGCGCCAACCTTCTTTGGATTCTCCAGCTCGAGGTTAGACTACCAGAAATTATCACTGTTAAAGTCTCATCATTACCTAGGTAAGCATATTTCAAATGCGATGGCAAAGTTTTAAGTTCTAATTTGGGTGCATGCTGTAGAGATGATTTTGGGGGGGCTAACTTCATTAAAATCTTAGGGTTCAAATTTCATGCTGATCTAGTATGAAGGAAACTAGATTGCTCCTCTGATTCTCCTTTATAATTCGTATTGGTGTTATTGGCAGGGAACCCGTTTAGTGCTTTAGTCAAACAACTGTTGCCAAGGCCATATTTATCATAATTATCTTCTGAAATTTTTTGCTTGTGTCATGCTTTTCGTGTTTATACGTCATGGACATCGAGTCATGCCACAAAGTATTTATTTATCTATCTTTAAAAATTCACTGTGTCCAAGAATTACTTTTTCCTCTTCTTCCATTGAATCCATGTCTCTAATGCATTGGCATTCTTCTAAATCATCGACATATCTCATGGAGTTGAATACATTGATTGTGACATTTTGCTCTCCTACCCGCATCGTGAACTCTCCCTTCTCACAATCGATTAAGATACGTCCAATGGTTAAAAAGGGTCGTTCAAGGATGATAAGTGTGTTTTCATCGACTTCGTAGTCTAAGATGAGGAAATCAACTGGAAATACAAATTTGTCCACCTTTACAATGACATCTTTTATTCTTCCCTAAGGACGCACATAAGACCGATCAGCTAACTGTAAGATAACTGTGGTTGGGCAAGTGTTATACCTTTGTAATTTTAAAAATATGGACTTTGGTATTAAATGTACGCTCAGCCCTAAGTCAACAAGAGTTCGCTCTACAAAGTTGTTACTAATTGAGCACGGTATCACAAAATTGTCAGGGTCTTTTTGTTTTGATGAGATTTTGCTTACTGCGGAGCATATTTCTGTTGCCGTGGCAATATTTTCTACCTTCCTCTTCTTTGTGACAATGTCTTTTAGGAACTTAGCATATGAAGGCATCTGCTCAATGGCTTCAAGTAAAGGTACGTTGATATACAATTGATCAAGAACATTAAAAAATTTCTTGAATTGGATGTCATCATTGTGTTTCTTTAATCTTTGAGAAAATGGTGGTGGCGGTCTCACGTCATCTGTTGTTGTTGCTGAGGAATTTCTGGCCTTTTCCATACATTTCCCATTATTTGGTTGAAGATTTTCGGAGCCTTCATCATTTTCCTTCTCTTCAGACAATTCATCATGTTCCACATCTTCAGCTCGATCTTCTGGTTCTGTACTGCCTTGGCGAGAATTGTCCAGCTATTTTCCTCCAAACTTGTCATTCTGGTTAATCTGTGTTCCACTCCTTAGTGTAAGTACACTGCACTGCTTCTTTCCATGATGTTTAGTGATTTCAGTATCACAGGGAAGATTTCCTTGTGGGCAAGAATGTAATGCCTTGACAATTTGACCCACTTGGTTCTTCAATGCTCTCGGGGAAGAACTATGGCTTTGCAAAGAGCAGCTTGACTTTGCAACAAATTTCCTTGGTTTTTTATTGTTGATGAGTGCTCATGCATCAGATTCTTTGTTGAAGCCATGAAATCTTTTGTCGAGGCCATGAATTCCTACAATGAAGCTTCCAAGGAATTAGAATTGGAGTTGGTATTAGAGGAAGAAGTTGTACCTTTAGTGTTTTGCCAGGGCATCTGATGATGCTGATTCTGAAAATGTTGATGTTCTGAGTTACTCTGTTGTGGCATATTATAATTTCATGCCTGATTGTTGTTGGTCCCTTGATTACACCATGAAAAATTTAGATGTTGTCTCCAGCCAGGATTGTATGTATTTGAGTAGGGGTTATTGTTGCTTTGGTTGTAGTAGCCCACAAAATTGGTAGACTCATGGTTTTCTAGACAATCACTCTCATGATGGTTGTCGTTACAAAATATGCATGCATTACTGGTTTCTTTGACTTATGTCACCTCATTAGGTCGCTGCAAATTTTTCAACATATTAGTTATGGAAGAAAGTTGAGCAGTTACTGAATCCTTACCCTCAATTTATTATGCTCCAGATGGTTTTCTACCGGTTCCCAGCCTTGTATTCGGGAATTGATAGTCATTATTTTCTATCTTGTCGAGGATATCAAAGGCTTCCTTGGGTGATTTTTTAAGTAAAGTACCATTAGCTGAGGCATCTAACATCATTTGAGTAGGTGCATTAACTCTATTGTAAAAATCACGGCTTGAGTCCAGTCATAAAATATATGGTTTACACATTTACGAAGTAGACTTTTATACCTATCCCAACTTCGTACATTGATTCATCATCACCTTAGAGAAAGCTTGCAATATCATTGCGTAAGTGTGTATTCATATTAGGTGGATTGTATCTAAGTAGGAAACTCTTGCATAAATCCATCCAATATTCTATTGATCCTGAAGGATTTCCACTGAGCCAAGCTCTCACTCTATCACGTAGGGAATTAGGGAAAGTTTAAATTTAAGCACATCTTCATGCACTCCATGTTGTCGGAAAGAATCACACACTTCAAGAAAGGCTCAGATATGGTGTCTAGCATCCTCATTAGGTGGACCACCAAATTGACTAATAGAGTTTAGCATGTTGAACATCACCGGTTTAAGCTCAAAATGGGTTGCTTGTATTTCATGTACCACGATGCCTGGATTTAGATCGTCAAGAATTTAATTCAAGTGATCTCGTATTGCTCGTGGTCTTACAACTTCTCTCTGAAAATTAAATGCCACATCAGGATCTACCTGATCTCCCATATATATGCCTTAAAATTGTAGTTGATTTATATAATCTCTGGTTCGTTGGTTACATCGCCTTTGTCTGAATAATTATTCAATTTTAGGGTCGAATGGTTTACCAGCAGATCTTAGGGTCATGCAACGATAAATCCTTCAAAAGAAAAAAAAATAAAATAAGTTAACTAAGTAAATAAAAGGTGACTAGAAAAACTTGTTATGGTGAAAAATAAAAATTTCGTTAGTTGCCAATCCCCAACAACGGCATCAAAAACTTGATCGCTTGTAAATGCATATGCTAAGGCAAGTAATTATGTGCAAGTATACACAATCGAATCAAGTAATATAGGGTAAGTGAGTTATCATCTCCTCAGGGATTGCTCGATTCTTTTTAAGCTTCACCACAACCAGAACTAGTTGTCACAAGCTAATTCCTACAGTCTTGTCAAACTAGAAAACTATTAGTAATAAAGCAAGAAAATATTATAAAGTATGATTATATAAAAGTTTGGTCGAGACAAAATAAATATGCAAAACTATCGAATTGAAATAAATAAAGAAAATACAAGCGTTGATTCAAATATATTCAAAACAACCTCACATATTCAGACTTTTCAAAGAGCACTCATGATAATCTTTTGTTATGACAAGCAATTATTCTAAGTCCAGAATGAATTATTATGACATGTTTAAGCTGCCTGATAGGATTACTGAGTATTCTTAGATGGTTGTTATGGAAATACTACTCGGCATTAACTACAACCCTTGGTTTGTCAAACTGTTGTTGTAGCAATACCTCTCAGCGTAAACTATAATCGTTGTCTATCCTACTCTAGCGCATATCCCTTTTAGTCGATTGAAACTCTCTCCTTATCTCTAAGGTAGACAAGTTAGAACATCACCATCCCGGATCCATTTCATTGTTCACGTAGATCTATCTTAATTCTCTCAAATCCAAGAATCAATATCTAGACAACCGGTAATCTCTCGACGCTTTTATATTTCCAAGACGTGTTTCACCAAGACCCCAGGTAATCTCTCGAAGCTCTTACAATGTCAAGGTAAAATATTTAAACAATGAACAAAACAGTCATGAGAAAAATCATAATTCATCATTCATAAGTAGAAAATAATTGTTTAGGAAATTCAAAGAATAACACCAAGTAAAATAGTTCATGGTGTTATCAAAAAGTCAACCAAAGTATATCGTTTTAATACAACCTGAAACAATGTAAAGAAATTAAGAACAAATGAAGAACGACACCCAAAATCGGGGGCTCTGTCGTGAAATCTTAGATCAACAAAGCACCTGCCCTGGCGGCCAGCCTCTCTCGAAGTCTGACCGCCGCTCTGCTATAGCCTGGCTATGGAGGACACCAAGGACGACCGATTGAAAAACAGTGGGGAAGCACTATTATTGGTCACTTATGCTTCAGTTAAAGCTTTTTTACCTCCCTTCGCCTCTCTTTTTGGCGGTTGTGGTTGGGTATTTATAAAGGGAAATCTCCTAGGGTTTAGCATTAAGTGAGATTCCCTAAATACTCGTTATTGTCTTGTCCATGCTAAAAAAGGAAAGGCGACTGGTTGTTGTCAGAATCTTGAGGGCTTGCTTGTATGTGAGGGTAGTCGTACAGCTGGCATGTGACATAGGCAATTTTGTCATATCCACTTAAGACTTGCAAGATAAACCTTGCCTTGGTGAGATAAATCTACCCCTCACTGTCTTTATCTTCTCTATTCCACTGGCCCTTGCGAAATACTTTGTTGCGACTAAAATGTTCTTCCTTAGGAAATTTCCTGCACATACACAATCCACACAAGCCCTTTCTCCTTGGCAGTATCAGTCAAACCAAATAAATATTGCCTAAACAACACTTATCCACCACAAGAAAATATAACCTAAATGTAGGTAAATGCAACTAATATGTTATGCATACTTTGTTTAGACGAGAAATAACTTAAGTTACAAGACTATAAATAGAGTACTTTTATGGAGTTATCAATACTATACTTTTAATTTGAAATTCTCTGATATACTTTTGTAAACTCATATTTTTGTATTTATGTAAATTATTAAAGATTTTATTTAAGTATGAATGTGGGTTATGTTAAATACTTTAAATTAAAGGGTTTCATTTCTTTTAATATGAATAAAAGTTTAAATGTTACTTATTTGCTAATAAAATATGATTTGAAAAGTCAATGTGACACCTCAGATTCGTATCTAGGTCGGGTACGTTAGGGGTGTTACGAATTAGCCCATTTTTATTATTCAGTGAAAATTTATCCCCTCCCCGATCGAGTAATATTTTCCCCAAATTAAACCTCGAATCTCTAAACCCCCGAATTCATTCTCCTATCAGCCCCTTTTACAGCCATGATTTTGCCACCGTCCGACCACCTTAGCTGGCGCCGCTACCCCCAAAACGATCGTCATCTTGCTCCAATCAAAACTCGACCCTATTTCATTGTGAACCTTGTCATTCGCCGTGGAGGGTCGTTGAAGAGTTCGACAAAATCACCCCCCGCGTGCCTCGATTTTTCATCGATTTTGGCCGAACCGGTGACTGCCATAACATGCCGCCTACACTATCGTTCTCCTCATATCTTTTCTAACAAAACTTGGTAAGGAACGTCACCTCACCGTCACTGCTCCATTCGGTCACCGTGGGTAAGTCATCGGTCACTTTTATGGGTATTTTAATCATGATTTGTTTGGCTTGGAATTAATTTCGTTATTTTTGGATGTATGGTGCTTTTGGATTAATCAGCTAACCAACCAGACCTCCGTCGCTGCCGCAGGCGCCGACACGCGGTGGTAGTGCGCGTGGGCTTCTATCCCTGCCCTGGAAGCTTCTGGATCGATCCAGTCGGTCTAAATCGGCCCAAACCGGTCAACCCAACCTGTCTGATCTGACTCGACCCACCTGGTCCAGTCTAGTCCAATCACTGAGTCAACTCATTGGCTTTGACCGGCTATACCCATTGACCGTTGACTTTGACTGAAAGAGTCAAATTTTTTTAAAAGACATATTTTATGTTTTTCTACATCTTGAGTTTGAATCCGAAGTCTGTTTATCCAAGTTCTCACCCGTTAAGCCATTTTTCAGTGATTTACCTTCAGATTCAATATGATTTCTTAATTAAGTTTAGTTTCTGACGTAAATTCATTTGCTTTGTTTCCAAGAAATTATTGGATGTCGAATTCAAGTTCATCGAGAGTGGTCTAATGGAGATTAAATGTTCGATCGGTGGAGTAAGAAAAATGAGGTAATACTCTACTACCTTTTGCTTGCTTTCTGGAACAGATTGATATTTTGTAAATGTGTGATGGAAATAATTGATCCATGAGATATAGTTAGTTATCATTGGACTCAAGTTAAATTTGGAATTAAAGTGGAACGTTGTCTAAGACTCAGATGGCTCGAAAAAGAAATTGGTAGACCGATTAGAATCAAATCTAAGTTCAGTAATTTAATCAGTAAATCAATCAATCTCGGGACATGTAAATTCTGATTAATCTTATTAAAGGTTAAATGTTGGAAATATTTGGATAAGAAACTACAAAAAAATAGCACTATGGGTAAAATTATGAAAATGCCCTTATATGTAAAAGGACCAAGACATCCCCTAGTAGTGAAAATAACCTTCAGTGATCAATTGAATAAAGTAATCTGAACTCTAAAAGGAACTAGAATATTTTCAAGCCTAAGTTATCAGGAGTAATGCCACTGATAGAATTGAATGAAATGACGATAATACCCTTAAAGAGTAAAAATGACTATGGATGAATATGATAATGGAGGCGGCTTGAGAACTTAAATTATGATCCACTTGAATCTTGGAATCATCGATTAAATTCCTGATTTAGTTGGAATGCCCCTAAAGTATAATATGATTTAAAGCACATCCAAGCTTTGGAATAACTAAATACCCCCAACTCTGTAATGAATAAATAAACCTCGTATATTAAATGACCAAGTTAAATAGAATAGAAGTATTGTATGTATTCAAATTTTGCAAATAATAGAATTACTCTGGAAACAATAGAATTGCTCTAGAAATTCCGAAGTGACCGGGATAGACTTGACTACTAAATGACCTAAGTAACCTCAATAACCTAGGATTAAGTGGGTGACTTGGATAAGTCTGGAAGCACTGATGAACTTACATGATGTACTATCCCTAAGGGTTATGAACCACAAATCAAGTACGTTGACATTTCCTGATGTCGTTGTTTTGTAGAAATGAAATAAAGACCATTGGAATATTTGTTCATCTCCCTAAGACCCATTCAACGATGGTTTTGAAGTTGATCAATGGAAAAGAGTTGTCTATATTAAAAAGTGAATACTCTGGAAATGCAATGATTTGACTGGTTGACATGTATCATTGATGGGATTTGTACAATTCAAGTTAACTCGATATTTCGATAGATCAACACAAATAGTAAATGCCATGAATCTTCATTTCTCCCTTATCAGCTCAAATCACCAAGAATTCTCTAAGAACCTAATACCCGAAATGCATCTGATTTCCTAATTAATGGAATCACTCCTGTTATATTTGAAAATACAAGTAACTCATATGCAAAGGATTCTGAATACCTTTCTGATTACATAGTGTCTACGAAAAATGTCTGAATATTATATGATCTTGATAAATCACATTCTGAATAACTGATGATTACATCAGCTAATGAACTCTTTCGATAGTGAGTCTAAATTCTGGAATTATATCGAAATACTGAAGATCCGTGTTTCCCTACCCGATAAGATTATCAAGTACCTCCGAATAATAACTGGAACTTCTAGTGTGTTCCCTGATCACATGTATGTTTTATCTTATTTTTGTTCTGATCTCTACTCTGATTTCTGATATCTTTGTTTACTGACTGAAATTATTTTTATACGGAGTATTCTAGGACTCTGGTATGACTGAAGACTCGGGCAGGTTCAGTCCCTGCTGGTAATTCCTTGTATAGGTTCAACACCGATTGGTAATTCCTTATCTCTGGTAGGTTCAATCGCTGTTGGTAATTCCTTGTATAGGTTCGGCACCGACTGGTAATTCCTTATGGACCTAATACGACCCTTGGGTAGGCTCTACGGCCCCGAGAATCTTTCTTGGGTAGGCTCTCAAGCCCCAAGGTACTCCCTTAGGTTATACGGTTCTGGGGAGCTGCATATGGCGTTCTATTGGAAGATTACTATGGTTTTTAAAAAGTACGTTTTAAACTGCTATTTTTTAAAAAGATCTATATCTTTTCACTGGTTTTGTGGGAACACACTAGACACCCAGTTCTGATCTCCTGAAACTAGTCATCCGAAACATTTTTCTTTGAACTGAAATCTTATTGTCTTTTATTATCTGAGATATCAGTGGGACCTTAGCTCAGCATAAAAGTATGTAAATGTCTGAACCAATAAGGAAACACATGCTTATCTGTTATATTCATTTTCTTCAGCATCATCTGGTAGTTCTATATTACTGAGCTTTCCAAAGTTCACTTTGTTACTCACATTTTTAGGTTGAAATGATTGAACCAGTGCAACTTCAACATCAGTAAGAGAGATCCACCGGCGTCGCTTGCGAAGTACAGTACATGTGATTAGGGGGCATGTAGCTTGTACTATGTTTTTATATCTAAGTCTAGAATCTGTTTTATTTATGAATATAGTTAAATTTTACTTTTGTGTTTATAAATTGTTTTATGATTTTACATGTTTTAACAAAAAAATTAATTTTTGGGATTTTTACAGTGGGTCGCTCCGATGGCCCTAATGTATAGGTACATGAGTTGCACATAAGCGCTAAACGAAAGCATAAGTTCTGTAGTAATAGCAACACTATAATAATATAACGAAATGGTAATTCACAAACTCATTATGAATACAATGGATGCACACATAGTGCCGAAAGTACACAAAGTATTGATACGAAATGGTAATTCACAACTCATTATGAATACCATGGATGCACACATAGTGCCTAAAGTACACAAAGTACTGATACGAAAATGCAACATATGCATTAAACAAAATCAATCGATAACCATCATACACAAAATATGTCGAAATGCATCTACGACTCTTAATGCACATATAATAGGCCTTTAAATCAAATTTGTAGATTAAACATTTATTTTGAAACATCGATAGTTGTTAAAACAATATAAAATTTTTCATCCATCTATTTTAGGGTAGTTTGTACCCTAAAATTTTTTGTAAAATCATTTTAATAAACTTTATGAATATATTTCAAAATAGGGTAAAACATGCTTTAATAAAAACATTTGAGGTTGAATCATCACAAGTCATTCTTATATCATATAAGTACATGAAAAATCCACTCACTGGTATGTCTCACTATTATGTCTTACTATTGAAATCCAATTGTTCTTGAACTTTTCTTTGCCTTTCGCTTTGCTCGTATCACGAGTTTGATCACGATCTACATCCATAAAAAGCATATACAATTATAAAATACAATGTTAGTACCCTTACTAACATTTTTACAAAATAATAATACTCAAAAGTATTATTATTTTTGTATTCATTTAAAATTTATCTTAACTTTTCCTTTTATTCATAATGGACCCTTGTCATAAATTCTTCAATTCAAGCCCAATTAAGCCCAATAAAATTCCATCATTTAATTTCCAGCTCAATACCATAATTACCACTTAAGCCACTAACTTTCTCAATATTTACCATTTTGTACTTAAACTTTGCCAACTTTCCTAAATGGCTTAATTTCACATTCTAAACTCAATTTCAGCCCTCAAACATTAATTTACAGTAATGTACATCAATTATTGAGTAATTACACAATCATCTTATAACTTTTCAAAATTAATGAATAGGTCCCTCAACTTTTGAAAAATTACAAAAATGACCCATAATTTTTATAAGGGTTGTAGAACCTTCCAAAAATAATTTCTAATCCATGGGAATTTTTCCATAATTTTCCCAAGCTATCTCCTCATGGTCGAATGCTTTAGGGTATATTTCTCACAATTTTCACTTGATTCAAGTATGAAGCCACCTCTATTCAACATTTCAAGGCCTCCAGAATCAAACTCGTAACTCAATTTCATCAAAATTCATCTTTCCCATAAAGCTAGGGTTTGGTTGAATTCAACATAGGCTTATATAGCCATGTACAAGTGATTTTAAATCAACAATCATACTTGTGTATGATTCTACAACCTCAAAAACCTCAAAACCTTCATCAATTTCATAAACTTAATGTGAACACAAACCCTAAAATTTAGGATCTTTGAACACAATCAAGATTAGCATGCAACATTGGAACCAAATGATAGCGTTTTTCGCGTAGAACAACTTTATATTTCACGGCACGATCTAAAAACCAAAGGAAATTGCTTGAAAATTGAAAAATAAAATTTTCTTACCTTGGGTTGGGGACTCACGGCAATGGTGGCTAAAAAATACCAATCTTCATGAAAGTTTCCTTTACCTTCATGTGAATTTAATCTTTATATAAGCTTAAATAAATAAAATATTCATTTAATGAAAAAATGACCATTTTGCCATTAATGAAACTTGATAATTACCATCCAACCAAACCACATCAAGCTTATCATCTTTCAAAATTCAAACATGAACAAATTATTTTACCCTTTTCAAATTTTACCAAGCAACTTTCCAAAAATCGCCATTTTGCCACTTTAATCCAACGGTCCAAATTAAACATGGAAATAAATCTTAAAATCCAATGATTCATATTATTTTCCATCATTTTAACATGTGGAAATAATATTTTTAAGCCTATTTTATCATCCTTCAATTTTTTCAAAATTTTTATTCGATCCAATTTACCGATTTCTTATCGGATTTTATCGCTTTATAGCTTTTAATACAAAATTTGTACAAAAATATGATTCCAACGAAAACGTCATTATTGGGGGTAAACTATTCATTTACGGGGCTGGATTCCATAACTTTTTAAAAATATACATTAGTCCTTAAACTTTTCCAAAGTTTATACTTTGGCCACTTAACTTTCAAAATTTACATTTTGGTCAGTAACTAAACTTTGGGGAATTACATGAAAACCCTATTTTGTATATCCAAGTTATCATTATTTTTAAATAATGGTTTGTATATTTTGATTTATTATTTTGGGAGCTCCCGACTGTAAACAATTTTATAGAAATATTGTCATTTTTATTTTATGATGAGTATTTCCAATAAAAAAATTTTAGTAAGCCACTCTAGAGGTTCCGTATGGAAATATTATCGATCAACTGTGTGTCTTACTAGTTTAGGGTGTTATATTTAATGGTACAGAGTGTTAGGTTTAGACGTTTCTAGGACCCGCGGGTCAGGTTAGTAAAAGTTTATGAGTATACATGCCTCTATGGATGTTAAGAATAATTATGTTTCTAAAATATTGATAGTAACTCCTTGTATCATTTAAATTTTAGAGTTTAAATATGGACGAGAGCCCAAGACATAGTCAGGAGGGTAGGCACAAGAGTAGGGCTTCCCTTGCAGGAGATTTAGGTGATGATTTCGTTCCAAAGATAGATTTTGAGGGGCTTAGGGAGGAAGGCATCAAGGAGGCAACCTTATTTAGAAATCGATACCATGAGTCATATAGCTAGAACCTTACCTCTGACACCCACTACTCTAACTACTCATTCGGGTCAGCCAGCCTCACCCACCGTAGCATCACAGGAGTCCCCAATTGAGAGGATCTAGAGTTATTAGACCATCAATTTCTTCAAAAAAGGAGACGACGACCCTATAGTGACTGATCAGTGGTTAAGAGAGACTCTTAGGACTCTTAGGCAGATACACCTCACCCTTGAGGGTATGTTGGAGTGTGTCACCTCCATGTTGAAAGGTGATGCTATAGATTGGTGGAAGACGATAGAGATGTCTTTGGAGCCTAAGCAACTCACTTAAGAGTGATTCTTGGATAAGTTTCACTAGAAATACATAAGGGAAGCTCATATGGACGCTTTCAGAGACTAGTTTACCCATTATACTCAGGGGACGTTCAGTGTTGAGTATGAGGTAGAGTTTCATTGTATGAATTGATATGCACCACAGATGGTTTCATCAGAGTACCACTACTGTAGGTGGTTCAATGAGGCCTCCTTTTAGATATTCTAACTCACATGGCTGCTGATCCACCGATAGTGTTTGCCAAGTTGGTTCGTCAGGTGAAAATATTATATAAAGTCCTAGGGAGAAAAGTTATTGAAGTAGAGGTTATTCTGGGTCAAAGTAGAGGATTTGGCATGGCCATTATGATCTTCCCAACCATCCAAGAGAGCTTGGGATTCTTAGGGATCTTAGAGGGCCACAGCATGTCAATCTGGTAGATCTTCGCATAATGCGAGCAAGGGTGAAGGTCGATCTGATCAGCACAGGAGACTGTTGGCCACCACATTAATTGCGAGTTTCGGAGGTTCTTCAAGGGAGCAGTCTCATCCTATCTATTCCACCTACAACAAGAGGCATTCGTAGGTTTGTCAATAGGGCTCTAGGTGTTGTTACAATTATGGTTCCCTAGATATTTCCTTATAGATCGCTCGGAGGTGCGAGATGTGACCCTAACCTCAACTTTAAGGTCAGTACCGTTGGTCCAAATGGGTATATGGCCCTATAGGGGTGGGAGTTTTGTATCTAGTCAGACTGGTAGGGATATAGCCTAATTTAGGGTTAGTGTCGAGCCCAAAGTCACCGCTCGTCAGTATACAATCTGAGCTTAGGAGGATTGTATCTTAGGTACCTTTATAGTGTTTTCTATTCCTATTAACGCATTAATAGACCCAGGATCCACCCATTCCTATATATTCTATGACTTATTTCAAGAGAGAAATATTCCAACTAAGAACATTGAGATAGGGGTTTGAGTGTCTATCCTTTTAGGGTTAGATGTCCTAGTGGACAAGGTCCATCATAGATACCCTAATGAAATTCAAGTCGAGACCTTTCTGGCCGATCTTATGGAGATGTCTTTCAGAGAGTTCGACCTAATTTTGGACATAGATTGGTTGTTGGAGCATGATGCGAGCTTGAGGTTTAAGTTTCAATGGCTTAAACTTCAGAAAGAAGATGAGACTATGATCATGATGTTTGGTGAGAAGCTCATGGGTGCAAGGGTTATGTCGACCCTTAAGGCACAAAGGATGTTAGAGCATGGTGGTGAAGCCTTCTTGGCTCACATAGTGGACACCAGAGTTGCAATGTCATGGATTGAGGACATCCGAACCGTTAGAGGCTTCCTAGTTGTATTTTTGGAGAATTTACCAAGGTTACCACCAGACCGAGAGTTAGAGTTTGGCATAAAGGTATTGCCAGGGTCCTCTCCAGTGTCCATCACTTCTTATTGCATGCCACCGACAAAGCTAAAAGAATTGAAGTAGTAAATTCAATAGTTGCTTGAGATTGGGTTTATCCTACCAAGTATTTCTCCTTGGGGAGTGTCGGTTCTCTTCATTAAAAATAAGGACGGGTAGATGAGGTTATGCATCGACTACCTTCAGTTGAACAAGTTGACCATCAAGAATCGATATCCACTACCCAGAATCGATGACCATTCAAACAACTCAAGGGAGCATGTGTTTTCTCTAAGATAGATCTGAGATCTGAGTAATATCATTTAAAGGTTAAGGAGGCATATATCATAAAGAAACGTTCAAGACAAGATACGAACATTATGAGTTCCTTGTGATGTTGTTTGGACTCATCAACGCTTCAGCGACATTCATGAACCTCATGAACCGAGTCTTCCACCCGTACTTGGATCAGTTCGTAGTGGTTTTCATTGATGATATATTTGTCTACTATCGATCAGAGCATGAGCACAATCGTCATCTCTGTATAGTTCTTCAGATTCTCTGAGACCTGATGTTGTTTGCAGAGTTTGGGAAGTATGAGTTTTGGTTGTCAAAGGTTTCATTTTTTGGGCATGTACTGGCAGCAAATGGTATTTGATTCAATCCTCAGAAGATTCGTGCAGTACTTGAGTGGGAGTCACCAAAGAGCGTATCAGATGTGTGTATTTTCTTAGGTCTTATAGGCTATTATCATTGATTTGTTAAGGGTTTCCTAATGATAGCATCCCGAATGACTTAGTTGCTTTATAAAGGAGTGATGGTTGTGTGGGACGTGAAGAAACTGAATAGTTTCAAGCAATTAAAAACCCTTTTAGCCCAAGCTCCAGTTTTAACCCAACTTGAGTCGGGGGAAAAGTTCATCATGTTTAGTGATGCTTCGCTAAATGACCTAGTTTATGTATTGATACAAGAAGGAAATGTGGTAGCCTATGTATTCTGTTAGTTTAAGCCTCATTGGCGGAATTATCTCACCCATGACATAGAGCTTGCAGTCGTAGTCTTCTCCCTCAAGATTTGGAGGCACTATCTGTTTGGGGAAAAATACCACATCTTCACTGACCGTAAGAGCTTAAAGTATCTATTCACTCATAATGAGTTAAACATAAGGTAATGTAGATGGGTTGAGTTGTTAAAGGACTATGAATGAGTTATCGATTACCACCTGGGAAAACATTGTAGTGGGTACGTTGAGCCAAAAAACGATGTCAGAACTGAGAGCCTTATTAGTGCGCCTAAGTATTTCTAGCAATGGGGGTTTGCTAGTCAAGCTCCGAGTAGAACCCGAGATAGTAAGTGAGATCAAGAGACTGCAAAGTTCTTATAGTAGTTTAAGGGCTCACGTGGAGCAAGTTCACTGAGGCGAGGCCATAAGGTTTGAATTGCGTGAGGGAGATGTATTGTACTTTAAGGGTCATCTTTGTGTTCCCGATGCCAATCAATTACGTAATAAGATCCTTTATAAGGTCCATTGTATTCTGCTTTCGGTTCAACCTGATAGCAAAAAGATGTACCAAGAGCTTCGACATCTATATTTTTGGCCAGGTATTGATCGTTTGTAAATGTATATGCTAAGGCAAGCAAATCTGTGCAAGTATACATAATCGATGCAAGTAATATACTAGTGAGTGAGTATCGGCTCCACAGGGATTGGATTAGAAATATATTTTCACCACAACTAGAACTAATGTCACAAGCTAAGTCCTACTAAGTATTATCCCAAGAACTAATATTAATGAACTAAGAAAAATGATTCAATGATTTCAGAAAAGTTTGGTCGAGGCAAAATTAATATGCAAACTAATAAAACAAAACAAGTGATGGTTTAAATATAATGCAAACAACCTCACATATTCAGACGTGTTACAGAGCACTTATGCTAAACTATTGTCTTGACAATAATTATTCTCAGTTTAGAATGAATTATTATGACTCACTAAAGTTGCCCGACAGGATTACTAGGTATTCTTAAATGGTTGCTACGGCAATACCTCTCGGCGTTAACTATATAAGTAGTCTCTCCTACTCTAGTATCTATCCCTTTTATTCGTTTGAAACTCACTCCTTATCTCTAAGGTAGACAAGTTAGAACTTCACCATCCCGGATTCATTCCATTGCTCACGTTGATCTATCTTAATTCTCTCGAATTTAAGAATCACTTATCTAGACAAAAGGCTATCTCTCGATACTCTTATAGTGCTAAGGTAAAATATTTAAAATATGAGCAAAACAGTCATAAGCAAAACATAATTCGTCATTCATAAACATTAAAATATTGTTCAGGCTAAACAAAGTTTAACACCAAGTAAAGCATTCATGGTGATATCAAAGATAATCCAAGATTCAACGTTTAATACAACCCTAAATAAAATTAGAGTTAAAAACAAAGGAAAAATGACTCCCAAAACCGGGGGCTCTATCACGACAATCCTGATCAACACTGCGCCTGCCTTGGTGATCACCCTCTCTCGAGGCCTGATCACCGCTCTGCTATCGTCTGGCTATGGAGGACACCAAGGAAGGTTGGTGGGTAGATGGTGGGAAAACACTGCAGTTGCTTGCTCATGCCTTAAGTAAAGCTCTTCTCTCTTCTTCCTTACCTTCCTCTTTTTGGTGGTTACGGCTGGTTATTTATAAGGAAAGATCTCCTAGGTCTTTGTCTACTTTTGGAGTTTCCTTAACTAGCTGTTATTAATTTCTCATAATTAAAAAGAAAGGCGGTTGGCGACTGTCAGAATAATCGAGGCTTGCTTGTACATGAAGTAGGTCATCCATCTGGTGAGTGACATAGGCAGTTTCGCCACACCTACTTCAGACTTCCTCAAATAAATCTTGCCTCGGTGAGATAAATCTTCTCTTCACGTTCTCATCTATTCTGCTGGCCTTTGCACTTTTTCATTGTCACAACTGAAATGTTCTTCCTCTGTAGGATTCCTGCACAAACACAACCCAAACAACCCTTTCTCTTTAGCAGCATCAGTCAAACCAAATAAATCTTGCCTAAGCAAAACTTTATCCACCACAGGCTAATATAACCTATATGCAACTAAATGTAACTAAAAATGCATTGCATACTTTGTTTAGACGAGCAATAACTTAAGTGAAAAGACTAGGAATTAAGTTTTTTTACGGAGTTATCACACCCCCAAACTTAAGCTATTGCTTGTCCTCAAGCAATGGATAATAGTTATAAGAGAATTAAAATTGTCATGGCAAAGTAGTATTAAGAAAATCATATGGTTTGAGATTTTAGCCCTCAACAAAAATTGTTTGGCCTTAATATGTTGATAGTCATATCAATCAAGTTCCTCCCCTAGTCAGGATCCCTTGTTATTGTGTGTGCGTGATTGTAACCAGTCTATGCATAGAGGTAATTATAAAACTTAAAGTAAGCACTCCTGGTTTGTCAAGGCAACAAATTATTCATCAAGCTTAGTTTATACTCCTAGTTATTTATCAACTTTTATTCTCTTTATTCATTTTTTATAGGGGAGTCAGCTCATCACACCTACCGTTCCACACTCTAGGTGAAAGGGAGCATACCTTCTACCCCCAAGCTAGTTGGGCAGAGTCATCTTGTGACTACTTTCATTCACTCATATACCTTGGCTACTCTTAATTTTTTTTGGAGTTTTCCTTGTTCATGCCTTTGCATAGAGGAGTTTCCCTTTGTATTTTTGAGTTTTTCAAGTTTTTAAACACTAGAGAGTTTCCACTTTACCCTTAGAATATTTTTGAAGTCTCGGCAAATAGAGAATTCTTTCCTAAAAATTTTACAGATTACCTAGAGCAAAAATAACCTACAATCGTGTTTATACATTTCAAGGAATCAAGCCTAGGGTTGGTTATCTTCTTTAGACAGTTTTAACAATAATTATGGCCTAGGCAATAAAATTATGCATTCATCATTAGGCCTCCCTAATTCAATCATTTCATCCAAGGGTGGATGAACCTGCACAGTCAAATCCCTCTCATCTCTGTGCGTACTATCATAAACTCTCGTTATGTTTCTTCTCTAGGCTCTGCAACATAACTCGATCTGGATCATTAATGTGATTGTACTGCTCCAAGAAAGACTTGGCTAAGTCTTTCCATATCTTGATATGAGATCGGTTCAGCTGATTATACCATCGGATAATTGAAACGGATTGGCTCTCCTGGAAGCAGTAAATCAGGAAGTGATCATTTCCCACGTAACCCGTTATTTTCTGAAAGAACATCGTGATATAGGCCGAGGGATAACTATCTACATCCAATTTTTTGAATTCGGGGACTTTAAATTTTGGTGAAAGCACCAAATCCAGAACTAGGCTCAACTCTATTGCATTCACTCCATAGTAGTCATGGTCCCCTTTGACCATCTTCATCTGGTCTTCCAACATTTTAATTTTTTTCCTCCATTTTCTTCGCTTTGTCTTCCTCATCAAAATCTAGGATATGGTAATCATCAAGATGGTTATCAGGATTGGTTGTAGAAGTTTGCATCTTTGCAGCAGATAAGGCTTTTCCTTTTGTCGTAGATAAGTCCTCTTATGGTCCGGGTAAGATCCCGAGTGAGATAACCACTTGTGGGGTCGGTGGTATAATTACCCCCTCAGACGCACCTGCCTTTGGTACACTTGCTTGTTGTAAATCAGATAACTTGGCCACGATTTGATCGACCAAAGACTCTTGGCTTTTCGTGATGAAATCCAGGGTACTCTGATTGTTCTGGTCTATCTTATCCTCCAATTCTCTCTGTAGCTTCAACATGTTCTTCTCAAGCTGAGTGATTTTAGCCACCATTTATCTTTTCTTCGTTCGAGTATTGTGAGGATGATGTGTGTCTTGAACTTGTAGAGGTAAACTCGGTGTTTTCTCTTTCTTCTGATGAAACATGTTCTGTTAGTTAATATGAATGTAAAAATATGGAAAATTTAAAAATAAACATGGAAAATAAAATGCAAAGTATGCAATGCATGATGTATGTAATTTAGAGGCATTGATTCAGAAAAGTGTATGTTATTATAAATAATCCTTATTTAAACAAAAGTGTTTTATCTTTTAAGAGACATAAAAACAATCTAAAGGTACATCCGGACTAAATCCTCTAGACCCTGAATAGCTTCTAGTAGGTTGACAAGTCTTCTTCCTTCATCTGTCACTGGTTGGATGCCTTATCGAACCACTCCGGCTTCCCTTGATAAGCCATGAAAATGATGAGCTGCCTTCTGTACTTGCTCCAGGAAGTCATGGATGACTGCATCTCTAGCCTTCACCCTTTGTTGTGCTTGCTCCCAATGGAAACGCCACTGTAACCCTCCATCAAAGGGCACTATCTGAAGGTCGGTTGCTTGCTTCTTGAATCTATCCACAATGGATTCTAAATCAGCTATGGTTTTGTCATCTCGCTCTTGTTGTTTCTAAAGAGATTTCTCCAAATCAGCTACCTGGATTATCAAGCGCTTGATGCTGGTTGTCTATCAAACGCCTCTGAGTAGTCTTCAGTTGTTCTTTCAGAGTTTCTATGTCATCCGTCCCTTCAAACTTCATTTTTAGGTTGTGAGCTTCGTCTTTCCAGTACTCAGAAGTCCTTTTCAAATTGGAGTTATTCTGGACTTGCTCTTAGAACCCCTTTCTCAAGTCCTCAAACTCAAAACGAACCTTATATGCTTTATCTCTAGCTTGTCTGCCCGATTCTTCTGAGTATCGGCATCTAACTTCCACTGGTAGCGTTCAGCCTCGAGTTCCCTTACTCTATGCTTCAGTTCCTTTTTCACAGCTTTAAACTCTTCTCTTGCTATCTCAAGCTCGGAAGGGACATGCCTGAGATGTTCCTCCATGGTTCGGGTCTCCTCATAATCTGGCATTGGGATGTTGTCGTTTTACCTCAATCTTTGCCACTCCAAATAGTCCAGAGTAAGCATGTCCTTGGCAGCCACGACATCCATCCGGAACATCTTCTTCCATGACTCGGCTACTTCCTTAATCATTTTCTTGTAGTTGTCACCATGGTATATAAACTCTGACCCAGATAGTTCGTATGTTGCTGGGACAAACTGACGTGCCCCATATTGTCGAAGTTCCAAAATCGGAGAATACCCAATTCCACCCTATAGTCCAAGTAGGGTCATAGTGTCGGAATCCCCACATCGGAATAGAGTGTCACTATGGGTCAACCAAGGGGCTCTCCAAGCAATATCCTGGTCCTGAAGATGTGTGAAGACTTTCATCCATTTTTCCTTTGAGGCGCCTTCATGCCATTTCAGAGTGATGAATTTACCTAAAGGTGAATAAGTGGTATCGAATCGGTGGTAGGCAATCCTATTAGTTTTGTAGAAATGACTGTGAATACAAACTTGGAGAAGCTGGGCACACCCTATGAACCTTCCTCCGCCAGTCTTTCTGCAGTGGTTGAGAGAGCGGAAGGTCTCAGCTAAGATTGCTGGTGTTGGATTTACTCGCCTTGGGAGTTGTTCAAACATTTCCACCACAGCTGCGTCGATGCACCCCAAAGTCTTCGGGAAGATAATCAAACCATACAGGCCAGTACGAAGAGATCTATTGTCTTTCATTCATCAGGGTGATTCTTCATCAATTGCTTGATGTTAGACCAAGGAATTCCTTCCCCGCTACCTCTGCATTGAGTCCAGTCAGTTACTCATTTCTTGTCTACTCCCGCAACTTTTGCCAACCCGTTTTTGAAGGGCTAACTTTTGATATGCTTGATATAGGCTCACTCCAATCTAATGTTTTCGCAACGTAGTAGTGTAGTATACTCTTCGATCATGAGAACCATGTCCTCCCAGTTAAAGGTGAAGTAGTTGTACCCTGGATTCTAGAATTGAATCAAGGCTCGAATTAAGGGCTCGTCTATATTGACATAGAAGTGTGATATCTTCATACCACTGGTTGAACTTCTACTTCCGGTCACCCTTCCAACTATCCCAAATGTTCTGTAGCTCTTGGACATCGTTCTGTTTTAGGCTGACAGAGGCATAGCTAACTAGTTCTGACACATAGCTTCCATGAAGACTGTCTCCCTTCTCTTTTTGAGTCTTCTCGGACCATAGTCGTACCTCAACATTTTTTATCTCTTGCATTACAACCCCTTTGTCTATTAATTCAGATTATTTGTGTGTAGCAAATACCTTTTTAAGGATCAATAGCCTTTTTTTATGATGCAAATGCTAAAAAAGAAAAACACGAAAGCAAAAAGTTAGTAAAATAAGAATAATAATAATGAAAATAAAAAGGTAGAAAGAAAAACAAACTACATGGTTAGGGTAAGAAACATCATATGTTTTGAAATGGGGTTTTGAGGTAGGCTTTAATTCTCCATAGTCTCCCAGTTTAGGTTCTAAAAAAAGGTACCTGAGTTCTCCTTGCTGGTGCCCCCTTGGGCTTGCCAGACCCTTAGTCCTAAGCCCATTACAATCTTATGTGGACTAAGTTAAACTCAAGAGGAAACATTCCCTTATGCCCAACGGAGAATAAATTCACACGAAGGCATAAGGTATATGAATCCTGAAGGTTACTTGCTAGGCCCATATAAAGAATAAATTCTCATGAGAGCATTGCTTTCACCCCCACTTAAAAACAGGTTTGGAGCTCAGGTTTAAAGCCTTAGATGGAAAAAACTTTAGAGGCTGAAATCATTGAAAGAAACCGTCAGTACAACTATTTATTTGAACAAATAATTAAAAGTAAGTAATAAGGATAGAAAAGTTACCTTAAAATTTAAACTTACCCTTTTAATTAAAAAGACAATTGGAAATTACCTTAGCCTGACTCAATTACCTGTCTCCAGTGGAGTCGCCAAACTATCGGAACCGTCTTTCGAGTGGGCCCAAAATTGGGCTTCGACTTGAGTGAAATTGTTTGGAGCCGCCACCGATCATTTATTTTAAAGATAAATAGGTTGATCGAATACCTTTATTTCTTACATGATCTGCATCTTTACAAAGATATGTCGGATCCGGGAGTCGGTTACAGTCAATGAAGGGTTAGCGTCGTTGAACTACCCTTTCGGTACTACGTTATTTCCAGTTGTCTTTAATCAAAAAAATTGCAAGTTAAATTAAAAAGGTAAAAATTGATCTGAGTTACTTACCTCTTATAGATTTAAAAACGTACCCTTAAAAAGTCGAAAAACGTGTTAGAAAAAAGTAATGAAAATAACTGAAATAAAGAAGATAAAATAAAGGGAAAATGAAATAAATAAAAAGAGATAAAGAAAATAATAAAAAAAGATAAAAACAAGTGAACAAAATAAATAAAATAAAAATTAAATTAAAGAAATAAAAAAATAAAAAGATATAAAAATAAAGAAAATAATAGTAATATACATATAATAAATAAATAAATAAATAAAAACAATAAATAAATAAAAGTAAATAAAGGAATAAAATAAATATAAAGGGAATAAAATAAAGTAATTAAAATAAAGAATATAATAATAATATGCATATAATAAATAAAAAATAACGTAAATAGAAAGAAAAAAATAAAAATAAAATAAACAAAAATAATTAAAAATAATAGTAAATATATATATATATATATATAATAATAATAATAAATATAGTGTTTAAATAAATAAAAATAAGAAATAAAAAAATTAAAATGTGAGGGGACTGAATTGAATAAAAAAACAAATAGGGGTCAATTTTAAAAGAAATTTGGGATGAAATTAGAGTTTGAGGGTTAAAAATATGTATTAAAACAAATAGAGGGACCAAAAAGGGGATTAATCTCATTTTCTTTAAAAACACGGGATCCGCTCGGGTTATCGGGTCGGCCAACGGGTTATATAAAACCAAAAAAAATAGGCTTAATCCCTCATTTTTCAATTTTGCAAAACAAAAGCCCCCCATTCTTCAAATTCTCTCGATTGTTCATCACAAGGATGAACTGTCGCCGTGGTTTTCCAGAAATCGATGGTCACTGCCTCTCCTACCGCCGTAGATCGGTGTCGGCCGCCGCTCATCGGCGATAGCCCACCAAAAAAAATTCTTTTTTAAAAAAACTTTTTCACCCATTCTTCTACAATCACGTTAGTTTTTTGAAAAAAAGACCTCGGGAGGGTTAGATCTAGAGTAGATCCTTTCGAAAACCCCTCCCCTGGGTCCTCGACCTTTTGTTTTTTTGGTAGTTTTGAGTAAAACGAGAGGAAGCAAACCCAAACCACATGCAAATAAACAAACAAACAATGTAAGATTTTTTTACCTTTTTATTTCTTTCGAAACTCTTTACAAACGCTTTGTTTTCTTTGTGTTTTTCCTCTTGTGATTTCTTGCGTAAGTGCTATGTATTTCGTATGTAAGTAAGTGTAATCTATGTGTCTTTGCGTGATTTACATTGCTTTATTTATAGGGGAAAATTGCTATTTTTAGACTTTATTTTTTAGTCCAAATCGAACTAAACTTCTGCTTGGTTGTTGCTTGTTGATTACGTGACGTTGGTGCCGAGAGAATCGGCGTCAGTTGTGGCTGCATGGCAAGGAGTCTTCGGCTGGGATGGATCTCCCCTCTTGCGGCGTTGGACGAACAATTGGCTAGGGTTCGAAAACCCTAGGTGCTGCGGGTTAGGCGTGGGACCGATTCAAGTTGGACCACTGTTTCCGGGTCGCGGGCTGCTCATTGGGTTTGGGCTGCTGAGCGTGTAGCATTTTATTTGCATTTGGGCATGTACATAAAAACATAATAAAATGTGAATATATATATATATATATATATATATTATAATATAATTTAAAATATTATATAATATAATAATATTAATTGAAGCGGACGAAATTAGGTGTCTTCATGTACAACGAATTAATCAAATTCTTAAAATATTTATTACAATTATTACGTATTTGAGCATTATAGTATAATTATATATAAATATAATTATAAAAAAAATTAAATATATTTTACTAACAGAACATAATCACATTATAATTTTCCATCTTGTTTAGAAACTGAAAAGAACGTATATTTCCAAATGCACATATTAATCACCGTATTTTGGTCATAACCAGAATTCTATAACCTCAAACACTGACGCAAAAAAAAAAAAAAAATCTTCTAGCCAATCCATTCACTGTAAAGATAGTCAACGTGACGTGAATCTAACACTGCTACACACTTCTCGCTTTCTCATGGCGTCCTTCTGTTACCTCTCGTCCCCTCTTTTCTCCCCCCACAAAACGCAAACCCCTTTTAGCCCTAGCCATGGTCTACGGCGGATAGCCCACCGACCTTGTGGCAGAAAAGCTTGGGGACGCCGGTATCCAACTGCTTAAAACTTTCGCAAACGTCGACTGCTCTTACAACTTGAGTCCCGAAGAGCTTTGCACCAAGATTTCACTTTGTGATGCTTTGATAGTCAGAAATGAAACCAAGGTTACTCGGGAAGTGTTTGAGTCGTCTATGGGAAGGCTCAAGGTTGTGGGGAGAGCTTGTGTTGGGACTGATAACGTCATTTATCGACTGCTACCGAACATGGATGTCTCGTCGTTAACGCGCCGACTGCCAATACAATTGCCGCAGCTGAAGATGGGATTGCTTTGCTTACTTCTATGGCCAGGAATGTTGCCCAGGCTGCTGCTTCTGTTAAAGAGGGTTTGTTCTGTTTTTAACGTCATTTAGGCATTTCTTCAAGTTGTTTGTGTGCTCTTTTCTTGGTGTAGCTGTATAGTAATAAATTGGTACCTATTTATTGTATTAGTTTGGTTGAAACTTGAAAGTCATATAAACAAGAAGGAATGACTTGAAAGTTGGAATTTTTTTTCAATATTCTGAAATTTCTGACGTTTAAGTAGGAATTGGATCCGTCCAGGGAAATGGGAGAGAAACAAGTATGTTGGGGTATCCCTTGTGGGGAAAACACTGGCAGAAATGGGGTTCGGGAAAGTTGGTTCTGAAGTATCCAGGCGTGCCAAGGGACTTGGAATGCATTTAATTGCACATGATCCTTATGCCCCAGCAGACCGTGCTCGTGCCATTGGCGTGTAGCTTGTGACCATTGAAGAAGCATTAGTAACTGCTGATTTCATCTCCATGCACATGCCTCTCACCCCTGCTACATCAAAAATGTTCAACGATGACGCTTTCTCTCGGGTGAAGAAAGGGGTTTGTAGGCCTGTGAAGAGGAAGCTTTACTACTGGCCTTAGATGCAGGGATAGTTGCTCAGGTATATGTTCGTATATATCACAAGTCTTACAGCTTAATTTATAGCCTTTTCACACTTATTTTCATTGCTACATGATATATAATATGAGCTAAGTATTACAAAATATTACATGTAGTGAGCAATCAACAGAAAACTAATCCTAGATATGCAGAATGATTCTTGGTTAAATATATTATAAATGCCATTGAATTCATGGTAAAAACTGTGTGACGTATTGTACAGGGCAGAGCTAGTGCTTGATATGCAACAGTAAAATTATAAATAAGAAGATATCTGCTGCTTGCTGGTTGAACATTCATTTATATGCTTTGTTTGCATGCAGCACTTGATGTATTCACAGAAGAGCCCCCTCTACCAGAGAACAAGTTAGTGCGGCATGAATATGTGACTGCAACTCCTCATCTTGGTGCTAGTACCACAGAGGCTCAGGTACCTACATGACTATCTATTTTGGCTTCTACCCTTTTTCTACCCCTTCTTATATTGGTTTTACTGCCTTGTATTGTTACCAGGAAGGTGTAGCCCTTGAAATTGCTGAAGCTGTTGTTGGGGCTTTGAAAGGGGACCTTGCCGCTACCATCTCAAAATTTGTTTTTTTCTTGTATATGCTTCTTTTTGCAAGATGAATAAAGATTGGATTGCCCTACCTGTTTTCAGGTGTTGTATAATTCTTCACTTAATGCAAAAAGTATTGTATACTTTATAAAAAAAACTCTAATTTCATTGGGATGGTCTACAATTTTCTTGGATATTTGTCTTTGTTTGGGAATCATGTGCGTTTCAACTTTTCTTGTTTCAATATCACAGGTGCTTCTAGAACTTTCCCCATATGTTGCGCTGACAGAGAAGCTGGGTAGATTGGCAGTGCAGTTGGTTGCAGGTGGAAGTGGTGTGAAGTTTGTAAAGGCGACATATGCCTCTGCTAGAGGTCCAGATGATCTCGATACTCGGTTGCTCCGAGCTATGATAACCAAGGGTCTAATTGAGCCAATATCTAGTATTTTTGTGAACTTAGTGAATGCTGACTTCATAACTAAACAGAGAGGACTCAGGTTAACTGAAGAGCGTATAGAATTAGATGGTTAACTCGAGAAGCCACTCGAATTGATCCAGGCTCGAATTGTCAACGTCGAATCTAAATTTGCTATTGCAATGTGTGATTCGGGTGAGATTACGGTAGAAGGAACGGTGAAAGACCGGAAACCCCATTTGAGCAAAGTTGGATCCTTTGGTGTTGATGTAAGCCTTGAAGGAAGTATTATACTGTGCAGGCAGGCTGATCAACCTGGGATCATTGGGTAGGTGGGGAGTATACTAGGTGAGGAAAATGTGAATGTAAACTTCATGAGTGTTTGTAGGATTGCACCTGGGAAACAATCTGTGATGGCCATTGGTGTGGATGAGGAACCCAGCAGAGATGCATTGAAGAAAATTGGAGAATTTCACCTGTGGAATAGTTCTGTTCCTAAAGTTGTAACATGTTACTGTTCAGGAATGTCGAATGTTTTTTTCCCGTTGATTAATTTTGGATTTTCAAATAACCTGAAAATACCACTTAGTTTCCATAAATCAAATAAATGATAATGCATCTTCTCATCCATTTCTGCTTAGATTACCTTCAGAAATTCACCATGGATTTTGCTACTTCATCAAAAAGGTACGTACATAATTACATTTTTCATGTTTACGATTCTACATTCAAGCCTTTAAAACCATGTCTCGAACTCCAAGGGACCGTAGAATCAATCGGGACAACATTTTTCAATTATAAATTTTTCGATTGCATGGTCCATCGGAACTCTTAACAACACTCATGTATCAATTTTTTCCAATATATATATATATATTGGAAAAAATTATATATATATATATATATATATATATAAAGAAAAACATAAAACTTTAAATATGTATTACATAATTCAAACAAAAAACTTAGAAATCTAAATTACAAAATAATTAAAGAAAATTTAGAATATTTTATGGTTAAAAGAAATAATTTAAACTATTAAAGTAAAATAATTTAAAAAATTCTAAATTCTAAATGTTATCGTAAAAAAATTTAAAATTTGAGAATAAAAATCTAAATTAAAACAAAAAGGAAACTGGATCGTCTTGTATTAACAGACGGGATATCGCGGCTTGTGACTCGACTCGTAAACCCTTGAAATTTGCAAATCGGGCATTCCGCCTATTATTTTTTTTTAAAAAAAGTACTTCATTATTTCTATCCGAATCAACAAGTAAATATATCAAATATGTCATATTGAATCAGTTGAACCATGTTCAAACACTTTGTTTGAAGTACTGGATAATAACTTAAATGGGCTTGTCGATCTAAATGCAAGGATGTGTAGTTGTATGAAATGGCAAACATCTGGTTATCCATGTGGCCATGTTATAAAAGTTGCTCTTCATCTAAACCAAGATGATTCAAGCACATACGCTATGGATTGCTACACTACAGAAGTATATCGACAGACTTATGCCGAGATTGTCTACCCTATTTCACATCCTTCTGAGTGGGACATACCAGATGACTTACAAACAGTTTTGCCACCAGCCATGGACAGAAGGCTACCTGGCCGACCAAAAAGTCACGATCGTATACCGTCTAAGGGTGAAGAGAAGAAGAGATCGACATGTAGTCGGTGCAAGGAAAGTGGTCATACAAGGTTGACATGTGGATCACCAGTGCCATCACAATCATCTTTTCCTCTACCAAAATATGGATCATCATCAAAATCCAAAGCTCATATGGTGTCAAGAAAAAGGCAATCAAAATCGCAATCATCTTTAAAATCCCAATCACAACTGGCTTCACCTTTTGGGACTGTTAACTTAGGTGATTTTTAAATGCAAACGTTGTATTATGTAGTTTTTATGTGTGAACTTTTAACATTTTCAGTTAGGCATGTATTAGTAACTTGAGTTTGAAAATTGCTATGATCTGTTCCAGTTGTTATCACTTAATAGGTAATCATCTTAATATCCATCGCAACGCGGAAACTACTATTGCAATGCGAAATGAAAATCGCAACGAGAGAATCGCAATGCGAAATGAAAATCGCAACGCTAATTTCGCAATGCGAAATGAAAATCGCAACGGGGGAATCGCAATGCGAAATGAAAATCGCAACGCGAATTTAATTTCGCGTTGCGATTTTCATTTTCGCGTTGCGATTTTCATTTCGCATTGCGATAGTACTTTTTGCCTTCAACATAATGCAGATTGAAATCAACAAAATCAACCATTACATTTCAATCAATTAAACAAGCACAAATAAGAATTATGTTAACATCAATTAAACAAATCAACTTTTACAAATCACCTTTTACAAATCAATTAAACAATCAAAAATAAGCAATAATTATTAGAGAAAATAACACTTCTACTATTGAATCAACTTTTGCAGCCATACATCATTTTCACGCAGCTCACTTCTGAGATTAACCTGCATAAACCAAACATTTGCTCAAACAACACTTTCTACACATCTAAAACCTACAAACAGCAAATTATTGAATTCTAGGTACTTAACCAAACATTTTCAAACCACAAGCCTATAAACATACCAATTGTTTATGGACATTTTTATAACGCGGATGCAGGTAGGCAGCGTCTCGTATATATCGATCTAGCCATATAATGTCGAAACCACAAGCCTACTGCAGCTCTATCTATATCGGTGGGAGGTAGATACTTTATACTTCCTGTGATCAAACGGTCCAACGCCAAGCATACGAGAGGACCACAATCCCCTCTGGGTCCTTTCGTTTGTTGTGGTGCGGTCTCGTCTCTGCTAACTGTAATATTGAGCTTCTTTGGCTTCTTGTTTCCAGAACGAGTCCAATAATTTATCGCATCCAAGTATTTAGCCAAATAAGAGCTCCATCCCTTAATAATATCTCTTAAATCAGCCAATGATATGTAATTTATCATGCTGTCATATACTATTGCCTTAAGGGATGGGATCTGAAGCTCGACGAGAAGCCAATGGTTACGTTCCAAAACATGGATAAACACCTGCAATCATAAGTAATAATTCATTCATTTGCGCACTTATTTATGAATACCTTTAAACTCAATCTAAAATAAACACTAACCTTATCGACCTCCCACCATGCAGGATAAAGTTTAGCTTGTCCATTGCCCAACGCAAATGATTCATCTCGTTGATTCTTCAAGTGAACGGCGTTAAAAGACGTCGGCATAATTGTATACCGTGTATTTCTTTTATTTTCCTTAAGTTTCCTAATTATTAGAAGACGTGACACCCACGCATCGATATGCTATTTTACAAAAAAAGACATATATTAGTAACTTACATAAATTTACAAAAATAATAATCAAATGAAAATATAAGAAAAATATAAGACTTACCCCTCCATCGAAATAGCCATTGTCTTCGACCCCTAATAATACGCCCCACCAAGACCGATCAAGCAACAAATAGATATCATCATTGAGCTTGCATATGTCAGTGAAACACCCCTGGCTTCGCTCATGTAGATAAAAATCAATTGCGGTCTTAGCCCAAAGGGTGTTATCCAGAATTGTGTCCGGTAGTTGTTTCCTCTCCTCTTCAGATACCGGTATGGTACTGGCCGGTAACTCATACGAGAGCCAACTTGAATCCATCATGTCCGACACGTCAGAGGGTTTCTCAAGAATCCTACATATGACGCCATGTGAATCGGGCTCTTGAATGGTGGGAGGGACCTCTTCAACGATGACAGTGGCCTCTTGAACGGTGGGAGGGGACTCTCGAGGAATGATAGGGGCCTCTTCAACGATAGGAGTGGACTCTTGAGGGATGATAGGCGAGTCGGGCTTCTTCTTGCGGTGTCTTTGCACTATTGGGGTATACGGAGACTTAATAGCACGTGCACGCCGTCTGATGCGTGAACTCTGTCATGCAAGAAAACCCGACGTAAAGCATCCACCTTATCGGTCCGCTAAATAAAATACAAATATCAGTAAATAAACAGACATGATATTTAAACAGTGAAAACAAAGATAAATATATTTCAAACTTTCAACCAAAAGACAAAACAAAGACAAATACTAACTTCACAGTGTTAAAGTAAAAAGTTTAGCAGTTTTGGCAGCAACCGAATAAATTTACTAAGCAATCTAAGTGAAATGATTAATTTAAGTGAAATTACGAGTAAATTTATCATCAAGTTAAATATGGAAAATCTTAAACTTACCTCGTTGCGTAGAGTATGAACCTCATTCTGCAACGATACTACCATCTCACGTAGAGCGGCAACCTCACCACGTAAAGTAGACACCTCCACACGCCATGCACCATCGTTATCGCGTAGAGTACCGATCTCCTCACGCAAGGCATTGACCTCATCACGTAACTCCCTTGACTCATCCCGTGGAGGTGGAGAACAGGAGATAGAAGTCGTGGCATCTTTGTCGGTCGCCTATCATGAGGTGATGGTGGAGAAGAGACTCGATGATGTGACGGGATAGGTGATGGCTCTCGTTGTAGAGGTGTATAGTCGGGTCGATCAGGTGATGGCTCTGGGTGAGGTGATGGCTCTCGAAGTGGAGGAAGTGGAGGCTGCTCATCATTCGTTCCATCAAAAAAATGCTGACTAGCTTGCCACCAATCAGTGGCAAGCTCAGCCTCCGTGGGTGTCAGTCTCATTAATGGAGTGTTGGCCTCCTAAAAATATAAAAACTAAAACAAAGTTAAACGTCTACTATTAATAAATTGTTTATATGATAGTATTTGTGTTAACTTACATTATTTATTGTCGCATATGGTATTAAGTCTTCCCAATCCAACATACGTTTCCTCTTCCAGGAAATAGCCCTAGGAATATCATCTGAGGATTTTAATGCATATGTCCGCATGCTGGGGAAAGCCTCGAATATCCAAATCTACAAATAATATAATAACAAACATTAGTAATTGTTAAATAATTAATTATAATTTTGAAAACATTATATAGAAATTCTTACCTTAAAGGCCCAAACAAAGCCTGACAAAGTGTATTTCGACCCATCGCCCCGCAAACTTTTGCGGTCATCAAAGGCAGACGACAACTTAGTCCAGATAGCTTTCCATATATACGAACCCCACGGAAACAGATTCCATGCATTTAGGTCCTCTACCAATATATTAGCTCCTGAGGAATAGGTTGTCTGGCCTCTCTGCCTAAAAAGCCGGCATACAAAGTAGTAGAAGGCATACTCGGACAACATCGACGTCATTCATCCGAGTAAAACCATCTTTCTTATTAAACAATTTCTTCATGTCGTCGATGTGTAAGTTCGGCTTCTCTATTGACTCATCAGGAAAAACCCTGGATAACCATGATGGGCGGGTGATATGACGAGTGTACCGGCCTACATCATCGTGTCCGAATCATAGACCAGTGATTAAGCAGAACTCCTTCCGCCCAAAATAAGTATACGCCGGTGGAAAATGAAACCATATCTCTTCCTCACCACGTTGTATACTGTCGGGTAGATCGCTAGTCATGGTCTGAAGCCACAAATGGGTCAAACTAACATCTCCACCCGGATGCTGTACTCTCAGCCATGGCCCGAAGCAGGTTTCTTCAAACAATTTTCTTTGTGCAGGTGAAAGCTTCGAAGCAATTGTAGTGGCTAGGCTAACTTTATTCCTTAATGTCAATGAAGCCGAAAAAAATTTCTACAAAAAAACAATAAACATACCAAGTTAGATATACCAAAAATTACACTGTCAAGATATACCAAAAACAAAACAATAAACATAAATAGTAGTTTATTCTTGAAACTAAAATTTGCAACACTGTTTTTGTCTTTTGGTTGAAATGAAAATCGCAACGAGATAATGAGAATCGCAACGCGGAAATGACTATCACAACGAGAGAATCGCAACGCGAAATGACTATCGTGACCAGACAATCGCAACGCGAAATGAAAATCGCAACCGCGAAATAAAAATCGCAACGCGAAATGAAAATCGCAATGCGATTTTGGTTTCGCGTTGCGATTTTTATTTCGCGTTGCAATTATCTCGTTGCGATAGTTATTTCCGCGTTGCGATTTTCATTCTCGAAACTATTCTTCTTCTGCATTACTTCAACCAAAAGACAAAGCAAAGACAAATACTAACTTCACAGGCTAAACAGTTTAGCAGTATTGGCAGCAATCGAATGAATTTAATAAGAAATCTAAGTGAAATGGTTAATCTATTATTGAAATTACCAGTAAACTTATCATCAATCTCAATATGAAAAACCTAAAATAATGCAAAATTTTCAAAAAAAAAATAAAAAAAAATAACCCTCGGAGGTTGATTTTCCATTTCTGAATGATTGTGAGGGATTTTTGACTGTGAATGGTTGTGAGGGATTTCGCCGGCGATGGGGACGGAAATCTTCGGAGATGGGGACGGATTTCGCCGTAGAGAGCGAGAGATGGAGATAGGACTGAGTGTTGTGTTTTTGGGTTTGAGGTTATGAGTTGCGATTACTGTGGACGGTTCAGTTTCCGATTTATTAAGAAAAAATTCGTGTTTGGAATTTGAAAAAAAAATACGCGTTAATACGAATGACGCTATGTAAATCGCGTTGCGAAAGTCAGAATCACGTTGCGAAAGTCAGTATCTTGTTGCGATTTTGTATTATCGCATTGCGATAGTGAGTATCGCATTGCGATAGTCAGTATCGCATTGCGATAGTCAGTATCGCATTGCGATTTTCCCAATTCGCGTTGCGATTTACTTATTCGCATTGCGAATTGGGAAAATCGCAACGACATTGTATACCATCGCAACGCGATTTCCAACTATCGCAACGCGAAATGCAATGTGAATTTGCGATAATGGAGATCGCGTTGCGAATTAGCGATCGGATTGCGATTTTGTTGGTCATTTTGGAAAATGCGGAAAAAATTGGTTAAAATCGTATATTATATGGGATTTTTGGTCACTGAGGTTATTTTCTCTTTAAAATAATGATAGATTGATTCCTGCAATTAAAATATTAAGATTGAAGATAATAACATAATAATTTGCATTACTGGGGCAGCACAATTACAATGATTCACTTAATTATATGATCAAACCAGGTTGTAGTGGAGCACAAGTAAAATGACTAAAAGGGCCGACCGTAACCCAAGGACATTCACCAGACACCAACTTCCATGAACCCATCCTCGGTGGCGCAGCCCCTAAACATACCAGTGGTGTTGAACCCACAAGCCACTTCACCATTTTTGGACACTGCAATCAACCCGGCTTTCCCTTCATCTAATCTGTACTTTATTACGTAATCCACCGCCTCAGGCAGATTCAACCCTTTGTATTCCATAACCGCCGCCACTTCCCTCGCCAGGGTGCTTCGAATGATGGCTTCCCCTTCCCCAGTGCATGAAACGGCCACCAAGTCACAAGCGTAAGTCCCTGAGCCAATGAGTGGCGAGTCACCGATCCTTCCGGTCATCTTGTTCATGAGTCCACCGGTGGAGGTGGCGGCAGCACAGCGACCCTCCTTGTCAACCACCACGCACCCGACTGTCTCTGGAGCATAGACGCTGATTGGTAGACCGTTCATCTGTATAGGACTTTCCATAGCGGCTCCTCCACCGCAGGTGCCGAGGGTCGGGATACGGTAGTCGAACTGATAAAAATGAGAAAAGTAGTAAAATGTAATACATGAACATGCCCCCCCCCCCACCCCAAAACCTCCTATCACGTGATGCTGAATCAATTAAAAAAACGTACCATGATTGAGTTGGCCTCTTTTGCCAACTTAAGCATCCCCACATTCTCTTCCGTAATGAAATATTCATTGTCCACCAGCTCCACGCCCTGCACAGAATCCAACCATGAAATTGAATGTGGCTAAGCTTTAGAGCACGTGAGAAGGCTAGGGAATTGAAGATTCCAAACACAAAAGCAAAAAACATTCGGGGACCATAATGAAGTGCGGGCTAAATTGTCTTAAAACCATACCTGTTTCCTTGCGAACTCTTCGGCACCCGCAAATGCCAGATACGAATGTGGTGTTTTATCCATTACATGTCGGGCAAGAGACACCGGGTTCTTAACCGTGGTCAAGCCCGAAACGGCGCCGCATCTTCTCTTCGGTCCGTCCATAATGCTGGCTTCCATTTCCACGGTTCCGTCCTCCGTAAGTGCGGAGCCACGCCCGGAGTTAAACAGTGGATCCGTTTCCAGCTCTCTCACCTATACCAGCCAAAACCAAAAATCCCAAACATGTACTATATTTATCAGCATAACGTCACCATTTTTACAGTTTTCACCAATGTAAAACTTTAAATTTGGAATCTCACATTTTTATATTATGAAACGAAAGATAAGGTTTACTAATTACGTACGATTAGTTCAACGACGTCGATGGCGGGGAGGTTAGAGCGGAGATTCCGATATCAAGGCAACGAGTGAGGAGTCTCTTAGCCTCCTCTTGCCTTTCTTTAGGGAGGTTTGGGTCTACACCAGCGCCGCCATGCACAGCAATTGCCCAAGCACCCATATTTTCTCTGTCTCTGATTTTCCTTTTAACACCGCCGCTCGGCTTCGCCTCTTTCAGGAGCTTTTTGCTTTGTAAAAGAACTGAAACCTTTGGACCCCTTTTATAGAGGACGACGGACTTGAAACAAACTGTGAGGTAGATTGCAATCTGAATTAAATTTGGGTAGAACCAGGGATGGTTACGGAGAATCTTTTCTCTTTCTAAATCTCTCTATGATTTCCCACTTGTTTTGGAGGATGGCAATTTGATTTAAACACCTTTGTCTTGTAATGGAAACATCACGGGGCACCACAGCTTATATAGGGCTCGTTTCTACCTTCTATATTTTTTACAGTGGTATTGAAAATTATGCGTTACTTAAGGGCTCATTGGTCAAATCTATGAAAATCGTCATTTTCTAAGAAACTACACTTTGTTTCTATTCAACTTAACCACGATAACATAATAACAAATTTACGATAGTTAATACATCTCGATCTCATAATCCAATAGGAACGTAAAAATATGAATTATCCCACGTCATATTATAACAAAATTATATACATTTATAATTTTTTTCTTAATATACATATATATCTTATAGATTTAAGTAATCAAATTTAAGACTTTAAGAGAAAATAATATTTCTTTTAACCATTGAGATCAATCAATAAATTTGAATTATTATAATATTAACTTTCATTGCAATAATAATGTGACATTAATAAAAAAAATAATGTACCACGTTATCAATATAATGAGAATTAATATAATTATTTTATGATTAATTGATATAAATGATTAAATATATCTTATGCAAATTAAATGAAAAATATTTAAAAATTTGAAACAAAAATGATAATGTAATTTCTCCTCTTTTGTTTAGGTGATGAATAGACAGTTTTATCTTCAATTATTTTAAAGTGATCTCTTAATTTTTGGCGACTTCAAATATATTTGAACCATCTACCTTTAAGAAAATGAAATAATAATACTGCTAATCAAATTAAGATAATAAAATAATTTAATTTAAATAGAATATAGTAAGATAATAGGACCTTTGAAAACGTGTATCCAAATAAATATCAATAATAAAAGACGAATAAGCCACAACGATCTTTTCCACCCATTATAAAAATTGTGTTATTTCTTATAAAAAATACATTGTGATATTTATTTTGAAAATTCCATAAAACTCGTGGCATGAGATTATTAAAACAGACGCGCTTTGTTGAAGCCAAAAGTCGAACAGGCTCGGGGGGGGGGGGGGGCGCTTAATTAAGCCAAATTTCCAACTTCTATTCCATCTTTCTTTTGTCTATCCTCTTGCTTTGCCTCCACACTCTTCTAATTAAAGTTGATCACATTTTACTGTAAATAAAGACAAAAATATGCTAAAAAGGGAAAGTTTTTTAATTCTAAGCAGTGATGAATATATTTTTATTAATAATTTATTTATATTCTCTTAAAATTTTATAAATTTATTTTTTAAAATATAATACTTAATATAAAAGCATGCAGTCATTTTTACTTTTGAGCATTAATAACGAAGGATTCCATCAACAGCAAACGGGGCCATCAGGTTCAAATATTTTCAACCACGTTAATTATATTTATCATAAACTTAGATTTAAAAAACACATCAAAATCATGAATAACGCTACGTACACCGTTCAAATCCATGTTTCACGTACAATAATCATGTTGAGCAAGTTCAAAGGGGTGGCCGTAGGAGGCGGACAGCCAAAAAAAAAAAAAAAGAGTAAAAGACAGCGGGTCAACGGGTCGCTGGTTCATGGTATCATCGATATCATCATCATCATTATCTTAATCTGAGAGATAAGGCTGCTGGTGATTGGGTAGATTAGCTTGAAATAGGTGACTAAGTTAATGTATCATCAGATATATCTGTCCATAGTAAACCTTCTCCGATATGCCTATTCTATTGAAATTTAATATTTAAACATATGAAATTCAAAAGTATATTTATTTGACAGCTATGGCAAAACCTGAAACAGAAAGGGACGGCACGTCAGCTACGACTTAACAGAATTTATGAATATTACAACAAAGGAGTCAAGTACAATATCAATGGATTGGTATCTATTACTTTTTTTGTCCTTCTGGTTCCAATGCCTCATTTTGACTAATCTAGACCGACCTGTGTCGCACACTTGACCAAAGTGTGTGAATCTCCCTATAGGGATTTTTTACATACACAAGGACTCGAACTCGAGATCTTGCTTAAGCGATATCAAATTACTTACCACTTGAACTAACCCTCTTGATAGTTTGGTATATCATTCTAATTTTAACATTATTTTTTATATATTATTTAATACAAATATACCTCTATTATATATTTATATAGAAATATAAATATTAAAATTATAGAAACACTAATCAAGACTGCAACGAATATTGATTTGTATATAGATTTGTCAATTCAACTCGATATTTACAGAATAATATATCCTTTATATAGGTAAGACTTAAACAAACCTAACTGATATCTAATTGCATAACGGTTATTTAACAGCTTATAACTAACTTCTTAACAGAAGACTTGCATGCTTCGAATATACTTCCTGCGTCTTCCTCTTCTTAAAGAAAACAATAATTCTTAACAGCAGACCTATATGCTTCTCATACACTTTCTGCATCTTCCTTTTCTCGAAGTAGACAAATTTATGCTTCTATTCACCAGTGTCTTCATAAGAAAACTCATCATTGTAGCCTGTTAGAACTCTAGTTGTAGCATTAGTTATCTCGTTAGGAGAATACACTTTCAATTTTTCTCGAAGTCTGACAAAAAAAGCAGTAGAAAATGGTTTTGTCAAAGTATCTACTGTTTGATCAACAACTGGGACATAGTTGACTTTAACAATTCCATTTGCTACTTTCTCCCACACAAAGCTTAAATCAAGTTCAACATGTTTCATTCTTGCGTGATGAACATGATTTGAAGCATGTGTTATAGCTAGCACTTTGTGTTATCACACTATATAACAGGTGTAGATACAATACTTATGCCAAGCTCAGCAAAAAGTGACTTAATCCACATGGCATCACATATTGCATTGGCTAAACTTTTAAACTATGTCTACAGATGACCTAGAGACCATAGTTTGCTTTTTCGAGCTCCATGCTACTGGATTACTCCCAAGAATCATGTAATGCCTATCATCCACGTTAGTTCCCCAATATGAATTTGAATAACCTGTTAACTCAATTAGGGATGTAAAAGCTTGAAACAATAGTCCAAGATTTATAGTTCCTTTAAGATATCTTAGGATACGTTTAACCGCCTTCCAATGTTTGTCTAATGGAAAGTGCATCAATTGACAGACCTTGTTAACTACAAAACTAATATCAAGCCTTGTATTACATATATGGTGAAGAGAACCTACGAATTGCCTGCATTGTGTCTGATTCGGGAGAGGACCACCATCACTAGCTAAAAGGTGAGGAATTGTCACCATAGGTGTTGGAGTTGGAGTAGCATCTAACATATCAGTTTTCTGAAGAAGCTCAAGAATACACTTTTTTTTAACTTAGAATGAATCCATTTTTCACATGATGAACATCTATAACAAGAAAAAAATTAAGAATTCTAAGTCTTCAAGCGAAAAAATCGAATTAATTCTTCTTCTGACCTCATTAACCTTTTCTGCATTTGAACCACAAATTACCACATCATCTACATAAACCATAACATGGACTTTGACCTTTAAATTCTTGATAATATAGAGAGGCATCTGCCTGTGAAGCTAAAAATTGTAACTCTTCCATGAGACATGACCTAAACTGGCTATAACATGCTCGATGAACTTGCATAAAACCATACAATGATTTTCCAGGCAACAAACTAACCTCTCAACATTCATACTTTGCTATTCAAACCCTGGTAGCTGCTGCATGTAGAAATCTTTTAAATCGCCATTTAAAAATGCATTGTCAACATCAAACTGCTTCAAAACCTAGTTATTGGGGAGTGCTACACTAAGCAAAACCCTGATTGTCATTGGCTTGAGCACTGGACTAAAGGTTTTGTGGAAATCAAACCTAGCTTTATGTGAATACCCCTTCGCCACTATCCGTGCTTTGTATCATGATACGTTTCTATATGAATTTTTTTATTTTAAAAGCGACTTACATCCAATCAATTGGCGATCAACGGGAAGAAGAACTAAATCCCACTTTTTTTTCTCCACTAAAGTTGTAAGCTCCTTATCTAATTCTTGACGTCATTCCTTTGAAAGCATAGCTTCATGAACACCAATAGGTTCACAATAACGAAGTTTTACAAAAATCACCTTTAGCTTGAAGATTCCAACTTTAGATCTTTTAACCATCAAATGTGTCCTTATGGTACGTGTAGTAGGTTGCAAGACTGCAAAATGTTGGGGAGGTATATGTGAAGTGCTTTGAACATTACCAATTATTGGAGTATTAACATTACATTGAAACATATTACCATCCCACAATACAATAAATTGAGATATGATTGATTGAAGATTGTTCATATGATCTCTTTTATGTTCAAAAAAGACACATTTATATTGAGTTGTACAATTGACGAAGAAGTATTGGACTGTGACATAGTTATGTTAAAAAACATTTACCTGAGTTTGAGCATTAATGAGAGATTTAAGGTTTGGACTAACATTAAACTAAACATCTAAACTAGCATAGGAATGTGACTCATTGGGTGATCTATCATTAGACTAAAACTCAAAATTGGCATGCTCGATTTGAAACAAATTATTAGATGATCTAGTACAAACTCTTGATAACACTTGAAGCTTTAAGGATGTCACTGAATGTTGCGTAGATGGCGGATTTGTTAGATTTTCTTGAATTGATCCATCACACTTGAAACTTTATTAAAAAATAATAAATTTTCTCTACACTGAGCATGTATTGAAACATAAACTCTTCTATCACTGCTAAGACACTTATAGGTATCTTGTTGTAGAATGTACCCAAGAAACACACAAGGTTTTGAGTGAAATTGTAATTTATATTGGTTGCAAGGTCTGATCAATGAAAAGAATTAACATCCAAAGACTTTAAGCAAGTTGTAGTTAGGTTTCTTCTTAACAACTTCTCATGTGGTGTAAGACCTTGCAAGACTTTGTTTGGTAACATATTGACAAGAAAAGTCATAGCATAAAAAGCGTCAATCCAATATTTAAGAGGTAAAGATACATGAGATAAAAGAGTTAACGCAAGTTCAATAATATGTCTATGCTTCCGTTCAACCATGCCATTTTGTTCAGACGTGTGAGGACAAGATCGTCAAAACTCTATACCCCGTTGAGCAAAATAAAAAGTTAAAGATCTTATAACCACATTAAGTTTGGACTACTTTAAGTTTATAATTGAATCGTCTTTCAGCCATCTTTTGAAACGTTATTACAATAACAATAGCATCAAATTTCCTAGGAAGGAACATGTATATCTGGTATGAGCATCTACAAAACTAAGATAGTAACTAGAATTATTAGAAATTATATACGCAGGATCCCACAAATCAATTTGAAATACTTGCAGAGTTTGCTTATACACATTTAATGAAAGTTGTTAACCAGTAAAAAGGGTATATTTCATGTTTTTTAAATTGGGTTTCTGGTTTTTTAAAAGCCCATTTAGTTGCATATAGCCCATGTAATTGTATATGGTGGTGTTTTCTTGCTCATTTTTATTTATTTATGAAATTGGTGTTGCTCAAGGAGAAAGATGGTATTTTGGTGGTGATTTGTGTAGGTGAAAGAAGCTGAAGGAGAAATGGGAAAATGTTGTAGCATTCTAGACGACATTCCTAGGCACACAAAAGGACAAAAATATGAAGATATTTTATTGTTGTTGCTCACATGAATTCCCTATGCCAGCTGTCCACATAACCCATTCTCATCTAGTTGGGTCCCACACGTGAAGGAAATATTCCCTTAGGGCACTCAAGAAATTAGGATACAAATGTAACACACATTTCCTGTATGCGTTTCCGTACACAAGTCATAGGTGTCACATTACTTTTAAAAACTTTCACCCATTTGTAAAAACCATAAAATTTTGTTTCAAAATTTAAAACAAAACATTTTAGTCCAATAATAAAACAGTTGTTGAAACATATTACCAAAATTATCACTTAAAATACATTCCAGAGCATTTTTCTTAATTTCGATTACATGCCAGCAAATTTTCAAAAGAAACATGATTGTCCTTTCTTTACTGATGAGAGTCGACCCTAGATTGATGATAGCAATTACTGCACCCCTTACTATGCTAGTCTTTGCTTTTACCTACCCGTGAAATCAACACACGTTAAATATTTACTTAGTGAGACATAATATTATAAAGAATTTGCAATTTATACATAAGTATCTCGTGACTATTTAAACACGAATTTAATCGTATACTCCATAAGGACCAGATAAATCATTCTCAGTTAAACAAAATTTCTTTCATACAATCATCAAAATTATTCTTAGTGGGCCCAACATACCTATCATTCTTTATATTTTCCCAATTATTCTTTGTTTACTCTATGTACGTTAAATGAGAAAATAATGTATAAGTATTGCACCAAAGTGCCAAAATGGTCCTTTATCTTTTATAATTATCATGAGCGACACCTTATATCCCGTTAATACACCATTATTTATTTTCATTTGTGGCATCATTTCATGCCAACTATGCACTATTCCTCAACTAACCTGCATTAGTGGCACCTTTCTACCAAAAGTACACTGTTAGACATCTAACTTGCATTAATGTTACCTTTCTGCCAAAAAGCACAGTTAGCATCTAACTTGCATTAATGACACCTTTCTGCCAAATGCACAGCTAGGCATTTAGTCTTTTATTTTAAAATAGTGTTTATACTCTAATAATTATTCATAATATCAATTAACTCTTTCAATTTGTTATAAACTCTATAGTTTGCAAACGTAGTGCCAATACTATAATTCACAGCTTATTATGAATTACGTGGATTTGCAAACACAGTGCCATTACGAAAATTCATAAACTTATTATGAATTTCTTAGGTTGCACACACAATGCCAATACATAACTTCATAAACTTATTATTAATTTCTTAGGTTGTGCACATAGAGCCAATACGAAAATTCATAAATTTATTATGAATTTCTTAGGTTGCATACACAGTACCAATACGGAAATTCATAAACTTATTATGAATTTCTTAGGTTGCACACATAGTGCCAATACGAAAATTCATAAACTTATTATGGATTTCTTAGGTTTCACACACAGTGCCAATACGAAAATTCATAAACTTATCATGAATTTCTTAGGTTGCACACACAGTGTCAATACGGAAATTCATAAATGTATTATGAATTTCTTAAGTTGCACACATAGTTCCATTCGGTAATCGCAATACATACATTAACCAACATGCATCTATGACTATCATAACATATAAGTACATAATAAATGCACTCACATGGCCTGCCTTGATATTATATCCAAAAATGTAAATCCAACAACTCAACAACTTTATCTTTACCTTTTGGTTTGCTTGACTCGTGAGCTTGATTACGATCTACACAAGCATCCATTAAAGACGCATACCATACCTAATGTTAGTATATTCCCTAACATTTATACTTTAATAATACTCACAAGTACTATTATTAAATTTTTATAACAATTTTAGCCTATCCTATAATTCCTTTCTCAATAGTATCGGTACCCTTACCATGGTATCGATACTTCTATATTGTGGTACCGATACTCCATTTCAATATCGATACCATTTCTACATTCTGGATCCATGGTATCGATACCTTTCTTCTAGTATCGATACTTCTATACTATGGTACCGATACTCCATTTCAGTATCGATACCATTCATCTGATTTCCCCAAATTTAAACCTATAGTATCGGTACTGTTCTTACAATACCGATACCCTTACTTAGATTTTCCATTTTTCAGCCCGATTCTTACCCAAATTTGGTCAAATTTCCTTATGTTTACCCATCAACAATACTATTAAACTCTTCTTTACTTATCCCAACTAACTTCTCTTCATTTAGCTCCTTATAATATCTAAAATCTCCCAAGAACATCTCAAACCAAGAATCATACCACTTTTTCTAACATGTTTTTAATCATACCTAAAGCTTCTAATATCTTATTTACTTCTTTAACAAGTCAAATATACTAATAAACATCAATAAAAACTTATATTTTCAACATATCATTCAAAAGCCCATTTTCTTTAATCTCAAATAATTCATCCATTTATTAGTTTTAATCTTATTTAATTATTCCTTAAGCCTCTATAATACTCAATGTTTCAAAAACCAACAAAAAACAAAAGGAAAAACTAGCCAAATGAAACCTTACCTTTGGCTATGGAGGAGAGCTCTTTCACGAGAAAGAAGGAAAGAAGATAACTTAGTGTTTTTCACTTTCCCCCTTTTTTCCTATACTTTAATACCTTAATAAAAACGAATTTTAAATTCATTTACCCTTTAAAGACCAAAATGCCCATCCATTGTTACTAATTGGTCTTAAACACTATTCCAATCATTCCTTATTTTTTATCATTTATTCAAATAAATCCTCAAATTTTAAATCTTTCCAATAAAAGTCACTAACCTGGTATTTGGGGTATTACAATTCTCCCCCTTAAGAAAATTCGTCCTCGAATTTAAAGACTTTATACTTTTACCATAACATTTCAACTAGAGAAATCATTTTGTTATGTGATTTCTTGATTTCTCGAGTCCAGATCCGTATTGGTCCTTTTTCATAATTCAAATCTGATCGAATCTCTATTTCACCAATGTAAGAACATGCAATGGATTTGATCGGTAACTAATAAGCAACAACACATGAAAATCATTATAGGTCTTGTCCATTTCGGGAGGCAAAAGCTATATGATAAAATCTCATAAGGTTAAAAAATTCTCGAACTCAGTCCAAACCGCAATACTTCCTTCCATGGCGATACTTACAGAAAAACTTTATCACCTTCTTGCTATTCAATCTCTTTTCTCTTTAGATCAACATAATATTTTTGTCAATCGGAAGCGATCTTAAAATTATCTTGGGTAACTTTCATTTTATATTCCATTTCTTTCTTTAATTCAGGGCCAACTAGATTTCAATCTTTTAACTCAAACCAATTTAATGGCGTTCAAACTTTTCTCCCATATAGAGCTTCGTATACAACCATCTTGATGTTCGATTAATAACTGTTATTATAAGCAAATTATTCTAAAAACAAATATTATTCCCCATGATCCCTAGAAATCAATTACATATGCCCTCAACATACCTTCCAATAATGGAATAGTACGTTTTGACTGTCCATTCGTCTGCTAATGAAAAGACCGTACTAAATTTCAATTGAGTACCCAAAACTTTATGCAATAATTCTGAAATCTTAAAGTGAATTTTGAATCTCTATTGGATATGGTCGATACTGGCACTCTATGCAGGTGAACTATCTCTTACATATATATCTCATCTTATTTATTCATCGACTATTATGCTCGTACCAAAATGAAGTGAGTTGTTTTGGTAAATCTATCAATAATCAACCATATTGAATCTTTCTTGATAGGTGTTAAAGATAGCCTTGTAACAAAGCCCACAGTGACTCGTTTCTCTTTTCCATTCATGAATCGAGATTGATTGAAACCATCCAGAAGATACTTGATGTTTAGATTATCCTCTAATAGTACATCTGATACATGAATCACAAGGTTCACATCAAAGGAAGAAGTAATAACTCTTCCAAATGATCCACTCGTCCAAGCTTTGGAAAAGAAGATCAGAACAGCAGCAAACTTGTGACGAATTTTTGAATGGGATAAGGATCTTATTTAGTCGACATGTCTTCTGGAGATACAACCGTATTTCCCTTATCTTTCCAACAGTTCTTGAATCGCCTCAATCCGATATCGGGAACTCAAGATATAGCCATTTTATTGAAGACTGTGCATGCAGAAAATCCTATACGGAATTAATACGGGATTTTGTAAATATTACGAATTTTCAATATTTTTATTGATTATTTGTAATATAACTTAATATAGGATGATGCATTATCTTTTAGGATTATATTTATTATTTTATTAGGAATTAAGGTTTGGTTAAAATATTATCTTTAGTTATTATTATTTTATTAGGAATTAGAGTTAAAACATGTTTAGTTTATTATTATTTTATTCATTAGTTATCTAGTACCTTTAGAACTCAACCCCTATATAAAGGAGGCTTCATTCAACTTTGTAATTCAAGATTTCTTTGATTAATAATACAACGAGAGTTCGTTTTTGCAAGTACTGATTGCCTTGTGCCTTCGAAGCTTCTTCTCCTGGAGTTCTTTCAAGTTATTGTGATGGAGATTAATCTTCACACTCCAATTTGCCTTTTCATCGCGACTAGGAGGGTTGGTTAGAGCCATTTATTGAGTTTGCCTTTTCATTGCGACTAGGAGGGTTCGATAGGACACTTATCCATCTATTTTTCCACAAATCCATCTGCACCATCAATCATCTTTACCGTCCACCTTCGTAAGGGAGATCTTTTGATTTCTTTATCATCTTATCTTATTTTATTTTCAATTTCTTTATCTTTTATTTATTTTGTTCTAATCTTATTACCTTGAAGAAACCCTAAAGAATCCTAGTTACTGCCGCCACCTTCCCCTATTCATCCCCTTTGTTCTTAATCGAGTCTAGAGCTTTCTAGGTTTGATTCTTCAACAAGAGCAACGTTCATTAACCCGCCACCGCTTCCCTATCAATTAGTATCAGATTTGGGCCGATTCTTGGAAAGAAGCAAGCAATCTTGCTTGTTCTTGCACACAAAACCGTCAAGGTACCCCAACGGAGCTAGTCCAGAAAAGATTCATCGTTTCAGGTTCTTTTATTTAATTTTAATTTAGATTCAAATCCTTTTTGTTAGTTTGCTATTTTTTTCAAAAAAAAAAAACAAAAAAAGGCAAAAAAACAAAAAAACCAAATTTTCAAAAAATTTCAAACGAAGGTATTTAGGGCTTATTTTCTCTAGATATCATATTAATCCTAATATAAATCTCCAGTCCAAAATTCACCAAAATCAGAGTTCATTAGAGCCTTCAAATACGTTCTTCAAGTTTCATCGGCAGATTCGGTCTAGGATCTTGTCGAATTTCTTGAACATTCTACAGGAGGAATTTCGTGGTGAAAATTTCCAGATTAAAACTCCATATATGGGAGATCATTCACACAAAAAATCAGAATTTTTGGAGATCAAGAACAACTTTGAACAAAGCGATCAAGAAAAACAGATTGTTTGAGGACTCACCATTCAACATAGTCTACTGTATAATACTGAAGGTATTTGGTTCTGAAATTTTACAGGTGGTTGCTTGACGCATCTAAAGACATTCAAGAATTTTTCCAGAATTTTTGGATACCAGTAACCCCCTCAAAAACGTTGCTCAAGTTGATCCAGTGTTTTCTAGGTTTTCTGGTGTGGTCCTTTTTTCTTTGACTCTTAGTGCTTTAGGTTCTTTTGTTTTTCCCTATTATTGTTCTTTTGAATTATCTAACACATTATCTTCCTTGTGTTAGTAGGACTAAAGAGTTTGCATACTTCTTCCTTCTTTGCATTCTCGTTCTCTTGGAGTCTAACCTTTGTTTGGCCTCTTAGAGCTTTTAGGTTTTTCTTATCGCCTTTGCTAGTAATCAAACTCCGATACGAACTGTGGAAGAGTACTTGGTAAAGTGAGTTTTAAAGAGTACAAGATCGGCTTACTTTCCTCTCGTTGTGTTACTTTCTTGGAGTGACTTGTGAGGTTTCTTGCTTTGTTGATTTTTCTTCCTTTTATTTTTATTTTACTTTAAAATTTTCTTTTGAGTGTTATGATTTCAGGATGAGCGACAATAACAACAAGACACTTACGGCTATCTTAGCCACACTTACCCGACTCACGACTCAAGTTGAAAGATTTGATGAAATCGTGAGAGAACGAAAAAAACCACATCTGGATCTACCAAACCAGAATCCAAGACCAAACAATGCTAAACTTTTGGTACGCGGGTGAGAACAACCACGTTTTCAAGAACCCGAACTCTTTGCAAAACCAAAGTTCACGATCCCGTCTTTCAAAGGAGACAATGATCCAGACAGGTACATCGAATGGGAAGGAAAAGTTGATCTCATGTTTGCATACCATGACTGCCCCCAAGCTAAACAAGTTCACCTCATCACCACACAATTCGAAGGATATGCTCGAACTTGGTGGATGCAAACAAGGAAAAAGATCCAGAACTTCCAAATTCCAACAATCACTTCTTGGACCGACCTCAAACAAACCATGAGGAAGCGATTCCTACCGACACATTATACACGAGAAGTTAAACTACGACTAGACCGACTTCGACAAGGTAGAAGTTCAGTTGAAGAGTACTATAAGGAGATGCAGTTCTTACTCAATAGGGCTAACATAACCGAAAAAGAAGAGGTCACCGTGTCAAGATTCATCGTCGGCTTAAACTCAAACATCATTGATCTTCTTGATCTACAAGGGTATGAAAACCTTAAAGATACACTAAAGAATGCAATGACAATCGATATACAAATCCAAAGGAGATTCCGAGAACATTACCAAGGTACTTCATCCTCTTACCAAGGTAATCCTTCAAATCCTTCCTCATCTGCTGCTCCATCTTCTCTAAAAAAACCAAGAGATGACAAACCTGACAAGGAGAAAGAACGACCAGCAAAGAATGACACACTTCCAGACCCTAAAGATCAAATGATAATTTGTGAGGAGGTAGGGAAAGCAAAAAAAGAAAAAACTGAGAAAGAGGTAAAAGAAAAAGAGGTCACTAGTTACAAAAGCCAAAAGAATAATGACCCATGGGAGGTGAGTGAACCTAATTGTGAGAAGAAAAGAGTGACTCAAAATCTATGTGTGAGCACAAAAGAATTGAGAGAACCTTCTTTACAAACAACCTTCCATCCTTGTTCGCTTTAGAGAATCAATTGTTTCAATTTCTAACATTAACAAGGATTTGCCTAGTGTGTTTTCATCTTTGTTACAGGATTTTCGAGAAGAATTAGGTGATCCACCTGACGGATTACCACTGGAAAAAGGTAAACAACACCAAACTAATCTAATTCAAGGTTCCATCATACCTCTTCAAACATACAATCTCGAAGAAACCAAAGAGTTAGATTTGTTACAAAAAGGCTACATCCATGAAAGCCTTAGTCGTAACGTCATCATAATGATGAAACATGACTTGAACAACTCCACATGCTTTATAGTTCGTGCACAGGGAATCCATGTAAATGATGAGAAAGTAAAAGCAACACGAGACTGGCCCACACCATCTTCCATCGCCAAGAGTTGTCAAATAGTGCTCGGTGACCCTCCTGACAGGTTACCACCTGAAAGCCCTAATCACTATGCCATACCAATGAAGAGTCATGATTTACGAGAGTCCAAAGGTAAATATTTTATTACTCATTTTAATGACATTGTAACGTACTTCTTCTCCTTCTTACAAGGTAAGGCTCGTGAAGTTGTCATCCATACTAAACACAACTCCTTTAAGTGCGTAACATACCGAGGTAAGCAAAACACAGTAGATTGATACACTACCACGAAGGTATACTCTTACCTATCAAACTCATACTACTATTCTGAGAATTGAACATATCAAAGATGTATATCACGATAACTTGGATATTTCTGATATTTCTACCCATACATTTAAAAGTGCTTTTAATGAGCTTTATCTTGATATGAGTTTCCTTGCCAACAAAACAGGTTATACAGTCAACGAATAAAACCATGGAGAAATTATCTGAAATAATCATACAGAAAGCCAACAGTGGCCGACGCCATGTTGAAATTCAACCAAAACATCAGATTACAAGACTTGTATGCAAAAGAGGATTTCAAGACTACAAGAAATCAGTTCCTACAAAGAAGAAACCTCGACTAAAACGCATAAAGACACATCACATTGATCCTGGTAAATGTTTCACAAGTTTTTCTTTCAACACATCTAATTCTCTTTCTTTTGGATTTTCAGATTCGAGGACGAATCCTTTTGAGGAGTGGGGGAATGATACATGCACCAGAGTCCATAATACATGCTTCTTTGGACTAATGTTTCTACTCGAACCTATTAGAAGAACAAAGTCTCGAAGATTCAAAGCATATCTATTTGGTAAACATAATGTGAATGAATTATTAAACTATTCTAATGTTGCTCCCTTTAATGTTTCAGATTTGAGGTCGAATCTTTTTGAAGAAAGGGAGGATGATACATGCATCACAAGGTTCACATCAAAGGAAGAACTAATAACTCTTCCAAATGATCCACTCGTCCAAGCTTTGGAAAAGAAGATCAGAACAACAGCATACTTGCGACGACTTTTTGAATGAGATCCTGATCTTATTTAGTCGACATGTCTCTGGAGATACAACTGTCTTTCCCTTATCTTTCCAAAAGTTCTTGAATCGCCTCAATCCGATATCGGGAACTCAAGATATAGTCATTTTACTGAAGACGGTGCATGCAGAAAATGCTATACGGGATTAATACGGGATTTTGTAAATATTACGAATTTTCAATATTTTTATTGATTATTTGTAATATAACTTAATATAGGATGATGCATTATCTTTTAGGATTAGATTTATTATTTTATTAGGAATTAAGGTAGGGTTAAAATATTATCTTTAGTTATTATTATTTTATTATGAATTAAAGTTAAAACATGTTTAGTTTATTATTATTTTATTCATTAGTTATCTAGGACCTTTAGAACTCAACCCCTATATAAAGGAGGCTTCATTCAACTTTGTAATTCAAGATTTCTTTGATTAATAATACAACGAGAGTTCGTTTTTGCAAGTGCTGATTGCCTTGTGCCTTCGAAGCTTATTCTCCTGGAGTTCTTTCAAGTTCTTGTGAGGGAGATTAATCTTCACACTCCAATTTGCCTTTTCATCGCGACTAGGAGGGTTGGTTAGAGCCATTTATCGAGTTTTCCTTTTCATTGCGACTAGGAGGGTTCGATAGGACACTTATCCATCTATTTTTCCACAAATCCATCTGCACCATCAATCATCTTTACCGTCCACCTTCGTAAGGGAGATCTTTTGATTTCTTTATCATCTTATCTTATTTTATTTTCAATTTCTTTTTCTTTTGTTTATTTTGTTCTAATCTTATTGCCTTGAAGAAACCCTAAAGAATCCTAGTTACTGTCGCCACCTTCCCCTATTCATCCCCTTTGTTCTTAATCGAGTCTAAGCTTTCTAGGTTTGATTCTTCAACAAGAGCAACGTTCATTAACCCGCCACCGCTCCCCTATCAACATCATACACTTTGCTAAAATTTTCGTGATGGCTCTTTTCAAACCAGGCCACAAAACCAACTCTTTAAATCTTGGCACCTCTTGTTTCAACCTGAATGCATAGTCAACGAACTTAATGTCTCAAAAAGAATATCTTTCTAAATTTTTAATCTTCGGGAATACAAAGTCTCCCACGATAATACAAATATCCGTCGAACCTAACCTCAAAAGTTATTTTTCTCTTCATTTCCTACTTATAAATTTCTTATCTTGAAATTTTGACTTTTCTTTGTAATTCTCTTATCAGATCTAATAAAAACATCGGCTTCATCTTTAATTCTGCCCACAGTGTCATTTTCATTCAACACTAATCGCACATCCATAGCTCATAAAACTGCAAAAGGTTTCTGACCAAGTACCTCTGCAACAACATTGACCTTTCCTGGAAGATAATCAATGATCACTTCATAAATTTTTAAAGGTTCTATCCATCATTTCTTTCTCAGGTTCAACTCTCTTTAATTCCACAAGTACTTTAGGCTTTTGTAATTAGCACAACTATAGCACCGCTATCCATACAACAATGGCGTCAAATCTTTTAAGGCAACTCGACTGCTGCCGACTGTAAATCATGCATAGGTAATTCCTCTTATGAGTCTTTAACTTTAGCGAGGCATATGCCACAACCTTACCTTTTTGCATAAGAACACTTCCTAAACTGTTGGGAGATACATCAGTAAAAGCCACATAATCCTTACCCAACTGAAGTTGTATAACACTGGTGTCTCTATGTCAATCCTCTTTAGTATTTCAAAACTCTCTTAACCCTTTTTCGTTCTACAAAAGACATATATTTCTTTAAAAACTTGGTTAACAGCAAGGCCAACGTCGAAAAGTCTTTTTTTTTCACTAACATTCGATAGTAACTAGCACGCTCTCAAAGAAATCCGAACTTTAGGATCATTCTTTGGGAGTTTCCAATTACTACAACATGAGTTTTCTTAGGATCTCTTCTTATACCGTATGCTAAAACAATCTGGCCAAAGAAAGCCATATCTGCTAACCAAAATTTCACATTGGTATAGTTTGGCATATAAGTTCGTCTCTCGAAGAGTCTTATTTAACTGTCAAAATCTATGCATAACACCATATGTTTATCTTTCTTTTCGCTAATAACACAAAAATTTTCCAAGATGAAATACTCGGACTGATAAAATTTTGATCAATCAGCTCTTATAATTGAGCCCCTAATTCTCTTGGCTTACTAAGTTATTTGATACAAAATCAGATAAACATGTTCAATACCTTAATAACCATCAACTTTGAATCTCACCTCTCGATCTGGAGATAACCCCAAGAATTCATCTGAAAAGACATCTATAAATTTCCAATTTTGTGAAATTATCTGAAATATCTACTTTAATTAATTGAGTATATATCACGTTAACCACAAAAGCTATATATATATATATATATATATATATATATATATATATATATATATATATATATATATATATATATATATATATATATATTTCTAACATCATTTCTTTACCATCATTATCGATATCACCTTGAGCGATGATTTTACTTTCTCTCCAAAAACTATAATTTCAATACCCTCTGCATCTTTCAGAGCTAATCGTCTCTCGAGACAAACAACTTATACTCAATATGATTTTAACTCGTTAAATGACAATTCCATCAGATCCACCAGAAACATAGCCTCGTGAATCTTTATTAAATATTTACTAACTGTCTAACTCACACTTGTACTAAGACCCGCTAGGGTTTACTGTTATTATCTCACTCTAGATTAAGTTGAATAGAATACTTTTATTTTAAAATCTTTCATTTCCTTCTTGAGGTAATCCGTGTAACTTTTTCGGATCTATTTAAAATATTCTCGTGTAGTTGAAACATTTTCTATCTCAGCTATGAAAGTCTAATTATCCACCACATTTAATAAGAAGACTTGATAACTTTGTAGCAAAAACTTCATAGCAGTTAATGCTAAAAATTACACTAGTAAAGAAATTTACTCTTTTTCCTATCATTACGAACTTGACAATTTTCCAAGTTCTCGAGAATTAATCTCGATTTTAAATAATAAATTATTGAAGTATGAAATGGGTAAAAAATTATTTTCACAAATTACCTTCTATAAATAACTATATTAGGTCCATAAAACTTAACATTTATTCTTAACAAACTTATAATCAGTTGATCCACTAATAACTCCTATTTCTATAAAATTTAGCAGTCAATGTATTTACCACTTACTCATTTCCTCAACTATTTATGCTTACATGAAGAAACCTCGGAATCATATCTAGATTCAGAAATCTCCTCTAGATCCTCATCTTATTTAACTTCTCTTGCGTCGATTTTCATCTCAATCTTCTTTTCAATATCATACACTTTCTTACCTTTGTCCTTATTTTTCGACATCTATTAGGATATACATAATAATAACACTTAAGTTAATAAGGAGCGACATCAATCACACTCTAATTGACACCATATCAGTAACTTTGACAATCTTAATGGCATGTAATATTTTTCTCAATTCAATTAAACTTGATTTCAACCGAGAATCGGCTAAACCTATAGCTCTGATACCAATAAATATATAACACGCATCTCCAGTATACCTTTCCACACACGAGATATAGATGTCACATCACTTTTAAAACATTTTTTTTTTCATTTGGAAACCCTTAAAATATTTGTCTTAAAATTTAAAACCAAAAACATTTTTATACAACAATAAAATAGTCGTTGAAACCTATTACCAAAGTTATCACTTTAAATTCATTCTAGATCAATTTTTCTTAATTTCGATTACATGCCAATAATTTTTCAAAATAACATGATTTTCCTACTGTTACTGATGAGAGTCAACCTTAGATTAATGATAGTTGCTCCTGCTCCCAATACCCGACTAGTCTTTGTTGTTACCTACGCGTGAAATCAACACACGTTAAGTACATACTTAGTGAGACATAATATTGTAAAGAATCAACAATTTATACATAAGTATCTCATGACTATTTAATGACGAATTTAATTCGCATACTCCATAAGGATCAGATAAATCCTTCTCAGTTAAACCAGATTTTTCTTTCATTCAATCATCGAAATCATTCTTAGTAGTCCCAGCATACCTATCATTATGTATATTTTTCCCAATTATTCTTTATTTTCCCTATGTACGTTAAATGAGAAAGTATTGTACATGTATTGCACCAAAGTGCCAAATGGTCCTTTATCTTTTATAATTATCATGAGTGACACCTTATATACCATTAATATACCACTATTTATTTTCATTTGTGGCATCATTTCATGCCAATTATGCATTGTTATACATTTTCATTTATGGAATCCTTTCATGCCAACTATGCATTGTTCTTCATATAACTTGTATTAGTGGCACCTTCCTGCCTAAATGCATCGTTAGGCATTAGACTTTTATCCTAAAGGCATTTAACCGTTCTTCTAACTTGCATTATTGACACCTTTTTGCCAAATGCACAGTTAGGCATTAGCCTTTTATTTTAGAACATTTTCTACTCTAATAATTATTCATAATATTAATTAACTCTTTCAATTCATTATAAACTCCATACTTTGCATACGTAGTGCCAATACGGAAATTCTCAACTTATTATAATTTACGCGGTTTGCACATCCACTACCAATACGGAAACTCATAAACTTATTATGAATTCTTAGTTTTGCACACAAATTTCCCATACGAAAATTCATAAACTTATTATGAATTCCGTGGGTTGCACACATAGTGCCGAAACGGTTATTCATCAACATATGATGAAGTCCGTGGGTTACACTCATAGTGCTGAAACGATTGTTCATCAACTTATGATTAATTCAGTGGGTTGCACACATAGTGCCGAAACTGTTGTTCATCAACATATGATGAATTCCATGGGTTGCGCACATAGTGCTGAAACGCTTGTTCATCAACATATGATGAATTCTGTGGGTTACACATATAATGCCAAAATAGTTGTTCATCAACATATGATGAATTTCGTGGGTTACACACATAGTGTCGAAACGGTTGTTCATCAACATATGATGAATTCCGTGGGTTGTACACATAGTGTCAAAACGGTTGTTAATCAACATATGATGAATTATGTGGGTTGCACACATAGTGCCGAAACAGTTGTTCATTAAAATATGATGAATTCTGTGGGTTGCACACATAATGCGAAAACGGTTGTTCATCAACATATGATGAATTCTGTGGGTTGCACACTTAGTGTCGGAACGGTTGTTCATCAACATATGATGAATTCCGTGAGTTGCACATATAGTGCCATTTGGTAATCACCATACATATATTAAGAAATCATACATCTCTGACTATCATCACATATATGTACATAATAAATGCACTCACCTGGCTTGCCTCGCTATTATAACCAAAATACAAATTCTGATTACTCAGCTACTTTGCCTTTGCCTTTCGTTTTTCTTGACTTGGGAGCTTTATTTCGATCTACTCAAGCATCCATTAAAGACACGTAAAATATCAATTGTTAGTATATTTCCTAACATTTATACTTTAATAATATTCACAAGTACTATTATTTACATTTCTATAACACTTTCAACCTATCTTATACTTCCAGGCTCCATAGTATCGATACCCCTACCATGGTATCGATACTTCTATACTATGGTACCGATACCTTTCTCTCAGTATTGATACTACTACACTATGGTACCGATACTCCCTTTCAGTATCGATACCATTTTGGCATTCTATTATCCATGGTATCGATACTTTCCCTTTTTGTATTGATATCCCATCAGTATGGATACCACTTGCATTGATACCGATACTATTCGTCACATTTTACCCATTTAAGCCTATAGTATCAGTACTATTCTATCAATACTGATACCCTTACCCAAATTTACCATTTTTAAACTCGATTTTTAAAATTTCCACTATAATCTCTTACTTTTACCTCCAACGATACTATTAAACTCTTCTTTACATAACCCAATTAACTTCACTTCATTTTACCTCTTATAACATCTAAAATCTCCACAGAACATCTCAACTCAAGAATCATATTTACTTCTTTGACAAGTTAAAAATACTAATAAACATCAGTAAAAACTCATATTCCAACATATCCTTCAAAAACCCATTTTCTCTAATCTCTAATAACTCATCCATCTCTTAGTTTAAATCTTATTTAACCCTTCCTTAATCTTATTTAAAATCTCTTAGTTCACTTTTTCTAACATGGTTTTACTCATATCTAAAGCTTCTAATCTCTTATTTACTTATTTGACAAGTCAAAAATACTAATAAACATCAGTAAAAACTCATATTCCAACATATCCTTCAAAAACCCATTTTCTCTAATCTCCAATAACTCATCTATCTCTTAGTTTAAATCTTATTTAACCCTTCCTTAAGCTTACATATCACGTATGGTTGTAAAAACAAACCATAATAGAAAGGAAAAACTAATTAATGAAGTTTACCTTATCTTTGGAGAAGGCCAAGTGAACACGGGAAAAAAAAGAGAATATAACCAAAAATATTAACACTCTCCTATTTTTCTTCACTTTAATACCATAATTCATTTCCTCTATAAATGACCAAAATACCCCTTTCATTCTTCACTCTTAGAAATTAATCTTAACCAAATTCCTAAATTATTTTCATATACTTCATCATTTAATAAAACATCCTTAAATTTTAAAACTTTTTACTAAAGTCCATGACCTGATATTTGGGGTATTAAATTAAACAATTTAATGATTCACTAAAATATTTCTTAATTATTTAAGCTTACCTGAAGAAACCTCGGAATCATCACTAGATTTAGAAATCCCCTATAGATCCTCATCCGATTCAACTTCTCTTGGGTCGATTTTGATCTCGACCTTCTTTTCAATATTATCTACTTTCTTGCCTTTGTCCTTAGTTTCCAACATCTATTAGGACATACATAATAATACCACTCAAGTTAATAAGGAGTGACATCAATCACACTCTAATAAATACCTTATCAGTAACTTTGACAATCTTAATGCCATGTAATCCTTTTTCTCAATTCAATTAAACTTGGTTTCGGTCGAGAATCGGCTAAACCTGTTGCTTTGATACCAATAAATTTAACACCCATTTCTCGTATGCGTTTCCGTACACAAGTCATAGGTGTCACATTACTTTTAAAAACTTTCACCCAATTGCAAAAATCATAAAATTTTGTTTCAAAATTTAAAACAAAACATTTTAGTCCAACAATAAAATAGTTGTTGAAAAATTTTACAAAAATTATCACTTAAAATACATTCCAGTGTATTTTTCTTAATTTCGATTACATGCCAGCAAATTTTCAAAAGAAACATGATTGCCCTTCTGTTACTGATGAGAGTCGACCTAAGATTGATTATAACAACTACTGCACCCCTTACCCGGCTAGTCTTTGCTTTTACCTACGCGTGAAATCAACACACGTTAAGTATTTACTTTGTAAGACATAATATTGTAAAGAATTTGCAATTTATACATAAGTATCTTATGACTATTTAAAGACGAATTTAATTGCATACTCCATAAGGATCAGATAAATCCTTCTCAGTTAAACCAGATTTCTTTCATACAATCATAAAAATTATTCTTAGTAGGCCTAATATACCAATCCTTCTGTATATTTTCTCAATTATTCTTTGTTTGCTCTATGTAAGTTAAATGAGAAATTAATGTGCATGTGTTGTACCAAAGTGCTAAAACGGTCCTTTATCTTTTATAATTATCATGAGCGACACCTTATATCCCTTTAATACACCATTATTTATTTTCATTTGTGGCATCATTTCATGTCAACTATGCATTGTTCCTCATTAACTTGCATTAATGGCACCTTTCAACCAAAAGTGCACCGTTAGGCATCTAACTTGCATTAATGGCACCTTTCTGCCAAAAAGCACAGTTAACATCTAACTTGCATTAATGGCACCTTTCTTCCAAATGCACAGCTAGGCATTTAGTCGTTTATTTTAAAGCAGTTTCTACTCTAATAATTATTCATAATATCAATTAACTCTTTCAATTCATTATAAACTCTATAGTTTGCACACGTAGTGCAAATACGGTAATTCACAACTTATTATGAATTATGTGGGTTTACACACACAATGCCAATACGGAAATTCATAAACTTATTATGAATTTCTTAGGTTGCACACACAGTTCCAATACGAAAATTCATAAACTTATTATGAATTTCTTAGGTTGCACACACAATGCCAATACGAAAATTCATAAACTTATTATGAATTTCTTAGGTTGCACACACAATGCTAATACAAAAATTCATAAACTTATTATGAATTTCTTAGGTTGCATACACAGTGCCAATACGGAAATGTATAAACTTATTATGAATTTCTTAGGTTGCACACACAGTGCCAATATGAAAATGTATAAACATATTATGAATTTCTTAGGTTGCACACACAGTGTCAATACGGAAATTCATAAACTTATTATGAATTTCTTAGGTTGCACACACAGTGCCAATACAGAAATTCATAAACTTACTATGAATTTCTTAGGTTGCACACATAGTGCCAATACAAAAATTCATAAACTTATTATGAATTTCTTAGGTTGCACCCACAGTGCCAATACGAAAATTCATAAACTTATTATGAATTTCTTAAGTTGTACACATTGTGCCATTCAATAATCATAATACATACATTAAGCATCATGCATCTATGACTATCATAACATATAAGTAAATAATAAATGCACTCACCTGGCCTGCCTCGATATTATATCCAAAAATGCAAATCTAACTACTTAGTAACTTTATCTTTGCCTTTTGGTTTGATTGACTCGGGAGCTTGATTAAGATCTACACAAGCATCCATTAAAGACATATAACATGCCCAATATTATTATATTTCCTAACATTTATTCTTTTATAATACTCACAAGTACTATTATTTAAATTTCTATAACAATTTCAACCTATATTATAATTCATGTCTCGATAGTATCAATACCCTTACCATGGTATCGATACTTCTATATTATGGTATCGATACTCCCTTTTAGTATCGATACTCCCTTTTAGTATCGATACCATTTCTACATTCTAGATCCATGGTATCGATTACTTTCTTCTAGTACCGATACTTCTATACTATGGTACCAATACTCCATTTTAGTATCGATACCATTCATCTGTTTTCCCCAAATTTAAACCTATAGTATCAGTATTGTTCTTACAGTACACATACCCTTACCTAGATTTTCCATTTTTCAGCCCGATTCTTACCCAAATTTGGTCAAATTTCCTTATGTTTACCCCCAAATAATACAATTAAATTCTTCTTTACTTATCCCAACTAACTTTTATTTGTTTAGCTCCTTATAACATCTAAAATATCCCAAGAAAATCTCAAACCAAGAATCATACCATTTTTTTCTAACTTGTTTTAATCATACCTAAAGCTTCTAATCTCTTATTTACTTCTTTGACAAGTCAAATATACTAATAAACATCAGTAAAAACTTATATTCTAACATATCATTCAAAAACCCATTTTCTTTAATCTCAAATAATTCATCTATCTCTTAGTTTTAATCTTATTTAACCCTTCCTTAAGCCTCTATAATACTCAATGATTCAAAAACCAACCAAAAACAAATGGAAAAGCTAGCCAAATGAAACCTTACCTTTGGCTATGGTGAGAGCTCTCTCACGGGAAAAAAGGAAATAAGATAACTTAGTGTTTTTCACTTCCCCCTTTTTCCTATACTTTAATACCTTAATAAAAATGAATTTTAAATTCATTTCTCCTTTAAAGACCAAAATGCCCTATTTATTCATCCATTGTTACTAATTGTCTTAAACACTATTTCCAATCATTCTTTACTTTTTATCATTTATTCAAATAAATCCTCAAATTTTAAATCTTTTCAATAAAGACACTGACATGGTATTTAAGGTATTACAAAAAACCCTAGGAGCCCCCTACTATAAATAGTTAAGGACACCCTCATTTAAAGAACATTTGAAAAGTGTGAGATAAGAGAGAGAAAGGGGAAAGACGACTGCTCTAACTCATTCTTCATTTTCTTTTCATTCTTAGTGAGTTCCTCCAATTTCAAGCTCCAAGAGGATAGCAAGCTAGGCCTTTGAGAGAAGCTAGCAAGCTAAAGGAGATTCACGACTCTTCATTGCAGCTCACAGCTTGGGAGCTTTACTTCTCATTTAATTGCTTTTCACTCTTATTTATCTTATGGGTTTATAATGAATGAATGATGATGGATGATATTTGCTCCACCATTAACTAACTTTTTTTGGCATGGGTTTATTGTGGATGATTATATTTTTATTGAATGGATGGTTAGTATTTTCCATGTTAAAATACTTGATACCAAGAGAGTTGATGTTAGATTGACATGAAAAATAGGGGTTTAGCTGGGAAGTAAAACCCTAACTCACCTTAGATATAAATATATGGTTTCAACGACTAAAGGAGTAGGTTTAATCGATAGTAATTTATTATTGTTTACTCTTAGAGATATTGTTGTAGCATTTCTACTATAAGGTTTCTTACTAGAGATAGCCTAGAAACACTTTAACAAACTTTGTTGAGCAGTATAATAATGGAAAATGTTCACCATTCTAGAAGAAAGGCATATCATTCTATAATAGACATTGCATTTTATCCTTTTTGAAAGCTTGTTTGTGTGAGGTTTATCTTGTTGTCTTATCTCATAATCCATTTCTTAATCCAGTTTTTCTATAACATTCCTTTATTCATATTTTTGTTACAAAATTCCACACTTCTCATTTTGCAACGACATTCACATCAATTATTCATGCCATAATATATGTATATATTAAGTGCACATACTTTACTCACTCATCACTTTATTACTTGTTTGACGTGTATACTTGCACAGTTTGCGTATCAATTTATAGTACACTCACACATGCAACAAAGGATGAAATTGAAGTTTATGGCTTTTACCAATTTACAACATATATATATATATGTTTGTATATTTTAAGTGCACATACTTTACTTAATTTCCCTCTAATTCCTATGGAGATGATACTCATAATCACTTTATTACTTGTTCGACATGTATATTTCCACAGTTTGCATATCAATTTATAGTACACTCACACATGAAACAAAGGTTGAAATTGAAGTTCATGGCTTTTATGAATTTACATGCAACAAAAAACATAGGCATTTTATTGATAGCAGAAGAAATTTTACAATCTTAAGTACTTTCGCTAGTGTGGCATCAGAGAGATGTCTTAACCTCCTATGCCACACATTTGTATTACAAACTAAAGAAGAAGAAAATAGCAATTATTGGTATATTGACTATCGGTGGAACCATTAAAACAAGAAATAAGACTAGTAGAAAATTAATTTTTGGAGCATTTGTTATGTGTATAGCAACATTTGTTAAAAGTACATGAACAATCTTCAGTTTTTTCATATACATATTTTAAATTATTTTTCTTTGATGATTCCAATCTGTACAATCTATTAATTTATTATCCTTGAAGAATTATTTGTCACGTCGCTAAGTCATTCATAAGACAAAATTCAATTGAATCACTATTATCTTTTGTAAGCCTAGAAACTGAAAGTATTTTTGCTTAACTAGTGGAACATGCAACAATTAATTAAGAACAAGTTGGTTAGAATTTTTTAATAGTGATGTTTGTCAAACTTTTGAGATTGAAACATTATCACCATTAGCAACAAATACTTTACCTACCCCTTGATGTACATAAAGATTGGTAAGAGTGTTCGCATATGATATACGATGAACTCTAGTCCCGAAGTCAGAACACTAAGTTGCATCCACCAAATCAGATGTACCAAACTCACCAGTCATATTTGCCATAGAGTCATCTGTACAAGATATTTTCAAATATCCTTGCAATATATTGTTATTACGAACTACTTGCATACAACCATCAGTTGATGAGCCTTGTATAGTAGTAAAACAATAGTGGTTCATAGAGTGACTCATATTATTAGTGGACTCATTATTTTTCTTCAATACCTACAAAATTTTGATCAAACTGATAATAACACCTACTAACCAAATGTCTAACCTTACCATATAGTTGAGATCGTGGTCATGATCGTCCTCCATAGTTTCAACCATCTCTTCCTCTATACATTAATCGATTCTATTGATAAGATTATAGCTCTTGATGTGAAATAACATTTTGTAAAGACACAAATCTTGTGGGAAACTCTAAAATATTACTCTGATTAGCTTGAAAGCCCTGAAAAGATAGACTTTGCACTACTTTTGGTGGGATTTGTGACACATTCTAATTTATAACTGCATAACTCCTGTTATATCCCAAATTTTGGCTAGTAACCAAAATGTAAATTTTGAAAGTTTAGTGGACAAGGTAGAAACTTTGTAAAAGTTTAGGGATCAAAGTGTAATTTTCAAAAGTTATGTATTTTGGCCTCATAAATGAATACTTCACCCCAAGAATGACATTTCCGCGAGTTTCAAATCTTTGATCCAGAACTTATATAAAAGGTTATAAAGCGATAAAGTTCAATAAAATATTCGGATAATCAGATCAAATAGGAAATTTAGGAAAATTTGAAGGATGATAGTGTAAGGTTAATAATTTCATTTTAATTTTTTTAAGTAGTATAAATTAACATGGATCAATGGATTTAATTGATTTTCCATGTTAAATCGAGACTGTCAGATTAAAATGGCAAAATTGTAATTTTAGAATAGAATAAGGGCAAAGTTGGAATATGAGAAAATATTTGTCTATGTTTGACTTTGATGATGTAAGGATAATGAAAGCACGAGGTAGTATGGTAAATTGGTAATTATCATCAATTTAAAAAGGTAAAGGGTAGTTTCTCATTAAATGAATTTTAAATTCGTTTATTTAAACTTTAACAAGTGTATTAAGATATTTTAGTAGAAAAATCAAGAATTTTGTTCATCTTCCTCCCTTTTTTTCCGTGAATTGCAAAGCTATAAGTAAGAAATTTTCTTTTTCATTTTTAAGCTACTTTATTTGATTTTTGGATTAAGACATAAAATATAGAATTAATCTACATCAAATTCTTTATCATTTGGTATAAATAGATCATGTTTTTCTTGCTTATATCATTAGTTTCATGTATAGGTTGGATTAAGGGGAAGTTGAATTTCACTGAATTAAAGATAGTTATGATGTTATGGATGCTGTAGAATCATCTCCAAGCATGAAATTAGATTGAAAACCATTAGAAATGCAGGAAGAACCATTCGACAACCTTAGGCTTTTGATGAAGTATTGTTGTTTGGATTGTTTTTTATATGGAATTGTTTTTAATTACATGGAAATGGTGAATAAAGTTGAATTCATGCTTGAATCAAGTTGGAAATCAAGCATAGAGAACAATAGGATATTTGGCCATATTGAAAAAATTAGGGGAAAATTATACAAAAAAAATTCCCTAAGGATAGAATTGATATAAGAATGGTGTTACATACTTTGGAATGTGATATAAGTCATTTTGGAAGTTTGTATAAGTTTGGGGACCAAATCATAATTTTTGGAAATTTTGAGATTTGAATGGTAATTATGAAATTATTGATGTACTAGTTTGAATACATTATTAGAATGCTTGAAATTGGTGGTTGGTAATGAATTTAAGATGAAATGGTAAGGAACCATTTTTAATAAAATATAAATGTTGGGATGAATTTTAAAAGAATTTATATTGGTGTTTGAAATATGAAATTTTGAAAAGTTATGAATTATTGATAAATATGAATAGTGAGAGACTTGAAATGTTATTTTGGAAGAGTTAAAGTTAGCATTGATTATGAAAAGAGAATTAGTATTGAATATGCATTAATTACATTTTTAGCAATTTTTTATGCTCACATACGTCTGTCATGTTAGTGAAGGTACTAATACGAGCTTTAAAATGTCTATTTTGTGTGATTGATTATCGTGTAGATTACGATGATAAATGAGATCAAACCAAGCCAAAAGCAAAAGAAAAAGTACGAGAGTAAAGGTTATCAACCATAAAGGTCTGATAGTGAGCATTAAGGTAAGTACATCCTACCTATCTTATATACATATGATATGAGGAAGACTTATGATAAGTCAACCTCCGATGTTTTAAAACGAAAAGAATTTTATTGTAATATGAAATATTTTCATAATGATTTCTGAAGTGTTTTATGGATAATTTCGGGTATGAACTGCAAAATTCACTTATTTATGATATTGTGAAATGATTTTTTTTATATGGTTATATTAGAAGTGTGACTGAGATATGATTCTGGATATAAATCCCATTGTATGTGAATAAAGAGTTATTGGTACGATTGGAATGCAATGATGCTGAGTAACCGTAGTTTCTATTTCTGGTACATTTGTATGCATCTGTCTGACACAATATGTGCATTATGAAATTCATGATGTTTTGACATAGTGAATTATTATATCTGAGTTATGTATAAATGTTGTGTTCTACAACACCTATATTTATGTTTGACACCAAGAGTGCAATTTTTTTCTAACAGTTGCGACTGCATATTGCGCACACTCATCTGACTCATGTACCTGACATTATCATTTGTTGTACATTGGGATATATGTTAAATGGATTGAAAAGTGCTTGATTGAATGATTCATTGAAAGTAAAACTTTCTTTGAATAATCTAATATGAGATTATGAATTTATATGACAAATGTCATTTTCAGGTCTAATGAAGAAAAAGTTTACTCAATATGTTTATATGTTCTTATAATATTATAAGACATTTTATGTAAGAAATTTTTATATGTTCACTTTTATATCGATATGTTTTATTATTTATTTATAATGCCTCAATAAGTAAATACTTAACATGTGATTGTTTCACGTGTAGGTAAAGGAACTAAAATATCAGCGGAGTAAGGAGCGTAGCGGGCATCACTTTTTGTGGTTCATACCTGTTCTCAGTATCAATGTGACATATACCAATGTTTCTTACTTATCTAGTTGGCATGTATATTATGTGTGCTTTCTTTTCTCTAATATGTTAGTAGTATAATCAATTTGTTGTGTATAAAATATACTAACTAATATGGATATTATTAGTATAGTTAGTATTCTGCATGAATACTAGTTTATTAAACTATATATTAAATGCTATCGAAATAAATTTTTGCGTAGACATTTTTTAGGCAGTTTCACTTAAGATATAATTCAACATTGAATTATCAAGTTGATGCCTGAATTCAGATTTGATTTGAAATTTAAAATATTATAATTTGATTTTTACGCGATTAAATAATTTTGATGAAAAATGGTAAATTATTTTAAAGAAACGTTATTTTATCAGTTTTAGATTTTAGATTGTTTGTAAATATTATGTGACATCTCTAAATCATAAACGGGGACGTATACGGGAAAGGGTGTTACATCTTCTTTGTCTCATACCACCCAAGTAAGGACCTTGCACCATACTGATTGCAAGATTCATGTTTATATGTCAAGATGAACACTGCAATCACCATCAACTTTATACGGTTGTTGACTGGAAGTTATTACTGCCACCATTGGTTCATACTCTAGTGGAAGACCAAATAAGATTGCCAAGACATGTATAGTCTATGTGAGAGGATTTCCACAAGCTACAAGACTATAACAAATTGTTTAGATCTGACCAAGATATTCGTTGGTACTTTGATCCATTTTCCTCAAGTTTTTCAAAGAACAATGTAGATGCATTATATTTGTGGTAGAAAAAACTAAAAAAATATGTTGAATCTTTTCCCAAATATCTAAGGCAGACTTACACCCTATAAAGTGCAGGCAAAATTGATGAACTAGTGGAAGTAAGAAGCCAAGAACATTTGACTATCTTGCTGTTTATATAAAAAAACACTCAACATTAGGAGTTTTATTTATTCTTTCATCAAAGCTATAATATAGAGGAATTATTAGTGTTCCATCAATATAATTTACTAATGCAATACTCTCAATGACAAATAAGATTTGTTGCCTCCATAACAAATAATTGGAATCATCTAACCTAATTGTTAAGGTTTTATTAGCGAAAGGCTTTGAAGCACTTACAACAGACGTATTTTCTGTTAGCATTTGGTATCCCTTTGCAAGACTTACTATAAGCAATGAAAATGACAACAAATTTTTGAAAAGAAAAATCAAAGGATCTTTGATACCATGTAAGAAACACTAATCAAGACTATAACGAATATAGATTTGCATATAAATTTGTTAATCCAACTCAATGTTTACAAAATAATTATCCTTTATATAAGTAAGACTCTAACTACTAACAAATATCTAATTCCATAACTGTTGAACCATGTTTTATAATATTTTGATATAAAAAATTAAGGCAAAGTGTTTTTGAACTTGATTGAATTTATTCAAAGTTTTAAAAAATAATTCAAAGTCCATTAACTTAGAATTTAAGCAAAAAATAATTTTCCACGTACGTAGTACCAATATTGTTCTTACAGTATCGATACTACATGAACAATACCGATATTGTTCATGTGGTACCAATACCAAATGTAAGAGAAGTATCAATACTCTGAATGTAGTATCGATACTACCAATGTTTTTCAAATTGCTCAAATTATGGAATGAGAAATAGGAACTGATACTCAAAGGGGTACCAATACTACTTTAAACTATAGTATCGATACCATCAACATAGTATCAATATTGATCAAGCCCAACGGCTAGTAACAACTAGTTGATTTAAAAATTATAAAGGTAGTGCCAATACTCATTAAAGGAGTATCGATACTCCCTGTCCTGGGTAGTTTTATTTTGCAAAAAATTATCCCCAATGGCTCCAAATCATCCCCAATGGCTAGAAACATCTAAAATCTCATTCCAATATATAAAAACAAGTTGATGACACTTGAAGAAGGACTATAACACTTATCTAAGAAATCAAACACAAGAGAATAGCTTTTTATTTCTATTTTCCTTTCTCTTGTAAATATTAGTGTTTAGTGAGCTTAATTTTGTAAACACCTACCTTGTGAGGTTTTCTTATTTACATTTCTACCTTTTCTAAAAGGGGTTTTGGTTTTATCTTAGCCAATTGAAAAGATAGGATTTGTAAAGATTATCTCTTTATCCTTGAAAAAGAAAGAACAACTTAGTGGATTTGTTGGAAACTCCTAAGTGAGGAGCTTAGGTAGTGGATGTAGACTTGGTTGATAAGTTGAACCACTATAAATCTTTGTGCAAATTTCCATTTCTTTATACTCATTACTCCCTAAACTTTAAATTATCAATTTACCCCCTTTTGGCATATTTTCGGTTGTTCAATTAAGCTTCTTCAATCCCAACAATTGGTATCAGAGCTTAACTCATTAGAAGGTTTAACAACCTTGAGACGATCCTTGAAGAAGTTCTTCCAATTCCCGACACAACCGAATATATGGCTTCGACATCCGGCTCTTACAACATTTAAGATTCTTAACCAATCAACAAGCCACCTTATCTCAATGGAGAAAATTACGCCTATTGGAATAATAGGATGATGCTCTTCATTCAAGCCAACGATCTAAGTAGCTTGGAACTCTATATAAAGTGATACTTCATTCCAACCGTTAAAATTGAGATGGATTTGGAGAAGTGATCCTTAATGAGAAGCTTGTGAGGAAGATGATATATATTCTCTTCCAAAGTCTTGGAAATAAAAAAAGACATCAATTATCGAAGCTAAGAATCTAAAGTCACTCACTCTTGACGAGCTTATGGTTATCTTCTCACTCATGAGTTGATGGTAAAGAAGAATAAGATGAAGAGAAGAAAAACAATAAGAAGAATGAGGTAGGCATTACCTTCAAATCCACCAATGAGAGCAATCAATACTCTAGTAAAGAGGTGGATGATGAATATGAAGAAGAATATATGGCCAAGCTCTTCAAAAGATTCAAGAGATTCATGACTTCTAAGGATTTGAAGCATGAATCAAGAAAAAAGAAGGGTCCCCCGATATGCTTCGAATGTCAAATAATGGGGTATGTCAAGTATGATTGTCCCCTCCTAAATAAGAAGGAATCAAGTATGAAAAAGGCATTTATGGCGGCTTGGAGTGATGAAGATGACTCCAATAGAGAAGATGAAGTAGCCAACCTATGCCTTATGGACATCGAAGAAGATTCAATGGTAACTTCTAACTCTAGTGAATTAGATTCATATTCTTTTGATGAGTTACAAGTTACCTATGATGAGTTGTATTTGGAATTTGAGACCATGAATTCCAAATATAAGAAATTAATTTCAAAATTTAAAGTTGAAAATAATTTTATTTTAAAAACAAAAGTTGATTTTGAAAAAAAATGAAACTTCGAAAAATGATTTAGAGCTTTCAAAGATCAAAATCAATGATTTAGAAAAAGAAAATTTTGATTTGAAAGTTAAACTTGAAAGCTTAACAAAAGAAAAAGAATTAATTTCTAAAAACAACTCATTACGTTTAAAAATGGCAAAATGCTCGCATTCCCATTTTCATGGTCATTTCGAACATACTTGTCCTTTAAAGAAAGGAAAACGTTTTAAAATCAAACAAGTATGGGTTCCAAAAGGAACAAGAGCCATTGAAACTAACGTTCAAGGATCCAAAACAATTTGGATACCAAAATTCACATAAATGTCTCTTGTAGGTGTGTGGGAGAAATGGTGATAAAAGTGAAGACATTCAAATGCTCTAGCCACACTTGAAAAGGAATAGGTAACCTCTAAGCTTATTTTGAATATCTTGCATAATTGGTTGCTCATTTAGTTTAAGCATGCATGTGTTTTGATTTTAAATAATTTTATGTTTTCTATCTCATGTATGTTAAAAAAAATTGTGATGAACATTTTATAAAGTTTTAATGATTTTTCATAAATGTTTGTTCATCATAATAAATTTTGGTCAATAATGGTTTTAATGCATTGTTTTTTTTACAATTTTTAACTATTAACCTTAATTTAAATTCATATGCATGTGATTTATAGCAAATGATATCTCTCTAACAATTGATATCAATTTTTCAAATGCATAGTATTTTTGGATAGCTTTATGCACATGCACTTAAATACAAAAATTGGTATTGCATAATGTTTATAAGACTTGGATATATTGAATTTTTTTGTGCTACTAACACGTTTGTTAATCTTTGTTGAAATTCAATGTCGTTTAATTGTCTAAACTCAGTTTTTTGTTTGGAATGCTTTTATTGAGGGAGAGCTTTGATTTTTCAAATGATTTTATGCTAAAATTCTTACTTACTCTCCATTGTTGATTTGAACCATTAAATTTGAATTATTTTTTATATAACAAAAAAGAGGAGAAGTATATGTTTGAAAAATTCAATTTCTTAATGAAAAAGGGGGAGCTTTAATATTTTCCAAATATTTATCTTTTTAATGAAATATTTTATTAAGGGGAGATTGTTGAACCATGTTTTATAATATTTTAATACAACAATTTAAGGTAAAATATTTTTGGACTTGATTGAATTTATTCAAAGTTCTCAAAAATAATTCAAAGTCCATTAACATAGAATTTGAGCAAAAACAGTTTTCCACGTACGTAGTATTGATAATGTTCTTACAGTATCGATACTACATTAACAGTACTGATATTGTTCATGTGGTACCGATACCAAAGGTAAGAAGTATCGATACTCTGAAGGTAGTATCGATACTACCTTCAGAGTATCGATACTTCTTACCTTTGGTATCGGTAGCACATGAACAATATGATACTATCAGTGTTTTCCAAAATGCTCAAATTCCAAAATGTGAAATAGGAACCGATAATCAAAGGGGTACCGATACTACTTTACACAGTAGTATCGATACCATGAGCATAATATCGATACTGGTCAAGCCCAACGACTGGTAACGACTAGTTGATTTAAAAATTATAAAGGTAGTACCGATACTCATTAAAGGAGTATCGGTACTCCCAGTTCTGGGTAGTTTTATTTTGCAAAAAAAGTATCCTCAACGGCTCCAAATCATCCCCAACAGCTAGAAATAGCCAAAAGTTCATTCTAACATATAAAAACAAGTTGAGGAAACTTGAAGAAGGGTTAGAACACCTATCCAAGAAATCAAACACAAGAGAAGAGCTTTTTATTCCTATTTTTCTTTCTCTTGAAAATATTAGTGTTTATTGAGCTTAATTTTGTAAACACTTACCTTGTGAGGTTTTCATGTTTATATTTCTTTATCTTTTCTAAAAGAGGTTTTGGTTCTATCTTAGCCAATTGAAAAGATAGGGAGTTGTAAAGGTTATCTCTTTATCCTTGAAAAAGAAAGAACAAATTAATTGATTTGTTGGAAAATCCTAAGTGAAGAGCTTAGTAGTGGATGTAGACTTGGCTGATAAATCGAACTACTATAAATCTTTGTGCAAATTTCTATTCTTTATACTCCTTAATCCCTAAACTTTAAATTGCCAATTTACCTCATTTGGCACATGTTCGGTTGTTCAATTGTGCTTCTTCAATCCCAACAATAAATATTATTTAATAGTTTATAGCTAACTTCTTAACAGTAGACTTACATGCTTCTAATAAAAAATATTAAGGCCATGTTTGGTGTGACTTTCTAGAAACACTTTTAGCTAAAAAAACCCATTTTGACCATAAAATCAATGTCAAAGGGTAAAAATGAAGAAAACAATTGCAGTGGAAAGAGTAGTTTCAAACCAACCACAAAAGCTAAGATTTCTAGCTTTTTCATTTTCAACTTTGCGTTTGGAAGCAAATTATAATTTTACCCTTTCTAATGCATAGGCTCCATTCAATTATGTATTTACATTTTATTTTAATGATTTAATGCTAACATCCTTAAAAATAATTTATTACTTAATAATTTATTACTTAATAATTTATTTTAAATTTTATAAGTAAATAAAATTCATGGTTTATATGTTAAAATATTAATAATGAATTATTATAAAATATATCTTTATTATAACTATATTTTAAGTATTTTTATTATAATTTAAATTGATATATTTCATATATAATAATATTTTTTAAATTTATATATATATATATATATTGAATGGTTAAAAGGATAATTATATCATTTAAATTATGTTATTTTAAATGAGTGAGTGTGGTTGAATTGGAATAATTAAACACTCCATCTCGTTATGAAATGGAATTAATGAGAGATACCATAACTTCTAGTTTAATAAATTCACTTTAATTTGCAAGCACTGATGTATTTTTTTTGGTAATATTCTCTTTTGTCAAAACAAGTATTTAATTTATTATTTTGTAATAATTTTATATCAACGTGTTAAAAAGTATTGATAATATATTTTTCTTAATAAAATATTTCATTTATAAAAATATTATTAATTATTTATCTTAAAATATTTTTTTATATTTTTATTATAGTTTAAATTGATATATTTCATATATTATAGTATTGATAAGTGTATATATAATTTAAATTTTATATTTTTAATTTTCAACATAATGTCTATAATGAACATTTTATCTTTTCAAACTCACTTTTTAATAGCAATCTCAAATAGTTAAATTTTAAACAACACTTTTAAAAGACACTTTTAAAAGTTATTTTCTACAATACTTTTAAAAGTCATTTTACTAAACCCGTGCCAAACTAACCCTAATTAAGTTTGATAACTTTGATTAAATGATTATATTATATTTTTATATGTAATTATGTAAACAATAAAAAATAGTTAAAAAATAATTTAAAATATTAAAATTTTACATCTAAAATATGAGTAAAAATGTACCAATACATCTTGATATTGATAAAAATACATTGAAAAACATCGAAACGATGAAATACATACAAATCATAATTGTAATAATACTTAAACTACTTATACCAAGTTACAAACAATCGGTTGATCTAACTTGATGATGCACTAGATTTTTTAAATAAAGTCAGTGGTTCGAATGTTGGTAATTGCAAATTAGAGTAAATGGGTTGGAAGGGTTACCCTTACCTCTACAATATCTATCCAATATGAATTAGTTGATTCATAAATCAAAAACCAATAGTTATACAAAAAAACTACCTGGTACAAGTCGATTAAGACCCATATGATATTTTTCCATTTAATTTTTTATTACTTTTTTTTTCATAGACAAAAAAACTACTTATACCATTTATTTTTTTACTTCAGAAGGACAGCGCATTTATTACAAATTTTCTTTGAATATCCTTTTATATTAATAATTTAATGTTACATCTCTAAAATGTTATAATTTTATACCTTTAAATTTCTAATATAAATTTCTAAATTTACATTTATTACTATAAAATGTTATCACCGTCTTTATTTACCTATACTATAAATATTTGATGAAACTTTAACCTAAAATTTTGAAGTCTCAATAAACTCAAGTATTGCCACTGTTGCCAAGCTGTCGATGGCTCAATTTATTGGGTTCTGAAGATTCTATTTGTTTTGTGACCACCTATCTACTGACAACGAAACACGCGAAGGTCCCTTGATTTTGAAAGATCAGTTCCACATGCCTTTTTTCAGTAAGCCATTCGGTTTTTTATTTTTGTTGTCCACTTCATATGGAATATATTATGAATTCGCACTAACCATCATAAACCATAAGTATTTCATGGATTGAATTTCACAACCTTGTGGTGTGTAAATGAAAGCAATCCACTTAAAGGATGAGGTTCTAAATTTTTTTATTCACCTTCCTTATCCTAATCTCACAAAACATAAACCATTACCCATTCGTTATAAAGAAAAATTAAATACATCTTAATTAGTTCTAGAGAATACATTCTTTCAGATGCAAGGAGTGCCAAAAATATTAATGGGCACTTTCTTAAAATCATAACAATTTTACTCAAAGATGTTTGAGGCCAAATTTAATTAAAACATAACAGGCTAAATTCATAAAAATGAAAATATAAACATTCATTTTTGTCCGGGGTTAAATTTAAAATTCGTTATTTCTATCGTTACATACTACTATATTATTCACTATTATTACTTATTATTTTATTTTTTACTTTTCCATGTAAGGTTGCTACATATACTATCATAGTATTAATATTACCTATTATTTATTTCTCTATTATCATTTTCTATCTTTCATATTTTTATTCATTCATTACTTTAGGGAGAAGGAGAGCTTCTCTCTCATAAAAAAGGAGAAGAGAATAAATGATTAAAATGAAGCCAAAATGAAACCAAAAAATCATTATTTAAATTCTCCAAAACGACGTAGTTTGGGAGAGTTAACACTAACTGGTGTTGCTCCACCAGATCCGTGCCTGCTAGGAAAGTTTTGGAAAAATCATGGTATCGATCCTTCCATCTTTCCTAATATTTCATTTCGATCCTCTTTGACTTTACTATTCATTTTAATTTTAATTTATATTTTTATGTAGTATTTTATTTTTACTTTTTTTTCAGGTTTTATTCTTCTTAGAAATTTTATGGAAAGTGAGTTAATTTCATATTTTTTTAAAGTATTTCATATGTTACTAATGAATTTATTCCCTTTTTAGGGAAGTTAATAATTAAATGAATCTCATTTTAATTTATTTGATTTTCTTTCATTTATTCCACCTCTAACATTTTTTCGTTCATTTTAACTCTTTTGTTTATTTATTTATATATTTAATTTATTTAGAATTTAATCTGGAATAATTTTAATCTAGTTTTCTTATTTTTTTTCAGGTTTCCTCTAATCAAGATCATTAACCTTTTTCTTCCTTTTAATTTTAGTTTATTTTGAACTCAATTTATCTATTTGGATTTCATTTATCCACCCTTGATATCCCTTTGTTTCGACTTTAATCCATTACTTCACTTTTGTCGTTTATTTGTGTTATTTACCTATTGTTGTTACTAATATTTGTTTCTTTCTTTCTTTAGGTATTCTATGGTAGGGTCATTAATCAAATTAAAGTTTGAATTCATCTTCAAGACAACATCATAATCCAAGCATGTAAAATAAATTGATTCTTTGTTTTGTTTTTTTAAATCTTTTCTTATTGATATTCTATTATGCATGTTGTTTGATTGCATGTAATTTATATTTAATTTCAAAGCATGATAGTCTCATCTAGATCATTTCACATTTTACATAATAAATTTAATTTAAATTATCTGGGTAGTTCAATTTGGTAATTCAAAATGAACGTGTGTACCCTCCATGAAAATAATATAAATGATAACTTTTAAAATTAATTTGGAAGGTGGAAAGGGAAATGTTGACATATTTAGACTTGTCGAAAATGGGCCTCTCGACTCTATTCAGAGGTTTAGGTTCAATATATTTCTAAATATGCCAACATATTCTATCTATCTTATAGGCTCGATAATTTTCATTAATAAAATATTTTGCTTGTTGTACAACTTTAGGTAAATAAATACCATGAATTAGATATTCCTTGTTTCCATCTAGGGAATTGTCACTCTACCTTATATTAGGTGGTGATTCCCTCTTGGTTTGAAACGTTGGAACGTCAATTAAAGTTTTTGATAAAGGGAATAGTGATTGAACGATTTATTTGGGAATGAAACATCATTCTTCCTCATATAAGGTGGTTAACTTTCCCCAATTAAATGTTCGAATTGTTAATTTTTCCTCTTAGATTTTAAATATCATGGTATTTTTTTAACTAAATAGGGGATCATTAATTAAATTAAGTCTAAATCCATAAATTCCATTGCAAAGATAATAATTAGTCGCCTAGGTACCGATTTTCGGGCATTGTGGGGGTGTTAACTCTTCCCCACACGTAATCGACTCCCGAACTCATTTTTTAAAAAAGAAGACCAAAAAGTTATTTTAATAAATTTTAAATTAAGATTTTATTAAAATAATTTTTTGGGTGATCCAATCACACCCTAAATAAAGATTAGTGGTGAATCCCTCAAACCACATTCTTATTTTTAGTCAAAACAAACCCCTAAAATCAATCCCTCAATTTTTCGGGACATTATGACAATAAAATTTAAGGATTAAAATTATTATTTTATCAAAGAAAAAAATATTTGATTGCCTCTCCAATGAACCTACGTATGCCTTCCACTTTACACTCGGAAAATATTGTTGGTGTGAATGGAAAATTCTACAATTCAATTAAAATTTTTATACGCAAATTATCACTTTTGTTTTGTTTTAATATCTAAATTTTAATTTTTTTAAATATTAACGACAATATTTATGTAGTATGACATGTTAATTTTTTGTTTTTTAATTATCACATCACGTTTTTTGTAACACCCTAGACCATATTGGACTTAAAATGCCACAATGGGCTATCGAGGCAACCCCTGATTTTTAAAATCTGTACATCTTTGTTTTTCTTTAAACATGTTGAATGGTATTATAATTAAAACATAAATATTGTTATAAAATCATTTATCAAAACCGAAGCTCCATGACACAATTTAAAATCAACGAAAAACTCTGAGTTTAATAAACTGAAATACATAAGTAAGGTTTCTTAATACAGATGCCCACTAAGTTACAGTACAGTACTCTGAAGGAGATGCAAGAAGTTCCGCTGCAACGGTGCTCCACGAACTACTCAAGCTACTAACCTGCCAATGAAAAACATCTGAAGGATGAGCTTACAAAGCCCATCAGTATAATCTCTAATCCAGAATAGCATAAAAATTCATAATTCAAGCATGCTGAAGATATATTAGTAAGCAGTAGGTATATAAATGTTTTAGATCAAGTGCTACCTACTTAAGGTTTAGTTGTCCTATCTCTGAAGTAGGTGTTTCCAACCCTATTGTTTGAATCTAGTATACATTATCTTAAAGTTATGCTAACTCTGTTGTGCATTACCTGAGTGTGATATTGAATTTACTATACATTGTCTAAAGGAAAGACTAATTCTATTGTGCATTATATTAATGCAATACTAGTTCTACTGTGCATTATCTGAATGCAACTACTGACTATGTTGTGACTCGTACACTAGCTAGGGTAGTCATCATGGTGCAGCTGAGAAATTTTGCATCTCGAAGCTCACACACCCCTCTATCCTACCATATACTAATATATGATACACAACAAACAATAATTTGTGGTTGACATCATGGTGCGACTGAGGGATTCTACATCTCAGAGCTCACGCAACCCTTTAGCACTATTGATCTACCATCGGCATACCTGGGTGAGATTCAAAATTTTGTATAAGAAATATGCACCTACTAACTTACTCTATCGAGTCTCAGGGCATCTTTCGCCTAGCTGACAAAGGAAGGCCATAACACTGATTGACAAACAAGAAATCGCCCTACTGTTAAAATAACTCAGGTGTCTTGGTTGTTTCCTGAGTGTCACACAAAAGATAGTTTTATGTCATCATAACTGTTATTGTTTCTAGATGTCACTGTTACTGATTCTATTTTTGTTACTGTTTTGGTTGTTACTGAGTTATTACTGTTTATATGTACTGATCTGGTTATACACTAATAGAGGATATTTTAGTCATTCTCTAACTCTATAGAAGTCTTCACGCAATTCGAGACTTCACGGCGACTATTGTATTTACAACTTATTGGCTAGGGTTCTTATTAACCCAATATTTGACTCAGGTTAAACTTTGGGTAGAGATGCTCTAATCGTTAATCCTACACTTTCCCTAAATTCGTCCTTGAATTAAAGGAATAATTGTACGTAGAACTCCCTTGGTCATTCTTGCGATATATGACACCACTGTCTCAAGCTCTAATTACTTGGTCGTACATTTCTTCGGTACACCCTCCACACCAATCCTCAATCCTTATTTGTTTTCACTTGCTTACTAAATGTACTTGGACGTATTACACCTATTATAGTTACTCTGGTTGTAAACCACTCCTACGAGTGTCTCTAGGACCCCATTTGGCCATTTACATCCCTCATGGACTAAGCTTTATTCTTATGGACCATCCCAAGCACTTGTAAACCTTAATCGAGTCAAATCTGATCATCTGAGGTGGGTAGTATTGATACTCTAACTATAGTATCAATACCCTAGGGTCAAGTATTAATACCCTTATGAGTATCGATACCAAAAATATATTATATTAAAATTTAGGGCCTCAGTATCGATACTGCTACCCCTGGCAGTATCGATAGTCCATATTTGAAATTCCTAATTGTAGCTCTAATTTAATCAGTATCGATATTGTTTATCCCAGTATCAATACTTGAACTCCGAAATGGGTATTTTAGGCACGAGAATCGCCTAAAAATCATCCTAAACATCTTGGGTTGATTTCTAAACTTGTTCTGAAGCTTTTGTAATTTATTTAGGGTCTTAAGGTGTCTTAAAACATATTTTTAACACCTAAAATGGGATTTGACTGAGAAATCTATGATTAACCCTAAAATGCTCAATTCACCAAATCATAGCATATACTTGTAATTTATGAAATCTAATTTCTCTAAAGGATTAGAAATACATTACCTTGATGATTGAAACTCGAAATTGAGCTCTTTTAGCTAGAAAACATCCCCTACTTTGACTTGGATGATAAAACCCCTAACTTTCTCTTGCAAACAAAGAACACATGACTTGAATGGTTAAATCCATGATGCTTGAGGGGTTAAGAATTAAATTTAAACTTGAAGAGCTAGAAAATGGTTCAAAGGACTCACCTTTGGCTTGAGGGATTTGAGGAGAAAGAAAGAAGAAATGGAAAATGGGAGGAAGAAAATTGGTCAGTCAACGTAAAACATTTTCCTGGCCAATAGAATTTCCCTTTGTCGACACTGTTTTTCGCTCGGGTTGGGAAAAACTTGTATGACTTGGGTTTTTCTTTGAAAATATTTGTGAAAAGATGGGAGTCACCAAGAACCATTTTTAAGGTGTGATTGGACACCTAAAATCAGTTAATTTTCATAAAACATCCTATTTTATCAAAAATACCAAATTTTGTCTGGAAAACTAGAAATCGAGTTCGGGAGTCAGTTACGCGTGGGGAAGGATTAACACCTCCACAACACCCATAAATTGGTACCTAGTCCATTACACTATATTTGAAAATTGGAAATTTTGAGTTCGATTTTATTTAATTTTAAATTTCGTTATGTATGCAAGGTTTTGAAAATGATATCGATTTACTTCGAGAATTACCAGTGGTGAACCCTTGAGCATAATGCGGAGGATACACTATTAACCCTATAATAAATGAACATTGTCTTGTTTTTGAAAACATGCTGCAAGAACACAACTTGTTATTAAACCTAATTAAACTAAGGGTTAATTAAGGATTTTCTCTAACCTAAAATGTCAAATTATGAAAATTAAAGAACTTAAGGAACTAAACCTAAAATGAAATATCTAATCTTAATCTTAATTCATTCTAACCAATTATTGAATTGAATAATTGATTTGCACCATCGAGCATCTTAATGCGAAAGCTAAATCGAGTTATTCCCTATATTAAAGGACTAAGGAAATTAAACCTAAAGTGAAGGCTCTAATTAATAACCTAATTAATTATGATCAATTAATTATTAAAAGTTTAAGGACAAAATCTATAGAAACCTAAATTTAGGGACTAAAACCTAAAATATAAGTATTCTAATTATATACTAAATTAGGACTAAATTAAAAAGAAAATAAATCAAAGTACTCATTAATGAAAAATAATTTACACAAAAAGATGATAAACAAACAGGCATTAAAATTGTAATATAACCCTAAACATTATAGGTGACCAAATTAAAAAAAAAGTAAAACAGAATATCACAGTTCAAAAATAAATGAAATAAAAAAGTAAATCAAGGGATTAAGATATAAAAATGCGTTAAAAGTAAAGGGACTCAAACAATATTATCCCAAAAATTTAGTTCTAGATATTTAATGAAACATAGAAATGTAAAATAGCATGTTAAGGACTTATATTCAAATGTAATCACAAACATATGACTATTTTGTAAAAACACAACAAATGTAGGAGTACCTAAAAGAAAAGAAAAACCCTTAAATTTTATTTCTAACTAGTTAATGAAAATAAAAAAAGCAAAATGGAGGCATTATGACATGCATTTCGAATTACAGCTAAAAGAAAAACAAATATGATGGTCAAATTGGAAGAAAGAAAAACATAGGTCCAACGCCACAAATACATAAAATATTAGGGACCCTCATGGTAGTTAACCCAAAATATTTCAAACGGGACCAAAACCCTAGTTCTCACGCGTGAAAAGCCATTACCTCCTTTGTTTTCTTTCCAGCACCGCTCCTTCTCATCATTTTCTTTTCTTTTTTTCACAAACACTCTAAGTTCCCTTTCTTTAGTCTTTTTCAGATCAAAACCCCCCAAAGAAATGAATGAGTCCATCCGTTGTTAATACCAAAATCCTCGTTTCAATCCTAAAAAAAATCAAGCACACCCTCATTCCTTGGTTTTTTTGGGATTAAAACTTAACCACAACGAGAACAAAAGTATGTTTCTTAACCACTTTTTATATAGATTCAAAGTAAATTCCATCCTTCATTCTTTAGATTTAAACCTATAAGAAAATAAGAACCCCATTTGACCATGAAGAGTCAAAGAGATCCAACACCATGCAACCCGTCGTTCCTTGACGATGGTGGCCTCGCTTGAGCGTCGTAGACTCCTGAGAGGGAACCCAAATGTCTCACAAAATGACCTCCCCTAACTCTTAGTTTTACTTCAAAAATCGCATGAAATAAAAAAATAATGCTACTAAAAAAATGAAAAAAGATAAATAAAACCTTTTGAAGGTCGGTAGTTTCTATTGCTCCTTTCTTGCTCTCTATTTCGAAAAAAATGGGACAGGGAACCCATTTTCTATTGCTTTCAAAATGGAAGGAAATATTCTTTTACATTGGTTTGTTTAGGGTTTTATATTGATCTTCATTGTTACAATCAAAATTCAGAATTACATTTTTTTTCATTTTTTCTTTGCATGTGATCTACTTTAGAGGATTTGGAATGATTTGGAGCTGATCAAACAAACATGGTAGCAACTGTAGATGGTAGGGAGATGTGGCAGCAATCGATTCAACACTCGTGGCATCAAATGCCCCGAATATTAAAGGATTTCATCTTTTTTGTTTGACTTTTGCTTTTTCCCTATTTTTTGTATTTTTAATAAATAATAATATAATAATAAAAATTTTAGGGGATAAAAATGGTGATTACAATTGCCAATCTTTTCTTATCGTTGTGGAATAGAAATAAAGCAAAGATAAGAAGCACAATTTTTATCTAGCCTGAACTACTGAAATTCTTGAACTTCAAGTTCTTCTTATTATGAACTTCTTATTATGAACTTCTTCTGCCTCATCGGATACGTTCTTCTAATTTGAACTCTCTGTTGGAAATGTCGATTCACCTCATTATGTGATAAAATCGAGCAAATGTTGAAAAAGTTCTTCTCATTGTGAATTTCTTCTCCCTCGTCGGATGAGTTCTTCTCATTACGAACTCTCCACTAGAAATGTTGATCTACCTCCTTTTGTGATGGAATTGAGCAAAGTTTGTGTTGATCCAACTCCTTATGTGATAGAATCAAGTGGAATCTGTGTTTTAAAAGGCGCGAGGCGCTCCAAGGCGATTAGCTACCCGAAAGCCTCAATTTTTGAGGCGCTTTGAGGCGAGGGATACACGTACGCGAGGCGCTTAATTTTACAAAACATTTGTAAATATTTTATAACCATACCTCAAACACAAAACAACTTAATAATTAACTTAATAAGCAAAAACACCAAGAAGCATATGTCATATTGTATCTCAAAAAGACAAATAAAAAACATCATCAATAATCAAAATGCCTAAAACTCATCTTCATCATCATCGTCATCAACATCAATCCCAAGCACCTCCTCCTCCCCATCATCTTCGGAAAGTCCAATATCTTGTTCTATCTCTTCATCGTCTTCATCAATCAAATTTAGTCCAGTAGGGCCTTCTACGAGTGGAGGTTTGGGCAACAACCTTTCCTCTATCTCTTGATGAACTTGATGTAGATGTTCTTCTAGTGGAATAAGTAGCTTGAGATGCCCCGGAAGCTTTATCAACAACATACCATGTTAAATCATCTCCATCAAAGACAAAGTCGTCCTCCTCACCATCTTCATCGTCCATATGGCCCATCAACCACTCGTTGCTTTCATCTATTTCCTTCAAAAGAATAGGATCTGTGGTGTCCTTTCTTTGATATCTCCGTCGCAAAGCACAATTAAACTTGGCATACACCATGCCATTTAAACGACTTTGTGCCAATCTATTTCTCCTTTTTGAATGAAGTTGTTGAAAAACGCTCCAGTTCCTCTCGCAACCCGTAGCACTACAAGTTAGGCTATGAACTCGGATTGCAAATTTCTGTAACTCCGGTGCTGAGGCTCCATATACAAACCACCAATATGCTATTAACATATAAAATAAATCAAGATTTAATTTTGTGAGGTATGATATATATATAATATACTGTTGTGTAAAATAAATCAAGATTTAATTTTACACAACATCAATGATTGTTTAATCCGTAATATAAATAAATTAATCTCAATTTCCAAAATAAAAATAAGACTCATGAATATTATTTTAGTATAAATTATATATAGTTTTTATACTATAAGAAATAACCTCGTAAGCCATCATTTAATTTTTTTAACAAGATAAAAACTGTTAATTTATTAAAAATAAAAAAATTAAATTATAATAAAAAATTTTAATCACAACCGTTTAAAATATAAAAAAAATTATAATTACAATCGCAAATTAAAACACATGACAATTAATATTTTTTATAATTATTAACCCTTAACATCACACACAGATTATATAAGAAAAACATTAAAAAAGTAATTAAATAGACTCGAATAAAATATACGAACAGGTTTGGTGTGAATCACCATCTTTGAAACAGAGTTACCCAGATAAATCATTACCACTTTTTTTTACTTTTGCTTTTAGTATTCTCGCTCTCTCCCATCATAATCCCGGTAGGAGGCACTAAGAGTTCGGTCTCTGGTCTCTTGAAAGTGAAACCAACAGTTCCTTGTGCGTGGGTTCCCCTTCTTTGCTTTTAAAGTATCAGCAACACTACGAATATAAAAAATAGAGTCTCCCCAACCTCAACAACAACAACAACCAAAGAAGAGAGGTCGAAAACCCAAGCCAAAGGACGAGAAAGAACAGCAACAGCAAAGCGCTGCTAAAATGAAAGAAGGAAAGAAATGGGTCATTGTACGTGAATCGCCAAAAGCATCGCCTCGTCACCTCTCTCCGCCTCTGACAACTGAATCGCCGCCTTGGTGGTCGTAGGCTTTCTTCTAAACGCCTCGCCTAGCGCCTCAGGCGCGCTTTTTAAAACACAGAGTGGAATAAAATTCTGTTTCAAGGGAAATAATCTTCAATGAGATAACGCTGATCCAACACCTTATGTGATGGACGAGCAGAAGTTGAACAAGTTGTTCTCATTATGAACTACTTCTCCTTCATCGATGAATTCTTATCATTAGGAACCCTTCCATTTAAAATGCTGATTAGTCTATATTATCTTTGAAGAGTTTTAAACCTGTATAAGATTATCATATGTCAGTGATATGTATTTAAAGTGCCTGAATGTAGTGACCTGATGATCCTCAATTCTTTTCTAAGATCCACTTTATTGAATGGTGAAAAGGTTGACTGAATCATTGTTGAAATCCTATTCTTGTGCATGGAATAATGAAATGAAATCTTTTTGAATTCATGTTAGATATTCAAGACTTTAGTGAAAGAATGAATGTATATGCCCCTATTATGCAAATGCCTAAATATGCATGCATGATGTCATTTTAGTGTTGCGAGCTCTAATATCTCGTTAATCTTTACTTCATTCTCTTTTTTGAGTCTTTATCTTTGCTGAGCTTCTATCTTACGATAAGTTATTAAATCATGCCACAAACAATATTGTTCTTTAGCATTCAATTCTTTTTCCCCCACTTTTGGATTATGAGCCTTTAAGTCTAAGCGACCTTTGCCAACTTTCAAGATATACTCCCAAAAGATTATCTTGTTTGAAAATGTTTTTCTTTCTCTTTTATTCTCCAAAATGTGAAAAAGTTTGATGAAGAAGTTTTGAAAAATATTGCCACTTATTTCGGGCTCACAATTAAAGTAAATTTTAAAACTAGAGTTCATTGAATATCAAATGAGTCGACTACTCTTTGAATTTTCAAAGTTATAACCCTTTGACAAGTGTCAGGATTGATGGGTTAGTTTCAGGTTAGCTTCCTGTTTTCTAGGATTCTAGCTATTGATATGTCATTTTTTCTTAGTCCTTACAGACGTTGTAACATGCCCCTCTTTCTCGGCTTTCCATTTAAATCGGATAGAAAAATGTAGCAACTAGCATATTTAATTGTTAGACCTTTTAGAATACTTCTATTTTGCTTCTCTAAAACCTTCCATATGTTCAAGCTTCATAAACTCCTTCAGTATGGGTAGTACAAAAATATAAGTCTAGAAACAAAATTCCTGAGTGCTCGTGTGAAGTTGACTATAAAAGTGTTTTTGAACTCCCTTAATCCATCTTTCACCTAAACTCATTCCTAATTTAAGTCTTAGGCATTACAGGCTACGTAAACTCATCATCATTTCTTTCTCTTCACTTTTTTTCTTCTTTTTCTCTTTTTTGAAACATTTTTGTTTGTTTGTTTGTTTGTTTTTAGCTTTTCATTTCTTTCCCTTACCTCAAGGAATTCATCACGTCACAATTAATGTCACGATTTGAATATAACAACTTCATGAAGTTCAGACTTACCTCAATAGTTGTTTGAAATTACCTTCAATTTATCCGCTGATTGCTTTTATCGAAGTGGCCTTTATCTTAACGATAGGCATTATTTCCTTTATGGAACTTATTATCCTCAATTTTACCTCTTTTCTTTCTCTCCCTTGGGGAATTCATCATGTCACAATTAATGTCATGATTTGAATATAATCACTTCATGAAGCTCAGACTTACCTTAATAGTTGCTTGAATTTACTTCCAAGTTATCAGCTTACTACTTTCAGCGGAGTGACCTCGTTTTATTATACTCGTTTTACCTCAACCTTTGAGTATTCAGTTTCATGATTTCTTAAGCTCGTAAAGAATAACTTTTTATAGTATGGGTGTCGTTCAAGGTAAAAAAAATCATCTTTAAATTTCAATCCCCAAACGACCGACCTAAACTAAATTCACCTACTCTATTATTTCGTCTATGAAAATTAGGGTCATCACTGAACGTTCTCAACAGAAGTGTGTTCTAATCGATTTTGTGACTTCGCATATGAATGTTGCCCCATTTTGTCTTCTCTTATACATAACTGAATGTCAAGCCCTTTGATTGTCTTATCGTGAGAGGAGAATGTTATCTTAATCCCTGTAAGAGAAGGGTATGATATTGGGTGTATCCTCTGAAGTAGAATAAAGGGTCTTTATTTTACAAGGATTCAATCTTATCACTTGCCAAAGAGGACATAAATTTGATTATCTAGAGAGCATTTAACTAAATTGATATTCAAAGAATTTTGAAATTGAAATTTACTCATTGCTCACAACTTGAGAAAATAGTATTTTATTTAATATGTTCGAAAGTTAAACGACTTATATACCATAAAAAGAACAAAGTAAAACAAGTTCAAACAAGATAATGTGCTTGCAAGTGCAAAAAAATGTTCTTGGTATATGCAAAGGCTTCTTCTCAGTGCGTATTAGAATGGCCCATCACTCATTAAATGATCATGCCCCTGAATCGATCACATTTTGAATCTTCTACTTCAATGCCCCACAATCCTCAGTAGTGTGTATGAAGCTTCTTATGTGGTAGCTACACACTGTGTTAACATCATAGTCTTTAGGAAAAGGGGGTTCATTTGGCTTAGACTGCACTAGAGTCACCAGGTTCTTATCAACCAGTATTGGGAGCAATTTTTTATATGTCATCAGAATCAGCTAATGAGTCTTTTCTTGGGTCACCTTGTAGTATCTGGTCCCCTGATTAACTGAATAATACTTCAGTATGTTGACCTCAACTCTTTTCTCGGTATCAGCACTATCAGTATCCCATGTCTGACCATTCTTGATAGTTATTTTAATCATTTCTCCACGCATGAAAATGGTAGAAAAACTCTTGGTGAAACCCATATCATGTGGTTGATATAGTGAGACTTTAATGTATTGACGGATAAAAAGATAAACTCTTTTTCAATCCCTGGCAGACATACTTGGGATACCATGACCCTCAATTGATGTGTGTATTATTAGAAGCTCTCATTATGCTTCATCTTCATATATTGTAGCGTTATTCGATCAGGACCCATATTTGTCATGTGGTTGTACTAAACCAAGAAGGCCTGGGCTAAGTCTTTCCAATATCTAATTTGAGTATGATTCAACTAATTATACAACTTGGAAGTTGGCCCAATCAGACTCTCTTGAAAATAGTGTATCAACAACTTATCATTCTCCACATGGCCAGTCATTCGCCTACAGAACATGGTGATATAAGACGAAGGGAAAATGGTCCTGCCATACTTCTCGAAGTCAGGAACTTGGAACTTCAACAGAGAAGTGGGGCCAGGGACTAGACTTAGTTCTTTGGTATTGGACCAATGAAAAGATTCAACCATTTCTCTTAAATTTACATTCTTCTCTAAACTTTTCAGTTGTTGAATGAGGTCATTCCTAACTCTTTCATTTAAATATTTTACCATGCTGTTAGCATAGAAACCATTAGGTTTTTCTCTAGACGCAACATCACAATTAATGTGGATTGAAGCTCTAGCCTGATGTTGAAGTAGGTTCTTAGTAACAAATATAGCTTGAGGCTTTGATTCTTGATGTATCGGGGTAGGTAGGGAATATAGACGGGCATGAAACCCAGACGACGTGAAGGATCTTCAACAACACTCTTCTCATCGGTCATATGTTCCCTGAACATTTCCTCTATCTTATTAAGTAAATCTAGCTGGGAGCTAGCAATATCAACCTTGATCTTTTCAAATCTACTTTTTATTTCTTCTTGCATATTTCTCTGCTCTTTCTCAATTTCGGTTAGGCGTCTCTCAATTTCCTTAGTCACATTCTTCGAACCATTCAGACGCGAAGTGTTCTTCTAATATGGGACTAGATCACTATGATCAGAAGTCTTGTCTTATTATTAATGGTTTTGATGAAATGAATGAATGTTCTGATGTATGATTTGAGAAATATGTAAAGACATCAAGCAAATACAATGCAAAATGCATGTATACAAAAGGTATTGATCCCAAAAAATAATTATTCCTATAACAATTCTTGAAGAACTGACAATGTCTCGGTTTTATGGGAAGTGAGAATCAAAGATTATAGATAAATATGATATATCTTCTAATTGTTCAACTCCTACGAGTAGCTAGGATGATGCATCATTTTTCGTCAAATTTGGGTTCTTCAAAAACCTTTAAAGCTTCTACTTCTTTTCTTATGGCAAAAATTTGTCGAGCTGGTTGATGACCTTTATCTATTGGCTTCAGTGTTGAAGCTTATTGAGTCCAACTTGTTACCTCAGTAGGTAGACAGTCTCTTGAATCTTGTTGCTTTTTACTTTGTCCCGGAAGAATCTTTGAAATTCTATCTAACCCAACGAAAGGAATTGTTATAGGTATTACTATTTAAAGAACCTTCTAAACGACCAGTTATTTTAGAGATCAATACCTTTGAATGATATGTCATGTTTATGCAAAATAAAGCACAACAAAAAATGTAACAAGGTAAAAGGAAATCAAGTTAGTATAAATGATAATCGAACCAATGTCAACATGTAAAAATAAAATATAGCTCATATACAGACAAAACACGCAAAGGAAATTAAAGTCGTAATCGCATGTGTTCTAGTTCTCATAGGTTATCCACATGACTCTAGCATGTTTGGCTTAATAAATTCTCTACATGACTGTTCCGTTCTAACAAGGGTTCCCAAACTATCCTTACAACTTGGTAAGGTTAATAAGGACTTTGATTCTGGCCCACTACAAACTTGCGAATCGAATTCGAAAAAACACTTAGGATGCTTTCCAGAGGTACTTTGTTAGACCCATACAAGGAAGCCCAACGCTCCTATGAGGTGTGACGTTTACCCCTACTAAGGTAAAATGGGACAAAGCTTGGGTATAAAGCTATGATACAAAAGAATCCTAAATATATTCAATCAAGCGAAAGCATTAGCCAGAGAGAAAATCATTTTTTAAAATTTGAAAGCAACATAAATTAAATAAATTCAAACTCAAAGTTTTCAAATTCCAAATATAGGGTAATCAACTCGTGGCTCGACTCTCAATTTGTTTTAAAAACAAAATATTCCCAGTGGAGTCGCCAAGCTATTGAAACCATTTTCGCCCAAGTGGAGAAAAAGTTATCATGACTTGGGGTTTTTCTTTGAAAAGATTTGTGAAAAGATAAGAGCCACCGCCAACCATTTTTAAGGTGTGATTGGGATACCTAAAATTAGGTCATTTTAAAAAACATCTTATTTTATCAAAAATACCAAATTTTGTCTGCGAAAACAAAAAATCGAGTACCTAGTCAGTTTCGCGTGAAGAAAGATTAACACCCCCACAGCACCCAGAAATTGGTACCTAGTCGATTACACTATATTTGAAAATTAAAAATTTTGAGTTTGAGATTTATTTAATTTAAAATTCATTATGTATGCATGGTTTTGAAAAGGATGTCTATTTACTTTGAGAATTACCAGTGGTCACCCCCTGAGCATAATGTGAAGAATACACTATTAACCCCATAATAAATGAACATTGCCTTGTTTTTGAAAACATGATACAAGCACACAACTTGTTATTAGTCTTAATTAAACTAAGGGTTAATTAAGACTTTTCTATAACCTAAAATGTCAAATTATGAAAATTAAAAAACTTAGGAGACTGAACCTAAAATGAAATCTCTAATATTAATCTTAATTGATTTTAACCAATTATTGAATCGAATAATTGATTTACACCATCAGAAATCTTAATATGAATGCTAAATCGATTATTCCCTAAATTAAAGGACTAAGGAAATTAAACCTAAAGTTAATGCTCTAATTAATAACCTAATTAATTATGTCAATTAATAATTAAAAGTTCAAAGCCTAAATCTAAAGAAACCTAAATTTAGGGACTAAAGCCTAAATTTAAGTATTCTAATTATAGACTAAAGTAGGACTAAATTAAAAAGAAAATAAATTAAAGTACTCATTAATGAACAAGAATTTATACACAAAGATGATAAACAAATATGCATATTGTAATATAACCCTAAACATTATAGGTGACTAAATTAAAAAAAGTAAAACAGAATATCCCAGTTCAAAAATAAATGAAATAAAAAAAGTGAATCAGGGGACTAAGATATAAAAACGTATATTAGAATTGTAGACACCCGTTATTGTCCGGGTTTATATTATTATTATTATTATTACTATTATTAATATTATTATTATTACATTTGCAGGCCCAGTTACAACAGTTAACCTGAAGCCTAACTTTGGCCCAGATTACAAGCATCAACAGCCCAGCAGATAATAAAACCCAAGACCCAAATTTGGATCCGAACAGTAGACTCAACCCAGTTGAATTAGGGTTATAAAACCCTAAAAGCCATCAGCTAAAGCCACCGCCAACTCCAATTAGCCTCTGTGTTAACGACAAGATCTTATCATCACCAACAGCTCGGACCATTTCAATCGAATTCATCAAGTCATATGCACCAAAGTCAAGTAAAATTAATGATTTCACCTAACCCATCAACATCATACCAAAAACAAAGAAATTGCAAATGCATCCAAGGAGATTCGGTGAAGATTTCAACAATAAAATCGAGGAGAAACCAGAGAAAAAGGAGAGAAGAGAGAAAGAGAAGAATGCAACCAAAAACGAAGGAAAGCATTTCAAAAAAGAAGGGAGTGAAAACAGATTGGGGAATTCGTTGTAATAAAAAGGAAAAACAAGTGTGTAATCGCACAATTCAAAATCAGAAAAGGTGATATAACTATTGTTTTGTTTCAAGGTATTTTAAAATTTCTTTTGCTTTCCAATTAGTTTTTTTGTATGTGCTATTATTATTTTGAAACTAAAAAAAGAGATTTGCGGTTTGCTTACCTGTGTTGGACGAACGCATATGGAATTTTCATTAATCCCATTTCATCGTCATTTGAATTCCCTTGTAAATGAAAATGAGTTGGGGTTAGTGAATATTTTTTATCTTAAAAACAGTAAAGGAAGGGGAAGAGAGTGAACGAAATTACCTTAAGGTCAATGGGCATGTAGCGTTGATTTACGGTGGTGACGAATTCTGAAAAGGAGTTTTGCTACGAAGTAGGAAATTAGAGTTAGAGAAAGGAGGTTGATGTTAAGGTTAGATTAGGTAGCTCAAAAGGTGGCCGAAGTTGAATCCTCACCATTAACGGTGTTTGAAGCTGCTCGGGTTAAAGGATGAGAGGTTCGGTCGTGAGAGATGAGGTATGGTGGCCGGATATAAGGCTTGGGGCTCCGAACGGCTGAGGTAACCATTGGATCTTGGTGGTTTACGAGATGGGAGAGCTTCGAAGCTCTCGTGCGAAGAAGATTGAGGGAGGAAGAGAAGAAGGATAATGCGGCAGTGTGCTTATGTTTGAAATTAGATTAGGGTAGTGAAAAAATAGGGTTTTATATTAATTTATTAAGGTTAATTCATTTAAGGTCACTGAAAGTTTACCACTTTTTTATACTTTAAACAATATTAAGGACTGATTTCAAATTTATCCATAGGTGTTTGTATTGATTTAGTTATTTTCCAGATTTAGATTTTAGTTATAATTTTTGGGGTTATTTTATCAGGGTCATCTTATTTTTATTTGTAATTCATTTAGGTCATCAAATTAATGTTCGCATGTTTATATTTTTGTCTCTATAGTTTATATACGTTTAATTTTGGTCCCTGGGTAAAAACATATATATTTACTATTTAGCCTTTTTTTCATGAATGTTTAGTTTTGGTCCCCTATTTTAGTTAAACTTCTGTCTATTTTTACATTTGGTATGTAATTTTGTTGATTTCAATTTTAGTCTATATCATGTGTTGCTTATATTTCGTGTTGTTTATATTTTGTGCATATTGTTTTCATGATTTTTGTTTTAGTCTATTCCCTGTTTTATGATTATTAAGACTCTAGTGCCCTTAATATGTAATAAACTTATTATTCATAAAATACAAATATACATATATGTTGCGCATGTCATTTGCTTCTTACTTACTAAGTATTGTTTATATTCATTGAGTTAGTATATATATCTTTTTCCTATATGTGTGATGTACAAATGATTGTTTCCTATATCTTATATACATATGCGTGTTATATAACTTGTAGATATATATGTGTATATTAATACTATTGATCACATTATATTAGTTTTGTATAATATGTATGACAACCTCATGTGTATAACTCAAACCTATAATTACATAATTGGATTAAGGGTAATACCCTTTTTATTTAAAATTGCTTTAAATAGATTGTATTAACCTATTAGAGGTCCTCTTTTGACAATTTAAGATTAAAAGTGCCTCCCATAGTGACACCTAAAATTGATTCATTATTTTAAAATTTGGGAATGGAAGAAAAAGAAATGTTCGACTATTTAAATTTGTCGAGAAAAGGTTGTTATATCTCATTTAAGACATGGTCTCGAAATTTTTAATAATCAAATAGTCTTTATCTTTCTAAAGGTTGGATAATTTAATATATTTTGGTTCTTTTGAATATCGTAAAACTTACATCATTATTGTTTTAAGGGATCATAATTTAATTTTATATTTAATTCATGATTTCCACTATTACGACAACGTGTGAGCTAAACAATACAAATTTTGGTGTTATGGGGGTGCTAATCCTTCCCCAAGCGTAACCGACTCCCGAACCCATTTTAATTGAATCTTTGGAAAACACATACCAATTTTTGTCTTAAAAATGATTTTTCTTAAAATTGTTTTTTAGACATTTTTAGGTATTCGACCTACCTAGTCCAAAGGTTTATGACGACTCTATCCAAATTATTCCAAATCAATTCAAAATCACCCAATTTTCCAAAAATTAAAAATCATAATTGTTTTTAAAAAATAAACGATTGTTCCACCCGAAAAACGGTTACGACAGCTTGGCGACTCTACTGGGGAATTTTTTTAGAGAGTCAGGCTGTTAATCTTTTACATATTGTTGTTTGGTGGAAATTATGAGTTCAAGTTTTTAGTTAATTTATGATTCATTTATTAAAATTTTTAATTGATTCATTTTTTTTGTTATACTAACATTTTTATCTTTGTTTACAGATCTATCCAAGTTTTTATCGAGTGGTTTCGTTTTCCTTTTGAGTCAAAGGGCTGAATATTCCTCCTCACACACATAACGGGCATTTGCATACCATAAGTTCACTTACGAGCTTTGTCCTTTTTAAGTTGAGATGAAAGCTTAACCTACGTGAGATAATTTATTTCTGTACGGTTTTAGCAAGTAATCTTTGGGGTTCATTTACCTTATATCTACGTGAGATAAATTGTTTCTCCACAAGGACATAAGGGGATGTATCCTCTCGAATTGAACTCGATCCACACGAGCCTATAATGGGCCAGGATTGAGGGTTTGGTAGCCCAAGGGGGCACCGATATCAAGGATAATTTGATTATTTTTTTCCTGATAGAGCCGAAACCATGCATATAGTGAACAGTAGAACGGTCACCCTAGGTATAGACATATCGAACCTCTGTCTGTCAATAGGTACCCAAAATAAGTGTACACAAAGGAGGACTGTTTCTGAACCTTGACCTTTTTGTTTTATGTTCGTAGAATATATTTGTTCTTTTTAAATAACAACATGTGAACTAGATACCATCATTTCATTGAAAATAATTATTTTGGGTAGAAAGCATGTTTGGGTAGGATCACTATCTAATAAAAGCATGATGAGATAGATATCATGATTGGGTAGGTGTTATATTTATCTTTAAATAGCATCTTTTAATTTTATTTATTATTTCGCTCATACTAATTTATTTCGTTTCTTTTGTATATGCCATTTTTTGTCCTTCTTTGCATTGCATCATTTTGCATCTGTATTTGCATTTTTTCATTATGCATGATCATCATGAATAAAACTTGATTAAACCTAGTAATAATCAGATTAGAAGAGCGATCATTGAAATGGAAAAGAATTTTCATAACAAGGAAGAATCTAATCCAACGGTTCGAGCTTAATCTAAAGAAACACAAAGGGAAAAAAGATAATTTTTCTGGGGATTTCATATCACAAATGCTCACAAATGTCAATCTCAAGAAAAAATGATCTACAAGAACTGATAAAGATTTGGTATATTTAGAGAATAGTTACCAACGAGAAATTTCACAAGAAATATGGTGACATGGTTTTTCTCCTCTGCATAAAGATAGATGAGTCGTTGCTTAAAGCTCTGGTCTGATGCCGGAATTCCACAACAAATGCTTCACTTTGACACCAATAATAGAATAGTATGCTCTATTTAACTTTGAAAGCCTTCAGGGGGATAGAATTCATTACAGTCTTCCAAAAGTCCAATCCTTTAAAAGCAAGCTTGTGAAGATTACAAGATTACTGATAGTAGAACACATCCAACAAATGGTAGAAAGTAAATGTTTTTCATGTCATTGTCTCAAGAAGGTGATACTCGAGCATATAGATGAATATAAAAGATTGGACATATTTGCTCTTGTCATGAATGATCTAATGATATTTCCAAAGACTTTGTTCCATGTTGAGGCTGCTGTTGCAGATTTCTTGGATAGATTGGAGAAAGGTATAAGTCCTAAACTGGCTATATTGGTAGAGACTTTTTGATCCCTAAATGATTTCCATAGATTGGAGGAAAGGCGATTCAAATGTTGCACTCAAATACTCACCGTCTGGATTCAGAATCAATTCTGGAAAGAGGGGAAAGTTATTGGGATCATGACTGAGATCACAATGTTAAATAAAAAGGCTAAACCGTATTTGTAGAATTGATCTTTCTTGTAAAGATGAAAGTTCTTTTGGAAGAATGAAACTCTTTCTAAGAATGATTACTTTTGGAAATTGATACGTTTTTCATTTGCATTTGTATTTGCATCTTTTCATTTTACATTTGTATTTACATTTTCATTTTTTGCATTTGTATTTTTTTTCAAACTATTTTACATGCATTACATCATGAAAATATGAGAATAATTCGTGGAGGGTTCCATGACAGAAATTTTGAAATCAAATTGGAGTTAACTTGGTCTTCCTAGAGAAAGATAAGAACCATGAATGAGATTTTAGCAAAGGTTTGTAGAATCGAGAAACTCCAAGAGCAAATTATCAAGACTCAACAAGAGATGATCGATCAAGAAAAAAAGTTCCAGAATGATTCAAAGGAACAAATGGATCTAGAAGAGAAGTTCCAAAATGAATCAAAAGAACAAATGATCAAATTAATGGACATGGTGAATGTTGTGATCCATGGAGAAAAGCCCTTAGAAAATCCAGTTACGAATGATTTGAAGGAAAATATGAACGTTGGTATTGTAACCAAAACAAGAATGATAAATAACCAGGAACTTGTAGAAGAACGTGGGAATCAAATATAACTCCAAAAATCGGTTGAGCTGGTGTCAAAGAAAAGAAGCATGGAAGAGGACCAAGTATCAGTGACGAAGGATGAAAAGAGAAAGAAGTAAAAGAAGAGGAAACATCTCATTCCAAACTCATATTTAGACTTGTTACCCTTTCTCTTTGAAAGTGGTCTTGTAACACCCATTTCCTAGTACTTATCTACGTGCAAATTGTCAAGATGTCAAAGATTTATGCAATTATCATTCTAGAGATTTCAATCACTCTACATAAAATTGCATAATTCTGAGATCAAAAGTCCAAGATCTTATAACAGAAGGGTTTCTATGTTTTGAAGATGGGAAACCTAGGCTCCTCAAAAACTCAAAACTGGTTTAGAAATATAAATTTTCGAATTATTGTCTTTCTCATGATATTGGTCAATGATCAAACATTCAAAGAAAACATTTTGGTCATCAGTCACAAGGTCTTCAAGAAAGCAAAGTAAACGATTGTAAGGAGACAGTGATGTCAAAGGAAATTCTACCTAAGTTTCCTTCAATTTCGTGCAGCAAGTTATATCCTGAGTTACTCAAAGACCAACTTATTGACCCATGTCAGGCTAAGCCTTTATTTCCTCCTTACCTGAGATGGTATAATGAGAAAGTCTTTTGTGAATATCATGTTGGAATTCGAGGACACTCCATCGAGAATTACGGTAACTTCAAACGACGAGTTCAAGACCCTTTGGTTCATAAGTTCATAGAAGTGGATGTTAACAGTCAATCCCTGTTGATCAGAAAATTGGGATTCAAACCCCAAAATGAAGTTGATAGTGTCAAAACAAGTGAAGTTCATACATCAGAGGACATTGAAAAGAAAAAAGGCAAAACTAAGGAATGTGAAGTATGTATAGCAGATTTAACTCTCGATACTTCTCTGATGCTAAAGAATGAGAAAGAGATGAGAAATAAAGAAATAAAAGGAAAGGTAATTAGAGATTGGCCCATAGGTCTAAGAACGAATGGAGAAGATGTAACCCAGAAGACACCTCAGACACCTATATCAGAAAATTGCATAATTCTGAGATCAAAAGTCCAAGATCTTATAACAGAAGGGTTTCTATGTTTTGAAGATGGGAAACCTAGGCTCCTCAAAAACTCAAAACTGGTCGAGAAATATAAATTTTCGAATTATTGTCTTTCTCATGATATTGGTCAATGATCAAACATTCAAAGAAAACATTTTGGTCATCAGTCACAAGGTCTTCAAGAAAGCAAAGTAAACGATTGTAAGGAGACAGTGATGTCAAAGGAAATTCTACCTAAGTTTCCTTCAATTTCGTGCAGCAAGTTATATCCTGAGTTACTCAAAGACCAACTTATTACCCCATGTCAGGCTAAGTCTTTATTTCCTCCTTACCCGAGATGGTATAATGAGAAAGTCTTTTGTGAATATCATGTTGGAATTCGAGGACACTCCATCGAGAATTAAGGTAACTTCAAACGACGAGTTCAAGACCTTTTGGTTCATAAGTTCATAGAAGTGGAAGTTAATAGTCAATCCCTATTGATCAGAAAATTGGGATTCAAACCCCAAAATGAAGTTAATAGTATCAAAACAAGTGAAGTTCATACATCAGAGGACATTGAAAAGAAAAAAGGCAAAACTAAGGAATGTGAAGTATGTATGGCAGATTTAACTCTCGATACTTCTCTGATGCTAAAGAATGAGAAAGAGATGAGAAATAAAGAAATAAAAGGAAAAGTAATTCGAGATTGGCTCATAGGTCTAAGAAGGAATGGAGAAGATGTAACCCAGAAGACACCTCAGACACCTATATCAGAAAATTGCATAATTCTGAGATCAAAAGTCCAAGATCTTATAACAGAAGGGTTGTTATGTTTTGAAGATGGGAAACCTAGGCTCCTCAAAAACTCAAAACTGGTCGAGAAAGATAATTTTTTGAATTATTGTCTTTCTCATGATATTGGTCAATGATCAAACATTCAAAGCAAACATTTTGGTCATCAGTCACAAGGTCTTCAAGAAAGCAAAGTAAACGATTATAAGGAGACAGTGATGTCAAAGGAAATTCTACATAAGTTTCCTTCAATTTCGTGCAGCAAGTTATATCCTGAGTTACTCAAAGACCAACTTATTGCCCCATGTCAGGCTAAGCCTTTATTTTCTCCTTACCCGAGATGGTATAATGAGAAAGTCTTTTGTGAATATCATGTTGGAATTCGAGGACACTTTATTGAGAATTACAGTAACTTCAAACGACGAGTTCAAGACCTTTTGGTTCATAAGTTCATAGAAGTGGATGTTAACAGTCAATCCCTGTTTATCCAAAAATTGGGATTCAAACCAAAATGAAGTTGATAGTGTCAAAACAAGTGAGGTTCATACATCAGAGGACATTGAAAAAAAAAAGGAAAAACTAAGGAATGTGAAGTATGTATGGCAGATTTAACTCTCGATACTTCACTTATGCTAAAGAATGAGAAAGAGATGAGAAATAAAGAAATAAAATGAAAGGTAATTCGAGATTGGCCCATAGGTCTAAGAAGGAATGGGAAAGATGTAACCCAGAAGACACCTCAGACACCTATATCAGATTTTTTAAAAACAAGTGAGATAGGGGTAATTTAAGGAGTCTGGTGAATACTACCCCAATCATATATGCAATGAGCATTCAGAACCAAGACAAAATTGCCATCACCAAGGAAATTTGTTCTGGATCTAAAATTGAGCCCAGTTTCAAGTAGGGGAATAAAAAGATGATGATGGAGACTGCTCAGGAGAAAGCAGAGATTTGTGCATTTAAATAAGTTGAAACAAAAGATGATCAAGAAAGGGGGGCAAATGAGGACAAGGACCATGGTTCAATTACACACCCAATATTCTAGGAGTAATGGGGCATGCTAAATAAATAAGTGGAAATTGTTATCTACCACTATAGTACTTTCTATTTTCAACATCTTATTTGAACTTGTTTTTTGTTCCTTTCTTTGCCTTTCGTGTAATAAATAAATTTTTGTTGCTTTTAAGGTTATGAGCATTGAATCAATTTTTCAATCTTGCAGTTCTTTGAATATCAGCAGGATTAAAAACTCTTTATGATTAGAGTTACACATCGTTGACAAATTATCAAGATTGAAAACTGGTAAAACAAGGACCTTGTCCTGACTTCAGATGAAATATGCCCAAACATTATACCCTTCTACAAATATGAGATAGCCTTCTCTAGTGCAAGGAATTAGATAAAAGGCTTGGTATTTACATATATGAGCGTACAACATGGGGCATCTTTTGTGTGACTTTGTGAAATTGTCTAGATTACTTTCTATTGATGACGTTCGATGATGAAATCTTCACAATTAGGTAAAGTCAGTTGCTTGGGAATTGAACTCTAACGATGAGATTTTCTGATTTCCACCAAACCACCTAGTCTATAACAGGTTTTTCTTAAGAGTTATATATCCATGTTATATTATTATATATACAATAAAGCTTGAGTTGTCCCTCTAGAGCAATTGGTTAATAGCCTCGGCTTTATGGATAATATTCAGCTAGCTTATTATATTATATGTATACAATAAAGTTGAGCTATTTCGCTAAGATAATTGGTTATAGAGGAAACTCGAAAGCCCTGACTTTATGAATAGATTATATTCAAACCATGACCTTGATTGGGTACTTGGCAATTCGGTGTATGCTCTACTGCGATTGTCAAGTTGAAGACTTTGTGATGAGATGAACTCTTCAGCTAGCTCGATAAAGGCAAATTACAATAAAGCTGATCTCAGCTAGCCAGACCATGGAAAATTTTATAAATAAAGAGTTTCGGTAAAGATGGACTAAGGGAGTTAAGGAACACCTGTTATAGTCAACTACACACGAGCACACAGAAATTTCATTTTTAGATCGATATTTTTGCATTGCTTTGGTTAAAGGGAAGATTTCAGAGAAGTGAAATAGAGGTATTCTAGAAGGTCTAGTAATTGGCTATGCTAGTTGCGTCATTTTGTCTGCATCCGGTTAAAATACCAAGTCAAGAAAGTGAGGTTTGTGGCAGTGTTCACAAAGAGTGAGAGAGGAGTGGCATCTTCAATAGATGTAACCATAAAAAATAGGAAAGCCAACCTGAAACTCACCCATAAATCTTGATACTTATCAAAGAACTATAACTTTAAAACATTAAAGAGTTGTTAATTCTTTTGATATTCTTTAAACTCATGATTTGATTCTATTGTGAACCTGTAAGAAACAATACTTTACAAATTTCTTTTATTCTTTGATAAAGAAAGGAGGAAAACAATTTCAAACAAGACAGTCTCAAATGAGAAAGTTTCTTGAATTAAGTGAGGAATGTTATGCTTCTACTTGAGAAAAATAATGAGCGATAAAGCACTTCACATTCTTGAAAGCAAGTGGTCTGGAAGATCAGGAGGGCTAGAGGAGAGAACTTGTAACACTCTCTTGTGACATTATCAGTAACCTGATAAGAAGAGGATGATTGTCTCGTTCGAAAAAAAAGATCATATCCAGTACATAGCAAAAAAGGAAAAAAATGCAACCAGTCAAGCAGAAGATGACCCCCTTACTCAGAAGAAGCACATCTCTCAGTCATTTCTGTTAGAAAGATTGATCATTTCTTATGTTTGTGATAACATGAAGATAATCCCTCGAAGTTACTTGAGAACTCTGTTTAGTAACACCAAAATGAGAGTATTCAAGATAAACACATTTGAGCACGAATAAAGTCAAAATGATCCACAAATAGGGCATTATCAAAGTTGACTTGAAGGTTTGAGGTCCATATTATCCATGTGGGGCATCATGAAGGTTCACATCAGCATGAAAAAGACAAAAATGATCCATGTGGGGCATTTTGAAGGCCCATTTTAGACAGAAATGATCCATGTGGGGCATATTGAAGGCTCACACTAGCATGAAAAGGTTGGGATATTTTTAAGGTCCATTTCAACCAGAAATAGAATGTTGGGGCATTTTGAAGGCCCATCTCAGAAAAAAAAAATGGGGGCATTTTGAAAGTTCATTTTGAAGGCTAATATCAGCAAGAAACAATTTTGAATACATTTTGAACGTTCATATCAGCAAATGTTGGGGCATGTTGAAGGCTCATATCATAATGTGTCAAGATCATTGATTTGAGCAAATATTTCCAATGAGATAAAAAGATATGAAGAATGAAAATGATAAATCAGTGACAGTGGAGCTAACTATACATAATTGCTTTGTTCATCAGGAAGTTGTATTATTTTGGTGATTTAATGCTGGTAAGCCAAAGCATCCCACTTATATTCCCATTGAGTTTCGTCCTTAAGTGTTCTTGTGATGTCTTACAAAAAGGATGAATGTGTTGTCAAATATTTTACGAACTAGTGATTATGGTGTTAAGCCAAAGTTGCGATTATATGGTGTTTCTATTTGTGGACTCAAGATAAAGTTTTTCTTCTTCAACCACAAGGTTAGAAGTGAGATATGATGAAGATTTCTTTCCATGGAAGGGAAGCTGGAATTTTAACAACAAGAAACTAGTGGAGCCAACTAAAATTGAACAACAAGTTGTTGTTAAGCATCTCGACATGATATGATCCAAGTTACCTTGTTCGATAACTGATTAGATGTGGAGACATGAAAGGAATTAGGATAAATCTTCCTTGTGATGTGTTTCAAGAGTCAAATTAGAACAGACATTGCTCTCCTAATTAATCTCAATTGAGTTTGACATATCTACATCTACATTTTTCAAAGATGATATATTCTCTTTTCAAAGATAAAAGCTTTATTGGATTTCTACACAAGTCCAAGCAAAAAAAGCTGGTGTTATCCAGGATAAAATGGGGCATCAAGATTATAATTCTTACTATGAAAAGAGTTCCATAAATGAAACATTTCTTTTGAGACTTTAAAACAAAGAAAACACAAAGATGTAAGTGGATTAGATGGTTCACCAAAAATGCCAACTTGAAATGACATTTTGACTAAGTGAAGGAAGACCGAGTTCACCACTTTGAAGTCAAATGAAGATTGCATCAATATTTTTGCATTCATAAGAACATCATTTGCATATAAGAAAGTCATGCATTACATGTTGCATTCATATTTCATTTTTTTTACATTTTCCAAGAAAGAAGAGAAGAAAAAGACAAATTTCAAGCCTTGAATAAAGGGAATTATATTCCAAGTGGCAGAACCTCAAGAATTAAGGAACCCAATACATAGGACAATCATCATTTTTGAAGTGGGGCATGTTACCCAGCTAATGTGTTTTTTAGAAACTAAGCCTTCAGGGGTTTGTAAGTCCTTCGGGTCATCTATAAGACCTTCAGTGCATGATGTTTTCAAATGAGATTTTAGAAATTAAGCCTTAAGGGGTTTCTCGATTTTTAAATCCTTCGGGTCATCAGTAAGTCTTTCGATCATGATGTGTAAATCCTTCGGGTCATCAGTAAGTCTTTTAAGCATGATGCTTAAATCCTTCGGGTCATCTGTAAGTCTTTCGAGAAAGATGATAATACCTTCAGTGATAAATGTTTTCAAAATTTTCGTTGCTCGATTCATGACATTTTGAATCAGTGACGCCTTGCTTGAGGGATTGACATTTCTAATTGAGAGTTCATAATGAAAAACTCATCCGACAGAGGGAGAAGAAGTTCATAATGAGAAGAGATTGTTCGACCTATCACTCGATTCACGGCATTTTGAATCAGTGATGCCTCGCTTGAGGGATTGACATTTCCAATTGAGAGTTCATAATGAGAAGAACTCATCCGATAGAGGGAGAAGAAGTTCATAATGAGAAGAGCTTGTTCGACCTATCACTCGATTCACGGCATTTTGAATCAGTGACGCCTCGCTTGAGGGATTGACATTTCCAAAAAGTTCATAATGAGAATAACTCGTCCTAAAGGAAAAAGTTCATAATGAGAAGAACTTGTTCCTTTCAAATTCACCACAGAAGGAGATGGATCAATATTTCCAGTGGAGAGTTCATAATGAGAAGAACTCATCCAAAGAGGAAGAATAAGTTCATAATGAGAAGAACTTGTTCAACCTTCCTTTCAAGTTCACCCTAGAATGAGGTGACTCAACATTTTTAATGGAGAGTTCATAATGAGAACAACTAGTCCAATGAGGGAGGATAAGTTCATAATGAGAAGAACTTGTTAAACTTTGATTCGATTCCATCACAGAAGGAGGTGGATCAAAATTTACAGTGGAGAGTTCATAATGAGAAGAACTCATCTAAAGAGGAAGAAGAAGTTCATAATGAGAAGAACTTGTTCAGCCTTGCATCAGTATTTCCAATGAAGAGTTCATAATGAGAAGAACTCATCCAATAAGAGAGAAGAAGTTCATAATGAGAAGAACTTGTTCAATCCAATGCTTTACAACGAAGGATATTCAAATCACACGCTAAAAAAAGAAAATCAGACAAAAACTGGTTGTCTTTTTCGTCTTTTCCCTATTCTTGTTAACACAAGAATGTGCAAAGAAGGGCAGCTGTAGACACCCGTTTTTGTTTGGGTTTATATTATTATTATTATTATTACTATTACTATTATTAATATTATTATTATTACATTTGCAGGCCCAGTTACAACAGTTAACCTGAAGCCCAACTTTGGCCCAGATTACAAGCATCAGCAGCCCAGCAGATAACAACACCCAAGACCCAAATTCAGATCCAAATAGTAGACCCGGCCCAGTTGAATTAGGGTTATAAAACCCTAAAAGCCATCAGCTAAAGCCACCACCAACTCCAATTAGCCTCTGTGTTAACGACAAGATCTTATCCTCACCAACAGCTCGGGCCATTTCAATCGAATTAATCAAGTCACATGCACCAAAGTCAAGCACAATTAATGATTTCACCTAACCCATCAACATCATACCAAAAACAAAGAAACTGCAAATGCATCCAAGGAGATTCGGTGAAGATTTCAACAATAAAATCGAGGAGGAACCAGAGAAAAGGGGAGAAGAGAGAAAGAGAAGAAGGCAACCAAAAACGAAACAAAGCATTTCAAAAAATAAGGGAGTGAAAACAGATTGTAAGGGTCGGTTCTTCAACAACAAAGGGGAATTCATTGTAATAAAAAGGAAAAACAAGTGTGTAATCACACAATTCAAAATCAGAAAAGGTGATATAACTATTGTTTTGTTTCAAGGTATTTTAAAATTTCTTTTGCTTTCCAATTAGTTTTTTTTTGTATGTGCTATTATTATTTTGAAACTAAAAAAAGAGATTTGCGGTTTGCTTACCTGTGTTGACGAACACATATGGAATTTTCATTAATCCCATTTCATCGTCTTTTGAATTCCCTTGTAAAAGAAAATGAGTTTGGGTTAGTGAATATTTTTTATCTTAAAAACAGTAAAGGAAGGGGAAGAGAGTGAACGAAATTACCTTAAGGTCAATGGGTATGTAGCGTTGATTTACGGTGGTGACGAATTCTTAAAGGGCGTTTGGCTGCGAAGTAGGAAATTAGAGTTAGAGGAAGGAGGTTGATGTTAAGGTTAGATTAGGTGTTATTAGGTAGCTCAAATGGTGGCCGGAGTTGAATCCTCACTATTAACGGTGTTTGAAGCTGCTCGGGTTAAAGGATGAGAGGTTCGGTCGTGAGAGATGAGGTACGGTGGCCGGAGATAAGGCTTGGGGCTCCGAACGGCTGAGGTAACCATTGGGTCTTGGCAGTTTGCGATATGGGAGAGCTTCGAAGCTCTCGTGCGAAGAAGATCGAGGGAGGAAGAGAAGAAGGATAATGCGGCAGTGTGCTTATGTTTGAAATTAGATTAGGGTAGTGAAAAAATAGGGTTTTATATTAATTTATTAACGTTAATTCATTTAAGGTCACTGAAAGTTTACCGCTTATTTACACTTTAATCATTATTAAGGATTGATTTCAAATTTATCCATAGGTGTTTGTATTGATTTAGTTATTTTTCAGATTTAGATTTTAGTTATAATTTTTGGGGTTATTTTATATCAGGGTCATCTTATTTTTATTTGTAATTCATTTAGGTCATCAAATTAATGTTCGCATGTTAATAATTTTGTCTCTATAGTTTATATACGTTTAATTTTGGTCCCTGAGTAAAAACATATGTATTTACTATTTAGCTTTTTATTTCACGAATGTTTAATTTTGGTCCCCTATTTTAGTTAAACTTCTGTCTATTTTTACATTCGGTATGTAATTTTGTTGATTTCCATTTTGGTCTATATCATGTGTTGCTTATATTTTGTGTTGTTTATATTTTGTGCATATTGTTTTCATGATTTTTGTTTTAGTCTATTCCCTGTTTTATGATTATTAAGACTCTGGTGCCCTTAATATGTAATAAACTTATTATTCATAAAATACAAATATACATATATGTTGTGCATGTCATTTGCTTCTTACTAAGTACTGTTTATATTCATTGTGTTAGTATATATATCTTTTTCCTATATGCGTGATGTACAAATGATTGTTTCCTATATCTTATATACATGTGCGTGTTGTATAACTTGTAGATATATATGTGTATATTAATATTGTTGATCACATTATATTAGTTTTGTATAATATGTATGACAACCTCATGTGTATAACTTAAACATATAATTACATAATTGGATTAAGGGTAATACCCTTTTTATTTAAAATTATTTTAAATGGATTGTATTAACCTATTAGAGGTCCTCTTTTGACAATTTAAGATTAAAAGTGCATCTCATAGTGACACCTAAAATTGATTCATTATTTTAAAATTTGGGAACGGAAGAAAAAGAAATGTTCGACTATTTAAATTTGTCTAGAAAAGGTTGTTATATCTCATTTAAGACATGGTCTCGATATTTTTAATAATCAAATAGTATTTATCTTTCTAAAGGTTGGATAATTTAATATATTTTGGTGCTTTTGAATATCGTAAAATTTACATCATTATTGTTATAAGGGATCATAATTTAATTTTATATTTAATTCATGATTTTTTTCTATTACGACAACGTGTGAGCTAAACAGTACCAATTTTGGGCGTTGTGGGGGTGCTAATCATTCCCCACGCGTAACCGACTCCCAAACCCGTTTTAATTGAATATTTGAAAATCGCAGACCAATTTCTGTCTTAAAATATGATTTTTCTTAAAATTGTTTTTTTAGACATTTTAGGTATTCGATCTACCTAGTCCAAAGGTTGATGACGACTCTATCCAAATTAATCCAAATCAATTCAAAATCACCCAATTTTCCAAAAATTAAAAATCGTAACTGTTCTTAAAACAATAAACGATTGTTCCACCCGAAAAATGGTTACGACAAGAATGTATCACAGAAAGAGGATAACATGTGACTATTTTGTAAAAACAGGCAAATGTAGGGGGATCTAAACAAAAATAACCCTTAAATTTATTTCTAATTATTTAATGAAAATAAAAAATGCAAAATATCGACACTAGGACAGGCATTTCAAATTAAAGTTATTCAAATTAAAGCTAAAAGAAAGACAGATATGATGACCAAAATGGAAGAAAGGAAAACATAGGTTCAATGCCACAAATACATAAAACATTAGGGACCCTCATGGTAATTAACCCAAAAATTTCAAAGAGTCCAAAACCCTAGTTCTCACGCATGAAAACCCATTCCCTTTGTTTTCTTTCAAGCGTCGTTCCTTCTCCTTTTCTTTCTTTCTCTTTTTTTTCACAAACACTCTAAATTCCCTTTCTTTAATCTTTTTAGATCAAAACACCCCAAAAAATAAACGAGTCCATCCCTTATTCATACCAAAACCCTCATTTTAATCCAAAAAAACATCAACTACACCCTCATTCCTTGTTATATTTTTTATTAAAACTTAAGCACAATGAGAACAAAAGTATGCTCTTAACCATTTTTTATCTAAATTCAAACTAAATTCCATATTCTTCAAATTTAAGACCACAAGAAAAAAGGAACCCCAAGTGACCATGAACAGATCAAAGGGATCCAACACCATGCAACCTATCGTTCCTTGGCAACAGTGACCTCGCCTGAGCATCTTAGACTCCCGAGAGGGAACTCGAACGTCTCAGGTAAACAAAATGACCTTTCCCTAACTCTTAGTTTTACTTAGAAAATCGTATGAAATAAAAAAACAATGCTACTAAAAAAATTAAAAAAATGAATAAAACTTTTTAAAGGTATGTAATTTCTATTGCTCATTTCTTGCTCTCTGTTTTGAAAAAAAAATGGGAAAGAGTTTTATATTAACCCTCATTGTTACAATCAAAATTCAAAATTACATATTTTGTGTCTTTTTTTTTCTTTCATGTGATACTGATATGGAGGATTTGATATGATTTGGTGCTGATTAGACAGACATGTTAGCAGCTGTGGATGGTAGGGATATGTGGTAGCAATTAGTTCAATAGTCAGGGCATTGAATGCCCCAAATATTAAAGGATTTTGTTCTTTTTTGTTTAACTTTTTCTTTTTCCATATGTTTTTGTATTTTTTATAAATAATAATATAATAATATAATAAATATATATAGGGGATAAAAATGGTGATTACACATTTACATTTTCTGGAAAATGGCTTACAGTTTGATTTTCTGTAAGTAATTTTCCGAAATTTTCACTTCAAAGAATAAATAATAAAAATAATTTTATTTTATGAATTTAATATTAATATAATATTTGAATATCATTTTAAACAAAATATTAATTATTAAAATATTTATAATAATATAATATTATATTTTCTAATATTATAATAATATAATCAATTATATTATAATAATATAAGGTATTATATTTTTATTTTAACAATATATAATAAATGATTAATAAAATTTATATTATTTATTAATTTCATAGAAATAATATTACTAAATTATTAACAATGAATAATATTATTTATTTATTTAATATTAATCTAATTATATTTTAAAATATAATATAATACTATTACTTTCATAAATAATTAATATAATTTATAATATTTTTATTTCAATAGAATGTACCAATCTTAATATTTTAATAAAATTATAGAAATAATATTTTAATATTAAATAAATAAATTATTCTAATATTTCAAATATAATAATATTAAGTTTTTATGATAAATAATATTATTTATTTTATTTAATATTTGTAATAAATAATTTCTAAATAATTTTTTCAACTAGGTAAAATGGTTTAAATATCCTTTTTTCAAATACCGTAAAATCTATTTCAGAAAATGTAATTCATTTTACGAAAAATAGTTTCCAGACCAAAAGTTTAGTCACTCAACTATGGTGTGATTTTTTTATATAATAAACTTAATACTTACTTATATCATTATTAAATTAAAAGACTAACTTTTCACTTTATTTAGAAATAAAAAATAACTAAAAAATTTATATAATTTTATAAAAAAATTGTAAAATAAATATTAAAGAGTATATTATAATACTATAAATATATTTATTTAATTTTTAAAATCAAATTAATTATTTTTTTGAAAAAATAATTTAATTTAATAATATTATTTAGGGTAACTTATACGTTTAGTATCCAACTATCAACTTGGCTACATATAATATTATTTAAAATTAAATAGATAATCTAAAAATAATCTTATTTCAAATAAATAAAAAAATAATATTATTTTAAAGATTAAATAAATATTTTCATAATATTATAAATATACTTTTTAGAATTATTTTATATAAATTTTAAAAATATATGAAAATAATTATATAATTATTTTTCCAAATAAAGTGATATAAGTAAGTATTAAGTTTTATATAATAAAAATAGATTCACACTATATTTAAATGACTAAACTTTCGATCATTAATTTAAAGTGTCAAATATTCGATTTTTATAATCATTGAAAATATTGATTTTGTGATGATATTATATATTATTATATAAGTTAAATACAAAATGTGATGAAATTAAATTAAATTACTAGTTTAACTCAAAGGTTGAGTGACATGCATTTCATGTAAGAGGCTTAGGTTCAACTTATTGTAACACCTCTTTTCCTTATCCATCACCGAATACGAGTCAGAGATGTCTCATCAAGCATTTTAAAATATTTCTTATCCAAAATTGATAACATTTTATTTTTTTAAATCATCATATTTAACTTCAAACGTTAAAAATATTTAATCGCATAAAACAAAAATATAATATTTTGACATTCAAATCAAGTTTGATTTCAGGCAGCAATATGACAGTTCAATATAGTATCATATAAGGAGTGAAACTGCCAAAAATTTTCCTAAACAAAATGTTGAGTTAATCGATTGACGAATATGGCCAAGAGGGGGGTGAATTGGCAATTAAAATTTTGGTGGAAGCTTTTGCAGAAAATTGAAAGAAATTTGCACAGCGATTTAGAGTAGTTTGACTTTCTCAACCAAAGTCTACGTCCACTACCTTAGCTAACCACACTAAGTATTTTCCACAAATTCACTAATTTGTCTTTCTTTTGAGGACAAAAAGTAACCTTAGAAACCCTCAAGAATTATACCCCAAATTCTTGAGAACACTCTCTCCCAAAGAGAGCAATACAAATTTGCAAACTTACAAGGAAATCCTCACAAGGTAGATTGTTTCACAATTCTAGAACAAAGAAAAGAACACTCAAGAATGAATACAATTGAGCACAATAAGTGTTCTTGAAAGCAAAATGAATATTGAATGAAAAATAGGCTTGAAATGCTCAAACTTGAGGTTTGATACTTTCTCTTTGATTCTCTCTTGATTCTAGTTGCTTGATGTTTCTTGTTATTGATCAATGGCTTCTAAGCTTTCTTAAATATACCTTGAATCACTTTTGAATGTTGGGGATCATTAATGAAGTTTTTGGATCCGTTTAAGTGTGAAAACAATTAATATTTCTTCTTGGAGCGTGGGGGGAATCAGTACCCCTAATGGGGAATCGGTACCCCTAATGGGGAATCGGTTCCCTAAGTGTAAAATTCAAATATTTCGACCGTTGAACAGTGGGGGGAATCGGTACCCCCTGGGGGAAATCGGTTCCCTCCGAGCATACTGGAATTCTCAGAGCCAAACCATTCAAGGGGAATCGGTACCCCTTTGGGGGGGAATCGGTTCCCTCTGAGCAATCTGGAAATTTTGGCTTTGAAATGGTTCGAAATATTTTGTAAAATTGTTTTGAAATTATTTTAAGACTAAAACTTAATTTTACACTTGAATAAGGATTAAAAATGACATTTAAAAGATTTAGAATAATATTTTGATAATCGAATAATTATATCGAATATACTTAGAAAATCTTTTTGGAAAATCTTAAAATTCATTTAACTTAATTTGTTATATCGAAATATCAAAATGTATTCAACAATCTCCCCCTTTTTGATATAACAAAACATTTTGGTAATTTTAAGATTTTGAAATCAAGTTTTGAAATTACTCCCCCTTACTCTAACACTACTCCTCTTTAAAACGCTTTTAACATTTCTCCCCCTTTTTGTTTAATCAAAAAGACTTTTAAAAGATATTAAACAAGGTTTTGAAATCATTCAGCCAACTGATTATATATATAGTTTAAGCTGCTAAGATCACAATCAAGAGAAACGTTAGCCATTAGTTTCATAATCAATATTCATAAACAATGTGACATGGTAAAATTGGTCATATATCTAACATGATGCAATAATGAAGAAATTTAACCACAACAAATATATAAGTTCAAACATCCATAATCCATCAAATAAGTTCAAATATCCAACAACAAAAAGAAAACAATCCAAAAACATTCAAAATGTTTAAACAATAAGCTTTAAGTTCAAAGTACTAAAGCAAAACACATAATCAAGCATCCGTAGGAGGATCGGGAGGAGGAAAACGAGCTCGCATAGCGGCCATCTCATGAGTGAGTTCATTAATACGAGCGTCGGTTACTTCATTGTTTGCACGCATCTCCTGGAGAATTTCCAATTGTTGAGCTCCTATTGTGGATAAATGGGACTCTATAAAGTAAAGCGCGAATCTATGGTAGCATATCGAAATCGAATGTCTCCATAAAAGATTGAAAATATGGAGGCATTTGATTCGTTTGTTGTGCTTGCTGCTCGGGCTTCTCAGGCTAATCTTCGGCTTCATCAATGTCTCGCATTAATTGTTCAAGCTCGGGATCATCGTCAGCTTCTGGTGGAGCTCGTGAAGAACTAGCTCCTGGAGTATTTTCAGAAGATCGAACCCATTCACCGGTTTCCTTATCCTTTATCAATCCCGCTTTCGTTAAGGAAAGAAGATTAATTTGTTTCTTTAGAGGAAAGACATCATCTAGACCTACTCTAAGCCCAGCTTTAGAAAAAAGATTACTCATAATGCAACTGTAAACTAGAGATGAACAGAGTTTCTTGTTAGGAACAAGATTTACGGTTTCAACGATTTCAGCAAAAATAATCTGAGGTAGGTTTATTTTAATACTGTTTTGGAAACAATGTAACCACCAAAGATCTAAAGCATGAAAAGTAGAGTAACGACCTCCAGATGGTCAAAACCACCAAGAAATCATTAGATGAAGAAAACGATCATGAAGGTCTAAGACACTCGCACTATCCCTTCTTTTATAACGAGAAACTAAAACCTGTTTTTCATTTGATATACCATCATTATCTAATCCTAATGCTTTGGCTATGTAAGCCGAGTCAATATGTAAGAATTATCCTAGGAGGTAGGAATGAACTCCTATGGTTTCAGTTTGAGCTCGATTTTTGACACAAACGACATTAGAATAAAAGATGCGAACAAGTTGATGGTAAACTATAGGTTCAAGGTCACAAAGTTTATCAAATTTCCACTCTTGTAAAAGAGGAAGATATTTAAAATCGATATCTATCATAGCTTGACGAGAAGGGATACATTATTCTCTAATTTTGTAAGAGTCAAAATATTGATAATACCAAAACGATGATTTCTAGGACTAGGATGATTGAAGCACGAGTTTTGGATAGTTATATTAGGATCAATGGGATTAGGATTAGGAATTGGAATTTCAGGAATAGGAGGAGGATTTGGAGGTGGGTTGGATTGACGATTTGAGCGACTGAATGATGACCTAGCATGTTTAGGATTGGACATGGTTTAGGAAATCGGAATAGAATGGATAACCTACAATTTAGAAAACATATGTATGCAATTCAATCAATCCCAAAACTCAATTGAGTCCTCAATATTTCAAGGTTCTCTAAACCAATCCTAATGGGTAAAGTTTTTGAAAACTATAAAAAATAAGGTTTTGAAAAACAATACATGTATAGTTTTCATAACAACAACATAATTCAATTAAAACACAATAATTTGAAAAACAATTTTTTTTATTTCAAAAATTTCAAAATTTTTGGAAAATTCTTGTGTTTTTTTATGAAATTAGTTGTAATATCTAGTTTCTAATCACTAAACAATCAATGCCCGATCACTATTTCTATCTAGAACTAATTATAACTAGTCCTATGTTCAAAGTCAATGAAATAGAGAGTTTAGAAAAATTTACCTTGAAAGATGAGATTGAGTGGATTTTGATGTTGTTTGCACGATTTTAATGATGCTAGCAAGTTTAGAAGATGATATTTGAAGAGAATTCCGATTAAAAACATTGTTTTGAGGTAAAGTGGAGATATGGAGAGAGTAGAAGAGGAGAACAACGGCAATGAGATAAGAAGAGGGTTTGAGATTTTTAGGAGTTATGCCCGTGTTAAAATCCAGAACCCCAGAGGGTATCAATTCCCCTAAGGGGGAATCGGTTCCCCTTCAAAGGGGGAATCGGTTTCCTCATGAGGGTATCGATTCCCTCTACACCAAAATGCTAAAATTCGATTTTAAACACACAACATGCTAAATTAACTTTCTCTAGTGGTATTGGCAACTCATATATTGAAAATTAATCATGTTCAAACAATCAAATTAATATTTAAACTATATTTGAACATAAAGTTAATTTTCATCAAGAATCATAAACTCCCCCTAACTAATAGAAATGAATGCAATCAAAAATTACTATTCTAAGCGTTTTTCATTTAGTCTTAAAAGTGCTAAAATTATTTTAAACACTAAGTGAATATAGGTTGGTCAAACCTAATTCTCTCCTAAGTGTCCAAAATCTTTCCTTGTCTAAAGGTTTTGTAAAGATATCCGCTAATTGGTGCAAAGTATAAACAAATTCTAGAACTACATCTTCCTTAGCGACATGGTCTCTAATGAAGTGATGTCTTATTTCAATGTGCTTAGTTCTAGAGTGTTGGATGGGATTTTTAGTGAGACAAATAGCACTAGTATTGTCACACTTGATAGGAATGGTACCTACTTCAATTCCATAATCAAAAAGTTGTTGTTTCATCCATAAATTTTGTGCACAACAACTACCAGCTGAAATGTATTCAGCTTCAGTGGTAGATAATGCAACACAATTTTGTTTCTTTGAAAACCAAGAAAACAACATATTTTCAAGGAATTGGCAAGTACCGGAGGTGCTTTTCCTATCTAATTTGTATCCTCCATAATCCGCATCAGAAAAGGCATGCAAGCTAAAGCTAGAGTCTCTAGGATACCAAAGTCCTAAACTAGGAGTGTCCTTAAGGTATCTAAAGATTCTCTTAACAGCTAGTAAATGTGATTCCTTAGGGCATGATTGAAATCTAGCACATAAGCAAACACTAAACATAATGTCTGGTCTACTTGCAGTTAGATAAAGTAGAGATCCAATCATTGACCTATATAATTTAACATCTACACATTTACCTCCTTCATCCAAGTCAAGCTTTGTAGAAGAGCTCATTAGAGTGTCATGAGGTTTCCCATTTTCCAGTCCAAACTTCTTGAGCATATCTTTGACGTACTTAGCTTGATTGATGAAGATGCCATCTTTTCTTTGCTTGATTTGGAGTCCCAAGAAAAATGAGAGCTCCTCCATCATGCTCATTTCGAATTCGCTTTGCATTAGCTTAGAAAATTCTTGGCAAAGAACATCATTAGTAGAACCAAATATTATATCATCAACATAAATTTGAACTACTAATAAATCTTTACCTTTATGCTTTAAAAACAATGTAGTGTCAACCTTCCCTTTTGAAAAACTTTTTTCAATTAAAAAATTTGACATTCTTTCATACCAAGCTATAGGAGCTTGTTTTAAACCAAAAAGTGCTTTTGTCAATTTAAGAACATGATCCAGAAATTTTGAATCTTCAAAACCTAGAGGTTGTTCCACATACACTTATTCTTTTATAAAACCATTTAAAAATGCACTTTTAACATCCATTTGATATAGTTTAAATTCATGAAAACATGCAAATGCTAATAACATTCTAATTGCTTCCATCCTAGCTACGGGAGCGTATGTTTCATCATAGTCTATGCCTCTTCTTGAGTATACCCTTGAGCAACAAGTCTAGCATTGTTTCTCACTATATTACCACTCTCATCAAGCTTATTCCTAAATACCCATCTAGTACCTACAGTAGATTTATTACTAGGCCTTTCAACTAATGTCCATACTTTACTTCTCTCAAGTTGATTTAATTCTTCTTGCATAGCCATAATCCAATGTTCATATTTTAACGCTTCTTTAATATTCTTAGGCTCTATGCATGAAATAAATGCAACATAATTACAAATATTTCTAAGAGAAGATCGAGTTGTTATCCCTTTGGATGGATCACCTATAATCTCACCATCCTTGACATAGTTGTACTCTCTTGGATAAGATACTTCACTTTCTTCAATGGTTGGATTCTCAAGAGGATCATGAGTTACCTCATTTTTTGTTTCTTCCTTTGATGATGGTTCTTCAACGTCATGTCTAACTTCATTTGTATTTATAATACCTACATCATCATTCACACAAGAATCCTTCCTCGGAAGGGGATTATCATCGAAAACAACATGAATAGACTCTTCTACAACTAAAGTTCTTTTATTAAATACTCGATAAGCTTTAGAATTTAAGGAATAACCCAGAAAAATTCCTTCATCACTTTTAGCATCAAATTTGCCAAGGTTTTCTTTACCGTTGTTCAAAATAAAACATTTACATCCGAAAGGATGAAAATAACTAATGTTAGGCTTTTTATTTTTGAAAATTTCATATGGAGTTTTCTTTAAAGTTGGCCTAATCATTACTCGATTTACAACATAACAAGCGATATTTGTGGCTTCCGCCCAAAAATATTTTGGCAAATTATTTTCACAAAGCATGGTTCTAGCCATTTCTTCTAAAGTTTGATTTTCCTCTCAACAACTCCATTTTATTGAGGGGTTCTAGGTGCTGAAAAATTATGGCTAATACCATTAGAATTACAAAACTCAATAAATCCAAGATTTTCAAATTCAGTGCTATGATCACTCCTAACACTAGTTATAGAGTAACCTTTTTCATTTTGGATTATTTTTGAAAATGTGATGAAATTTTCTAATGCTTCATCTTTAGTACTTAAAAATAGAACCCAAGAATATCTAGAATAGTCATCTACCAAGACAAATGAATATTGTTTTCCACCCAAGCTAATAGTCCTAGTTGGCCCAAAAAGATCTATATAGATCAATTGTAATACTCTACTAGTTGATACATCATTAATGGATTTAAAAGAAACTCGCTTTTGTTTTCCTTTAGCACAAGCATCACATATTTTATCATTATTAAATTTTAGTTTAGGCAGCCCTCGAAACAATTCTCCTTGAACTAACCGTTGCAAAACACTCATGCTAGCATGTCCTAGTCTTCTATGCCATAACCAACTATCATGCTCATCCTTTGCAAATAGGCATAAATTAGTCATTTCTATCTAAATGCACCATGTATATGTTTCCTATTCTATGACCAACAAGCATAATCCTATTAGATGCAATGTCAATGACTTTACAACCATTAGTTTCAAATATGACATTGAATCCCTTATCACATAATTGACTAATACTCAAGAGATTATGCTTTAATCCATTCACATTTAAAACATTCTTAATTTGTATGGAAGAGGTATTACCAATAGTACCAATACCTTCAATGTGACCTTTTGAATCGTCACCAAAAGTCACTTCTCCTCCAGTTTTGGCGTTAAGCTCAATGAACTGGCTTTTGTCTCCGGTCATGTGTCTTGAGCATCCACTATCAAGGTACCATGAATTTGGATTTGTTTCCCGTGCCTTGTTGCAATGCTCCTTTTCCTACAAACATAGATTAATTTCTAATTTTTGGTACCCAAATTATTTTGGGTCCATATCCAGTAGTTTCCAAAATCCTAGTCCCCTTAGGTATCCATTTGAGTAGGATATCCTTATCTTTAGTAGTAATGAGCTCTTTAGGAACCCATATACTTCTAACGATTTTTCCATTAGAGGTTCTTTGAGGACCTCTATGATTATAGTTTTTAAAACTTTTTCTAACAAAGTTGGATTTGAATTTTCTCCATTTTTAAAACATTTTGTTCCAACTTTATCAAAAGAAGCTTTAAGATCATCAAATTTCTTTTGATGATCATTATTGATCTTTGAAAGTAAATTTTGCAAATCCAAAATTTTCTTTTCAAACTCTTCTAGTTTGATTTGCAAATCTTTGATTTTACTTTCAAGATCGTTGTTGTTTTTGGATATGAGTTTATTTTCATTTTTCAATTTTGAAACATCATTTTTATATTTTAAAAACAATTTCTCATAATCCAAAGTCAACCCATTATATTCCTCTAATAGCTCATCATAGGATATATCATCAAAATCAGATGAGTTAGAATCTTCCCCGAATGCCATCAAGCACAAGTTTGCTACTTCTTGTTCTTCTTCATCGAAACCTTCTTCATCGCTCCATGTAGCCACATGAGCCTTGTGCTTATTCTTTGATTGACCCTTTCTCTTTAATTATGGGCAATCATATTTGGCATGCTCGTCTTTTTGCATTCATAGCAAATGATCAGGTCCTTCTCTTTTGGTTCATTTTTTAGGCCTTCATTTCGTTTGAATTTTCTCCCTCGGTAAGGTCTCATCATTTTTCTAAACCGTTTGGCAAACAATGCCATTTCCTCAACATCGTCATCTTCATCCGAATCACTCTCATATTTTGTTGATTTGAGAGTAACTCCAATGTTTTTCTTCTTCTCCTTTTCCTTTAGTGTCTCTTCAATCTTATCAAGGTCCACCTCATCTTCAAGTATCATTTCATGAGTGAGGAGTGAACCGATTAGCTCTTCAAGAGTTAAGGACGTTAGGTCCTTAGACTCGATGATTGTTGTCTTCTTTGATTGCCACGATTTTGGAAAGGAGTAGACTAACTTCCTCATAAGCTTTTCATTTGAAATGATCTCTCCATATGATTTGAGACCATTGATAATCGTTGAAAATCTATCCGTCATAGCTTTGATATCTTCATTTGGTTTCATCCTGAAATTTTCATAGCTATACATTAGAATACTAATTTTAGATTTCTTTACCTCATCGGTACCTTCATGAGTGACTTGAAGTTTGTACCATATTTCTTTGGCGGTTGTACAAGATGAAACTCTTATGTATTCATCTGGTCCAAGAGCACAAAATATGATATGGATGGCTTTGGAGTTGAGCTAAAACATTTTTGTCTTTCCTTCACTCCATAATCTTGGATGAGTGAGAGGCTTGATGTATCCTTCTTCTACGACATTCCATGCTCCCATGTCACTTGCTTGAATGAAGTACATCATCCTATTTTTCCAATAGGCATAGTTAGCCCCATTGAAGAAAGGAGGCTTGTTAACGGGCATCGAATCGAGACTGGAGTCAAAGTTTGAAGTAGAGGCCATTGATGACTTTGATTATCGATGTAAATCTTCCCGAATTGACTCAAGAGGCGATTAAACCTTCAAATGAGTTAGGCTCTGATACCAATTATTGAGTTAATCGATTGACGAATATGGCCAAGAGGGGGGTGAATTGGCAATTAAAATTTTGGTGGAAGCTTTTGCATAAAATTGAAAGAAATTTGCACATCGATTTAGAGTGGTTCGACTTTCTCAACCAAAGTCTACGTCCACTACCTTAGCTATCCACACTAAGGATTTTCTACAAATTCACTAATTTGTCTTTCTTTTGAGGACAAAGAGTAACCTTACAAACCCTCAAGAATTATACCCCAAATTCTTGAGAACACTCTCTCCCAAAGAGAACAATACAAATTTGCAAACTTACAAGGAAATCCTCAAAAGGTAGATTGTTTGCACAATTCTAGAACAAAGAAAATAACACTCAAGAATGAATACAATTGAGCACAATAAGTGTTCTTGAAAGAAAAAAATGAATATTGAATGAAAAATAGGCTTGAAATGCTCAAACTTGAGGTTTGATGCTTTCTCTTTGATTCTCTCTTGATTCTAGTTGCTTGATGTTTCTTGTTATTGATCAATGGCTTCTAAGCTTTCTTAAATACACCTCGAATCACTTCTGAACGTTGGAGATCATTAATGAAGTTTTTGGAGCCGTTTAAGTATGAAAATAATTAATACTTCTGCTTGGAGCGTGGGGGGAATCGGTAACCTAATGGGGAATCGGTTCCCTAAGTGTAAAATTCAAATATTTCGACCGTTGAATAGTGGGGGGAATCGGTTCCCTCCGAGCATACTGGAATTCTCAGACCCAAACCATTCAGGGGGAATCGGTTCCCCCTTGGGAGGAATCGGTTCCCTCTGAGCAATCTGGAAATTTTGGCTTTGAAATGGTTCGAAATATTTTGTAAAATTGTTTTGAAATTATTTTAAGACTAAAACTTAATTTTACACTTGAGTAAGGATTAAAAATGACATTTGAAAGATTTGGAATAATATTTTGATATTCGAATAACTATATCGAATATACTTAGAAAATCTTTTTGGAAAATCTTAAAATTCATTTAACTTAATTTGTTATATCGAAATATCAAAATATATTCAACACAAAATTTTATCTTTATGCCCATAAAAATATAACTTTACCCTAACATATATTCAAATCCATATTCATAACTATATAAATATTACTTAATAAAATCTACACATGTAATTATTACAAATCATTAAAACATTATAGACATATCAGATCTTTTCTAACTCATTTCAAAAGATAACCATATTAAAATATTACGAATTTATTAGACGTATACATGTAAACTAGAAATTAAATTAACATTAGAATGTCATTACTGATACAGGTAAATAGTCTTCGATGATTGATGCCAAGGTCGGCTCCTTACTCTACTTCCTTCCTTTATACCTACGCGTAAAACCATCATACTCTAAGAACACACTTAGTGAGACATTTCGTAACTATAGTAAGGCATATAGATATATATAAAATATCATATAAACCATAATTCAAAAAATAATAAATAAAAACGTAAAAGCGGACTTATTAAATCAATTTTATACAAGTAACTTGAAAATCAACAATTTAATATTGATAATTTAAAAATCAACAGTTCATAATCAATGGTGCAGATTCAGCAGTTCAAAAACTAACAATTCAGAAACCATAGATCAAAATAAACAGTTTAAATTCAACAGTTTAAATATAAGGCACTTTATGTCAAATCAGAATATTGAATGAAAGCTTTACTTTCAACGAATCAAATAAACATGTACTTTTCAGATTCATTTAAATCACAAACAAATGTATAATAAATGAGAATGTATTGTATGTGAAACAAGCGTTCGCAATATGCATTTTTACTACAGTAAACAGATTACACTTATAGTACCAGTATCATTATTGTACAAGTAGAACACGACATCACTTTACCAATAATCAATAATCATATATGGTGTTTCACAACGTCAAAACATCGTAGAACCCATAATGGACATATAGTGCTAGTATAATGTACACGAATGTACCAATTTAGTCATTAGTAATTAGAAATCACTCCACCTCATAGCATGCCACTTGTACCAATGACTATCAATGCATATAAAATGGGCCTTTATAGAAATCATACGTCAATCATGTATCAAAATATCAATATAACAGTTTATTGGGCAGTTAATACTCGAAACCATTTAAATACCATTTAGCATATCAATATAAAAATATACCATATTGTGATTGAAATCGTTTTTATTCGAAAACATTTGAGGTTGGTTCATCGCAAGCCATCCTCATATCACATACAATAGTATAACCATAGTAACATACTCACCTGATATACCTTACTATCAAACCTTTACTTTCAATATATGCCTCACTCTTGTACTTTTTTCTTAGCTTTTAGCTTCTTTCGTTCTTGGTTTCGATTACAATTTACACGTGCATTATTAACATAACACATATATTTCAAAACACACATTAGTATTTTACTAACATAGTAGGCGCATAATAGCATAAAATTTGCTAAAAAATCCCTTCGATACTTGTTAAATACTAATTTCATTTCACACGATCAAAGGCAACCTTAATACTTCAAAATATTACTTCGAATCCTTTAATATTCATATCCATCAATAATTTACATGAAATTTCCAATTTCACATTTTAACCTTAAAAATGAATTATTTTAGACTTTATCTTAACATTTCTAAAATATTCAAAATTGTCCATTGCCATTTAGCTTCCATTCAAGCTTCTAACAACATATTCAATCATTCTAACAACTCATTCAAGCATTACAGATCAACTACCAATCATTTTTCGTTTCAAAACGTTATTTCTATACTTTTTAATTTGGTCCCCTAACTTTTACAAACTTCCAAAATGGTGCAAACAACTTTCTAAAGCTTTTGAAATCATCTATTCATCATTTCTAACCTTAGTATAATTTTTCCATAATTTACCCTATTTTTATCCCTTAGGCCGAATACCAAAAGTCACTTTGGCCTTGGTTTCCAACTTGATTCAATCATGAATTCATCTCCTAGACATCATTTCCAATCAACTACAATAAATTCCATATCTATTTCAATTCAAACATCTAATTTCCATAATTTACATGGCTTGATTGAATCTTATATTAATCATTTCTAATGGTTTCCAATCAACTTCCAAGCATGGAAATGAATCAACTACATCAAAATCCATATTTAAAACATCAAAATCTAACATTCATTTCATCCTTACAATTCAAGAACTTAGGGTTTCAATCATAGAAAGCATGAACAAATGATACCCAATGATAGAGAATTTCATGAAGAAAACTTTCTTTTTTATGCTTTCATCCAAAAACCTAACAATTTAGGTTGAAAATTGAAAATAAAATTTTCACATACGTTAAGGGGTCTCATAGCTTGGAGAAAATATGAGGAAGAATGTCTTGAAAATTCCATGTATAAATTGTAAGCCATTTGACCCTTTAATAATTAATCATATGTTTCTCATTCATACACATGTCAAAAATACTCATCATATGGTAAAAAAACCAACACATTAATGACTATCAACTTTGCCCTTGAACTTTCATGTAATTATGATCTCGCCATTTTAATAAAATGGTCCCGATTTAACATGGAAATCATCTTAAATCCAATGGTCCATGTTAAATCCTACTAATCTAAGACATGTAAATGAAATTATTGACCTTACTTAACGATCCTTCAAAACATCTCAAAAATTTGATTTTATCCGATTATCTGAATTTTTCTTAGACTTTATCGCTTAATAGTCATTAATAAAAACTCCATACAAAATATACAGGTAATAAAAAAATTTCATTCTTGGGAGTGAACTATCCATTAACAAGATAAAATTTCTTTTTGGAAAATTAACATTTTAGTCCCTAAGCTTTTCCTAAATTTATACTTTAGATATTAAACTTTCAAAAATTATTTTGGTCACTAGCCAAAATTTTGGGGTATTACACTCAAGCTAAGAGCAAGAATACTTTCTTTTATTTTATCCACATAGTTGGTGACACATGACACCATTTAATTGGTTGAATAAAATTAATTAAAAAATATTACTGGAGAAATAGAAAGGTGATGTGGAAATAAAAAACAAAAAAATTAACATGCCATGCCACATCAGCATTGTCGTTAATGGCTTTGAAAAGAAAATAAAGTTTAGGTACTAAAACAAAATAAAAATGATAGTGTAAGTACTAAAAATATAATTTACCGTTTTAATATTTACTTAATTAGGACAATTTAGTTAGTAGTGTGTTTTAGTGTTTTGCTTTAGTGGTGTGTTGCGTTGTGGACTCATCTTAGTGTGAATAAGGTCAAAACAACCGTAACATGTTTTTAAACATTTTTTAAGATAAATCTATGATAAATATAAGGTAATAACCGTTAAAGACTCTCAATTATTTGAAAATGAATGTTCATATTCCTACATATGTGGTGGTCGAACTCAATATATTAAGGGATAACAACAATCATTTAACGAATGAGGTCATTTGGTTCGTGTTGCTTGTGAACATCTTTAGTCATCCAATTATAAGAAAATCAATTTGATCATTTAACTTTTGAATTGTTCTCATTTACATCATTCCAATGTTAATTATTTAATGCCAACAACAAAATTATTCATTTTGGGTTTTTTGTTTATGAAATTAACTTAAAATTTTAACCTCCTTCCCTATCGACAACATCCTTCACCATCGTTGGTCATCATTTGCGACATAACTAGTAAATGTTTTATTTTCTCTTATATATTTTCATTTCAATTTGATTTTCTCCAAAATCTATAAAACTCAAATCAAATCTTTGGTCTTATCTTAGTTTGATTTGCGATCTCTACAGTCTGATTAACATTAGAATATTCTTTTTTTTACCTTATTCTCCTTTTTTCATAATTCAAATTTGAAAGAAAATACTTTAATGTCGATGAACCAAAGTAAGTACAAAAATATATGTTTGAGATGAAAGTTTCAAGGGGCCTTTTCATAAATTTACCAAAAAATATAAACAACGTGCAAGAATACATGGTCAAGAGGCCTAATGAGAAAAAGTTGCAAATTAAGCGTAGCGATCAAATTAAAATTTATATTGTTTGATGATCAAAATAGAAACATGATATAGGTGACTAAATATTAGTTTACCAAATTTATATGTAATATGCCAAACATGCCAATATCGAATTTCGTTTGATTTTAATATTTTAATACTAAAGTATTGAGATCACTATTAGAATTATGAGCAACAGTAGATTAAAAGAGGATAACATACTGTTTATAGTGACGAAGTGTCAATTTTGAGGATAGAAGTTAAATTGAATGCACTGTGAAGTATGAGAGGTAAATTTATAAATTTTTAATAATCATATATAGAAATCAGTAATCATATATGGTATTTGACAATGTCAAAACATCGTGAAATCCATAATGCACATATAGTGCTAGTATAATGTACACGAATGTACCAGTTTAGTAATTAGTAATTATAAATCACTTCAACTCATCGCATGCCACTTGTACCAATGACTCTCAATGCATATACAATGGGCATTTATAGAAATCATATGTCAATAATGTATCAAAAATCAAGATAATAGTGCATTGGATAGTTCATACCCGAAACCATTTAAAAATCAATTAGCATATCAGTATAAAAATATATCATATTATGATTGAAATCGTTTTTATTAGAAAACATTCAAGTTTGGCTCATCACAAGTCATCCTCATATCACATACAATAGTAGAAGTATAGAAATGCACTCACCTGATATGCCTTACTATCAAACATTTACTTTCGATATATGCCTTACTCTTGTACCTTTTCCTTAGCTTTTAGTTTGTTTCGTTCTTGGTTTTGATCACAATTTACATGTGCATTATTAACATAACACATATATTTCAAAGCACATGTTAGTAATTTACTAACATAGTAGGTGCACAATAGCATAAAATTTGCTAAAAATACCTTCGATACTTGTTCAATACTAATTTCATTTCACATGATCAAAGTCAACCTTAATACTCCAAAATATAACTTCGAATCCTTTAATATTCATATCCATCAATAATTTACACGAAATTTCCAATTCCACATTTCAACCTTAAAAATGAATTCTTTCATATTTTATCTCAACATTTATAAAATATTCAAAATTGTCCCTTTCCATTTAACTTCCATTCAATCTCCTAACAACATATTCAATCATTCTAACAACTCATTCAAGCATTACACATCAACTACCAACAATTTTGCAATTCAAACACGTTATTTATATACTTTGTTATTTGGTCCCCTAACTTTACAAACTTCCAAAATGGTGCAAATAACTTTCTAAAGCTTTTGAAATCATCCATTCATCATTTCTAACCTTAGTATATTTTTCCATAATTTTCCCCTATTTTATCCCTTAGGTCGAATACCAAAGGTCACTGTGGCCTTGGTTACCAACTTGATCAAGCATGAATTCATCTTCTAGACATCATTTCCAATCAATTCCATATCAATTTCAATTCAAACATCTAATTTCCACAATTTACCTGGCTTGGTTTAATCTTGTATTAACCATTTCTAATGGTTTCCAATCAACTTTCAAGCATGGGAATGAATCAACATCATCAAAATCCATATTTAAAACATCAAAACCTAACATTGCCTTCGTCATTCGAATTCAAGAACTTAGGGTTTCAATCATAGAAAGCATGAACAAAGTACTAAATGATAGAGAATTTCATGAAGAAAAATTTTCTATTTCATTCTTTCATCCAAAAACCTAACAATTTAGCTTGAAAATTGAAAATAAAATTTTCTCATACGTTAAGGGGTCTCATAGCTTGGAGAAAATATGAGGAAGAATGTCTTGAAAATTCCATTTTTAAATTGTAAGCCATTTGTCCCTTTAATAATTAAAATGAATTAAAAACTCATTTTAATGTCAAATGACCATTTTGCCCTTTAATCATAAGTTTCTCATTCATCCACATGTCAAAAATACTAATCATATGGTCAAAAATAAACCAACACTTTAATGACTATCAACTTTGCCCTTGAACTTTCCCGTAATTATGATCTCACCATTTTAATCCAATGGCCCGATTTAACATGGAAAATCATCTTAAATCCAATGGTCCATGTTAAATACTGCTAATATAAGACATGAAAATGAATTTATTGACCTTACTTAATGATCCTTCAAAATATCTCAAAAATTTGATTTGATTATCCGAATTTTTCTTAGACTTTATTGCTTAATAGTCATTAATAAAAACTCCATACAAAAATATCCAGGTAATAAAAAATTCCATTATTGGGGATGAACTGTCCGTTTACGGGATGAAATTTCATTTTTGTAAAATTACTATTTTCATACCTGAGCTTTTCTCAAATTTATAATTTAGCTATTAAACTTTCAAAAATTTCATTTTGGTCATTAGCCAAAATTTTGAGGTATTACACTCAAGTTAAGAGAAAGAATACTTTCTTTTATTTTATCCCCATAGTTGGTGACACATAACACCATTTAATTGGTTGAATAAAATTAATTAAAAATATTGACAAAGAAATAGAAATGTGGTGGAAATTAAAACAAAAACAAAAAATTTAACATGCCATGCCACATCAGCATTGTAGTTAATGGTTTTGAAAAAAAATAAAGTTTAGCTACTAATTAAAATAAAAATGATAGTGTAAGTACTAAACATATAATTTACCCTTTTAATATTTACTTAATTAGGACAATTTAGTTAGTGGTGTGTTTTAGTGTTTCGCTTTAGTGGTGTGTTGCGGTGTGCGATCTGCGCCGTGGACTCATCTTAGAGTGAATAAGGTCAAAACAGCCGTAACATGTTTTTAAATATTTTTTAAGATAAATATAGGATAAATATAAGATAATATCTATTAAAGATTCTCAATTATTTGAAAATGAATGTTCATATTCCTACATACGTGGTGGTCAAACTCAATATATTAAGGGATAACAACAATCACTTAACCAATGAGGTTGTTTGGTTCGTGTTACTTGTGAACATTTTTAGATGGTTAGAGACATGAATTAAAAATGGATAAGTTACATGTTTAGTCATCCAATTATAAGAAAATCAATTTGATCATTTAACTTTTGAATTGTTCTCATTTACATCATTTCAATGTTAATTCTTTAATGCCAACAACAAAATTATAAATTTTGGGTTTTTTATTTATGAAATCAACTTAAAAATTTAACCTTCTTCTCCATCGACAACATCCTTCACCATCGTTGGTCATCATTTGCGACATAACTAGTAAATGTTTTATTTTATCTCATATGTTTTTATTTCAATTTGATTTTCTCCAAAATCTATAAAACTCAAATCAAAGCTTTGGTCTTATCTTAGTTTGATTTGCGATCTCTACCGTCCGGTTAACAATAGAATATTCTTTTTCCCCTTATTCTCGGTTTTTCATCATTAAAATTTGAAAGAAAATACTCTAATGTCGATGAACCAAAGTAAGTACAAAAATATGGGTTTGAGAGGAAAGTTTCAAGGGGACTTTTCATAAATTTACCAGAAATATAAACAACGTGCAAGAATGAACGGTCAAGTGGCCTAATGAGCAAAAGTTGAAAATTTAGTGATCAAAATAAAATTTATGTAGTTGGATGATCAAAATAGAAACATGATATAGGTGACTAAATATTAGTTTACCAAATTGATATGTAATACACCAAACATGCCAATATCGATTTTCGTTTGATTTTAATATTTTAATACTAAAGTAATGAGATAACTATTAGAATTATAAGCAACAGTAGATTAAAAGAGGTTAACAAAAATGTTTATAGCGACGAAGTGTCAATTTTGAGGATAGAAGCTAAATTGAATATACTGTGAAGTATGAGAGCTAAATTGACATCATCGATTTTGGTCCTAATAGTTATTATCATATCATTGTTCTAGTTAATGACTAAATCCAGGATGTTACATTGTCATAAATATTTATTATATTACAAAATGCTTATAAATTGGTTCTTTAAGATTAAACTAGGTATAATGACAAAAGAATGCTCCTATCCTTTGTTGAATAATCATTTTGGTCCCTATTTTTTTGGGAGCATTTTGACCTCCAATATTTTAGCTTTAGATTAAAAAGTCTCTCTTTAGATAAAAATTGTTAGTCAACAAATAGTTAATATTCCAAAATAAGGATATTTTCCCTAAAATTAAATGGTGAGAACTAAAATATTTCCAAAAAAAAGAATAAGGACTAAAATGGTTATTTAGTCAAATCTTAAAATATTTTTACCCTATAGTAAAATTTTGGAACTTTGAGAACTAAAATACTGTAACAAAAAGAATAATAACTAAAATAACTATTTAACAAAATTGAAAGACATTTCTTTGACATTATACCATTAACCTAATACTTTCCACAGTTTGGTTCAATTCCCTCACGTCAATCCCATTATTTTTCGGGATATTCAACCTTAATTTAGCATGTAAATAAATATAAAAAAGGTTAACTATGATAATTAAAAATACATAGAGTTAGCTACAAGCCAAAAAGGAAAGAAAAGGGGAGCTGAGAATAAAAAAGGCCACTCGGCCAAGGCTCATTTGGAGCCTCCCCGTCAACAGCACCATCAGTCCATTACTAAAACCACCTAAATGCCCGCTGCCAACGACACTTACGCGTACTGTCGGAGGAAAAATTATTAGACGGTTCGACTCTTCACGTTATCTGTGATCTAAATTAATAATAATTTTCCATATCATTTTTTTCAAGGTGAATCTTCATCTCAGTCTTACATGTAAATAAAGAGTAGATGATTATTTAGAAGTTATTTTAAAATTTATAATTATCATTCACTGGGATCATAGATAACGTGGTGAGCCGAGATTATAAAATAATTTTCCTGTAAGAGGCCTTTCTGCCACTGCCACCACACACAGCTACCCCGTCCATTTACTCACTGCTCATCCAACAAAAACAGCCTTCTACAACCTTCACAAACCCATTACCCATCGACTTCCCTCACGTGAGCCTTGACGTCAACCCTTTTACCGTTGTCCCTTAACTCATACCCAACCGAGGCACCAAGACCTGCAAATGGTAACCCAAACTATGTCATTGGAATATTCGGTGGATGACTCGTAGCACACTCAACTCAATATTCTTAGATGTTTGTACTTCATGTGGGCCATCAACTCAAAATAACAACTATCTTGACGTGCCAAGTTTTGTAAAATTTCTAAAGCTATGCCAAGGAAATCACTTTGGTTGGAAAGCTGTAATTTACACGACATTTTTAAAATGGGATAAAAACATACATATTGTTAGAGAAAAGTAATAACTTTATGGAGACGTAAGTGTAAAGTTGGATGGCCATATATACTTAACATTTCATATGGTCTCTCTTTGAATTTAAGGCCCCATAATCAGTTAGACGCGAGTGCCTCCCCTATTCGATGGTTTTTTAGCTTTGGAGTACTTGTCCATCGTTTTAAGGAATCCCCTCAAATAATGGAGTTAAAACCAAATCCAGAAACCCCAAGATTTTAAGAGACTGATTGAAATTCTAATAGATTAACTATGGTGAAATAGATTCTAAGGTAGCGTTTGGTTGGAATGAATCCCTTGGAATTGGTGGAAATTAGAATTCAATTCCACCACTTTCCCATGTTTGGTTCAAGTTTTCCAAGGGAATTGAAATCCTCATGACTTCAACTTTCCATCAAATGAGGGAAAGTGAATTCCATCCAAGAATGGATGGAATTCAATTCCCTTGTTGGAGGGAATTGAAATTTGACTATACTACCCTCATCAATCTTTTGGTAACTTATTCATATATTGAATAAAAATATTTTTTTATTATTTTGGGTTGGGTCGGGTTTCTAATTCATATATTCGGGTCGGGTGAAACTTTATTTTGGTCGGGTCGGGTCGGTTTTTTTAAGTGTGATATTTGGGTTGGGTCGAGTTCTGGTTTAGGGTGAAAAATACCCGGCCCGAAAATATATATAATTTTACCTTACATATTTAGGAATAATTACAATAATACCCCTCTATATATAATTTTTTCAATTAAGTCGTTGTTTTTATTGAATAAAAATAATTTTTTTATTATTTCAGGTCGGGTCGGGTCGGATTTCTAATTCATATATTCGGGTCGGGTCGGGTAAAACTTTATTTTGTTCAGGTCGGGTCGTGTTTTTTAAGTGTGATATTCGGGTCGGGTCGAGTCGGGGTTTTTAAGTGTGATATTCGGGTCGGGTCAGGTCGGGTCAGGTTTAGGGTGAAAAAACTAGATCCGACCCGAAAAAATATATAATTTTACCTTATATATTTAGGAATAATTACAATAATACCCCTATATATATATATATATTTTTCAATTAAGTCAATGTTTTTATTGAATAAAAATAATTTTTTTATTATTTCGTGTCGTGTCGGGTTGGGTTTCTAATTCATATATTGAATAAAAATAGTTTTTGATATATTTTTTGGTAACTAATTAACATACTCTGATTGTAATGTATCGAAATATTGTTCTATCTTTTGATAACTTATTAACATATTTTGATTGCGATGATTTTAACTTATGATGTTTATTAGCATGATTTTTATAATTTATTGAAATGAATAATCAATCAATAAAATGAAAATGTAATATTTTTTAATTTTTTAAAATATATTACTACATGTAAGTTGTAAAACAAACTAAAATAAAGCAAAAAAACAAGAAGGACAATTCTATCATTTTACATTATTGAAATCAAACATGATATGGAATTGGATTCCAATTCCTAACAGATTCTATTTCCTTCACAAATTCTAATTCCCTCATAAATATTCCGGCGAACCAAACGCCAATTAAGTGTGTAGGAATCCTTGAGAATCTATGAAAGAGTACAGTGGCTTTAAAGTATGCATGCATGGCAATTATGATCTATATGACGGACATCACATGTTGCTGCAAGGTTAGGATGGACCCAATGGGTGTAGCTGGGGCTGGTCAACTCCTTTTTATATTTTTATTAATTAAAATTTTATAAATTTAGCATAACCTAAAACTTATAAATTTAGCTTACCTTAACGTACAATCCAGATGTTCTTTCCCTTTTCCAAGATAAGAACTCATGGAATCATTTACCTACTTTGGATTTTTTTTTCTCTTCTTTTAACACTCTGAATAAAGGAAGAGTCTACAAAGCACGTCGCATACCGCAACGTACTACTAAAGCGACGTACCGAAATACACCACAATCAAATTTGTTTTTATTATGTTTCAAAAGTATTGAATATTTTTAAAATTAATCATTAATTAAAATTTAATTTTACCATTAAAAGAATTATAATTAAATAATGATTTTTAATTAAAAATAATAATTAATTTAAGTAAATTAATTTATTTAGAATTAGAAATTAGAAATTATTTAGGTTAAGAATGACCATTAACAATAGTCATTGTCGGACACCTTAATTCGTCAGAAAACACGTTGAAAAATTCGTTGAAAAATATTATATTACAATGACTCGTGCAACCTTACTCTACACGGAAATTAATGGTTTTCGAAGCAGAATTATCGGCATACTCCTGGAAAGGCTGAAACAACCAGGGACCATGACATGCAAGTATATGCATTATTCTCAAGGGGAAAAAAGCAGCTTAGAATGAATCTGACAAGCAAAGCAACAACCTGAAAGGTTTGTGATGAAATGCGTTCCCCTGAGTGCTTAATACTTGTGCCCGTCGACGGAAATATGATTACCATGGCCCTGAACAGTTTAAAAGACAGTCAATACGCAGGCAGATTATGAATGCAAATGTGCAGACGATGAATGGACATATAACAAGTTGATTATTTTGCAATAGCTTCGATATTCCCTCTATGCTTAGCTTGAGCTAAACATAAGTAGAGCAATACAAAGAATTAGAGGTGGTTGCAACCTGATAGAAATTTGAAAAGAATGGTAATGCTTTCGGATAATTTTGATCGATTCCGCATGATTTCTCGACCAGTCCCCACCAACTGCAAAATCTAGACTGTATTATCCAACTGTTTGTAATTCTGATTATGCTTCTCTGTTTAATAAGCAGAGGAATTGACGACATCCGAATCACAAGGGGAAACAGGAAGGGTGCCGGCGGACTTTCTGCACAGCTTTTCCTGGGCGGCCGACTACTGTGAGTACTGGGTGACTGTTGGGCGATGGCATTCCGGGCGACGACAAACGGTCACAATTGATTTGAAATATAATAATTTTTACGAATTTTCGACATGTTTTACGACGAGTTAAGGTCTTTGGTGGGGACTATTATTTATGATTATTCTTAACTTAAATAATTTACAAATCTAAATTCTAAACAAATTAATTTACCTAAATTAATTATTATTTTTTATTAAAATCATTATTTAATTATAATTCTATTAAAAATAAAACTAAATTTTAATTAATGATTAATTTTAAAAAAACCACTTCTTTTAATATTTATATAATAAAGATAAATTTAGTTATAGTATGTTTCGATACATTAATTTAATGGTATGTTACTGTATGCGATGTGAGTTTAATCTCCAATAGAAAAGATGCGATTTTGGTTGTCCATCGGAATCTTTCCCTTTTCTGCTTCAACCCTTTGCATTTGTGCCTGAAAAATTGCTCAAACTGTCAATTTTGAAACAGTAATTCAAGTTTGAAAATCGAAACAAACCGATTCCACATAATTTTAAAAAATAAAAAAAATCGGATTTAATAATTTTAAATTAAAGATAAATTACATATTTAGTACTTAAATTATTAGTTTTGATCTATTTTAGTATTCAGAATTTTAATTTTTCAAAATTATACATAATGTTTAGTTTTCATTTTATTTTAGTACTCACACCATTTAAAACTTAACAAACGGGCTGATAGGACATAGTTCCAGTGGACAAACGACCAATCTGAATGGTGGACCACGAGAGAATGACAAGTCGACAAATATAGTATAGTTTTAGACCCATTGGATGATTGACAAAGGAGATCAGAGGATGAAGAAGTCAAAGAACCCATCATCGATTGGGGAGATTGAGACATTTTTCGATGAAACAAAGGCCGAAATCATGTTCAGGGGATCGAAAAGCTACGAGCTGGAAAATTTAGGCTTTATTGAAAGACGAATGCGATGATTGACGACAATAGATGTGGCTGTCGGCGAGCCCGTCCATTAAGTTTTTAATGACATGGTACTAAAATGAAACAAAAACTAAAAGTTGTGCATGAGTTTTAAAAAATTGAAATTATAAATACTAAAATAAATTAAAATTAATAATTTAAATACTAAATACGTAATTTGCTTTTAAAACAAATACCGCGTCTAGAAAATGTGATGAATACTAATCTTATGTGAAAAAAAGCCTACAATTTATAAATGATAATATTGCATAATTTATTGATCATATTTTTTTAGAAAGAGATTAATCACTCCACAAACACATAGTTCTAAGAGTTCTGGTTATTTAAAGAGTTAAGTTAAAAATATAATAATGTTTTGATTTGAGATGTTAGTGTGTTTAATTGAACTTATCATTTATAATATTTTTCGGTATATATTATTTATAATATATTTATAATTTCATTTATAATTTTATAATTTTATGTATTTATATATTTAATATTCTAAACTAACATTTGTTATTTAAATTAAAATTATATATATTTATAATGAATTTAATCTCAAATTCAATATATAAATCATATAAAATAATTTAATCAAATAGAATTTAAAATAGTTAGATTTCGGTTCTTCTTAAATTTAAGATTTTATAATAATATTTGATCAAGTTTAAGGATGCTTTCGATTTTATAAATTTTAGGTTATTTTCATTTTCTTAGAAAATAAAAATGTTCAGAAAAACATGTTTGGTTGTTAAATTAGAAAATGATTGCTGGACAACGAAAAAAAATAAGTGAAACTATGAAAAATAAAAAACATGTTTTCATATTTTCATTAAATTATTTTGGAAATTTGAAAATAGGAAAACATGATATTTAGATTTTTAACTTACACGGATTTGTAAAAAATCAATGTAGTCCGTGAACTATTTTGTACTCAATTTGATCCTTACACTAATTTTTTTAATAATTCAATTTTGTAGTATTCTTATATTTAATCTATTAAATATCTTAATAATTATTTATATTTTAAGTTTTAAATAATTTCTTAATTTTCTAAAAAATTAATTAACTTCTTAAACTTTTTAAAAGAATCAATTAGACCCTCGAACTTAGCCAAAAAATAATTAAGCTCATCTACCGCATCATTGTCCATCATGTACTACCAGAATAGCATTTTGAATTATCACATCATTATTATAGATCGACATGTAAACTTTATGAACTGTTATATAAACGTCATGAGGATCAACATTTATTTTCGTTAGTCAAAGGGTTAGATTGATTTTTTTCTCAATTTAAGGGTCACATTGAGTGTAAAAAAAGTTCAAGGACTACATTAATTCCCCCCAAATGTTTGAGGGTCTTAAATACCACTAATATATATTTTATTTTAATGACACTTTTGTGTGCACTTATTTACAACAAGTTTTGTGTGTATTTTTTTATTTAATTGATTTTCAATATGCATTAACACTATATTCTTCTTATAAACTAAAATAATTTTGTGTTATAAAATTTCTTATCAATTTAGTGTTTTATATTTGCATAACTCACATATTAAATTTATGTAATCAAATATTTTAATATAATTGTTTAATAACTATTTGTTTATCTCTATGGTTAAAAAATAGGTACCAATTATATTTTATTTATTTTTATTTTGAATTAAAATTTTCATTTATAACCTTCTAACTTTTAAAAAATTGAAAATAAAAATTATTTTCTAAAATAATTTTTTTTTTAAACCAAACAGGCCCTATGTTTTATTGTCAAACTGCGTTAAGCTTGATTACAATTCTAAAGAACCTATTTAACTCACCATTTTTTGACTCTCAATGTAGTTTCGTTCCATTCATTTAATTAAGGGTAAACAACACGGTTGGTCACTAATTTTGGGGTAGTTTTCATTTTTACAACTGATGTTTCAAAAGTTACAAATAGGTCACTAACTTTATCGATTGGTTACAAAATAGTCATTGGACGTTAACAGACGTTAAGAGGTCTGATGAAAAACACACCTAGAACGTTAAGTGCTGACATGGAATGAGTTGAATAGGTTGATTCCCACGTGAAATACCCCAATAACTCTAGCGTTCACCCCTCTTCTCCTTTTCTATTTAATCCAAGCACAAACCAACTTTAAAACTAGGGTTTTATTTTTACAAATCTTCTTACAAATTTGGGTCTTAAAATTGTAAGACAAATCCTTGAAGATGGAAGACTCAATCGATGTTTCGTTTTGCAAATGTGGATGCCCAACGAAGGTGGCCATCACTTGAACAAATGAAAATTGTGGAGAAGGTTCTTTGGTTACAGAAACTACAAGAAGAAGATGAGCAAAAAGTTTCATTTTTTTAGATGGATCCTCCCATGGTGCCTCGAGCAAGGTTTGTGTGCTTAGAGTTGTTGAAAAAACTAAGAAAAGTGGAAAGGGAAAGAAGAAATGAGATTTTTTTAATTTTTGCATTGTTTTTATGTTTGTATTTGCTTTGGCTTAGTAAATGAAAAATGTTTGGGTGTGACGTCTATGTTCTTGGAAAGGGAATGATACTTTGGATGAAGGTTTTTGCTTCACTTTAATGGTTTTCAAAAGGGAATGATGGAATGAAATTTTTTGTAAGGATGGTTTGTGTAACATCCCAACACCAGGTTGTGACCAAATTGGTTTTCAGTTCAGGGCTTATGGAAAATTTTGTGTAGGACTGAATAACAAAAAAGGATAATTGGAAGGGCAAAATGGTTTTTGACCAATCAATGAATTAAAAATGTATTATGGTGATATATACTGGAGATTGAAAGAAAAGGGAAAATATATCCAGAGAACTCTTATTCCTCTTTTAGTCGTGAGCTACCAAAAGCAAATGTGAGTTTCTTGCTAGTTATTATTCATTGAATTTAAGTTTGGGAAGGGCTCGACAGAGTGGTGACAAGGAGACTAGACTTAGAGTGTGCTCGTTGAATGTAGGCACATTAAATGCTAGGCTTCTGGAGCTGACCGACGCACTTAATAATAGGAAAAGATTTTGCATGTATCCAGGAGACTAGTGGAAAGGGGCTCGCGCCAGAGAGTGTAATGGGTACAAGTTGTGGTATTCAGGCGTAGATAATCCTAGAAATGGGGTGGGTATCTTGGTTTCCCTAGGCTCAAGGAAAGTAGTTGAAGTTGGTAGATACCGGGATAGGATCATGATGATTAAGGTTTTATAGAAGGGAAGTGGTGAATGTCCTTTCAGTGTACGCCCCATGTTGGCCTAGGGAGGGGGAGAAACGTTGCTTCTGGGATCAGTTAGATGTACTTAGGAGAATTCCGGAGGACCAAAGAGTTTTCATAGGGGAGACTTCAATGGCCATATAGTAGTACAACCGACGGGTATGACGGTGTTCATGGGGGTTTCGGTTTTGGTAGCAGGAACGATGAGGGCGTACGTTGCTTGAATTTGCTACTACTCACGATTTGGTGATCACTAACTCCTTATTTAATAAGAGATGCGAACTTGATTACGTTTCATAGCGGGACATTGTACCCAAATCGACTACATCCTGGCCGAAATCGGGATCGATGGGCTTGCTTTGACTGTAAGGTGTCCCCTGAAGAGGCATGTGCATCGCAACACAAATTGTTGGTTTTGGTGTTCCGCGTACCGCACGGGCGGAACACTCATAGGAGGGCTAAACTGGGTAAACCTAGGATCCTTTGGAAGAAGTTACATGGAGCGACAGCTGATGACTTTAGGAGTAAGGTTATGTCTAATACAGGTTTGGAACTACAAACTCAAATAATGCAGATTTGTTATGGAAAATATGCAAATTCCATCAGAGAGGTGGGCAAAACACCCTGGGGTTGTCGACAGGGAAGGCCAAGGAACATAAAGAATCGTGGTGGTGGAACGACGATGTCCAAACTAAGGTGAAGACAAAGCAAACTTGCTTCAAGGAGTTTCTACAATGCAATGACGACGAAGAAAGGTCGAGAGCTAAACAAGATACAAGGAGGCAAGCGGGAAGCCAAGAAAACGGTGGCTAAAGCAAAGGATAAGGCATACGAGGAAATGTACAAGAGATTAGACACCAAGGAAGGACAAAACGGCATCTCAGGCTTGCAAATCTAGGGAGAATAGGAAAAAGGATCTAGGTAGCATTAGATTTATTAAGGACAACAATGGTGTTCTTATAGCGAAAGATCATGATATTAAGAGGTTTGGGGTAATTACTTCTTTGATTTATTTAATGACGGTGCCTCTCCCAGTAGAGAAAGTATCGTTGATGGGTCATCCGACCATCATACTCGGCCAATGACTGCCCTACAAGTAGGATTGGGTTTGAGGAAGTCAAATGGCTCTTAGAAAGATGGGAAGGGACAAAGCTGTCGGTCCTGATCAAATTCCTATCACTGTGTGGTTGGCCCTAGGAGAAGAGGGAGTTAAGTGGTTGACCAACATCTTTAATATTATTTTAGAGACTGCCAGATGCCAGAGGAGTGGAGAGAGTCCACGGTGATACAATCTATAAGAATAAGGAGATCCCCAACGTTGTGGTAACTACAGGTATTAAACTACTCAGCATACCATGAAGCTATGGGAAAGGGTGATAGAGGCTAGGTTGAGACAAGTTACTAGGGTTTCAGAAAACCACTTTGGCTTTATGCCAGGCTGGTCTACCACGGAGGTGATTCATCTACTTCGACGACTTATGGAGAAATATAGGGAAAAGTCTAGAGATCTTCACATGGCGTTCATTGACCTTGAGAAGGCTTATGATAGCGTTCCCGCGATACGATCTGGAAGACTTTGGAAAGACGGATCCCAACTATTATATCCGGACGATTCGTGATATGTATTGTAGATCTACTACATACGTCAGGACTACAGTTGGCGACTCCGAGGCATTCTCGGTGGAAATCGGACTCCACCAGGGGTCGGCTCTTAGCCCTTACATCTTTGCCTTGATTATGGATGACATCTTTTGTGCGGCACCAGACGGTGTACCATGGTGTATGCTTTTCGCTGACGACATTGTCCTAGTGGCTGAAACAAAATCTGAGTTGAATAGTAGACTGGCTACCTGGAAGACTGCTTTGGAAGAAAAGGTCTAAGGATCAATATTGATAAGACAGTATTTATGTTCAAACTTCAGTAGGGACCAAAACGAAGACGAAGTATGTATAGAAGGACACGTTCTCCCCTCAAAGGATTGTTTCAAGTACCTAGGGTCTATGATACATAAGATGGGGGTGTAGATGATGACGTTACACACCGTATAAGGCGGGATGGCTAAAGTGGAGGGCGCTACTGGAGTTTTGTGAAGAAGGTGCCTCTAAAACTTAAGGGAAAATTTTATAGAATGGAAATAAGACCATCACTATTGTATGATCAGAATGTTGGGAAACCAAGAAGGATCATGTAGGAGGATAGAGGCCACAGAAATGAGAATGCTTCGGTGGACATGCGGTAGGACTCTGTGGGATATGACAACAAACTCTGCTTTGGATGTCCTTGGGGTGGTGCCTGTTTCCGAGAATTGAGGGAAGGAAGACTACGGTGGTTTGGGCATGTCCTCAGGCTACTACATCTGATGTGGTCAGGAGGGTAGATCGATTACAGTCGACGGTGCCAGAGGAGGACGACCAAGGCGGAAGTGGGAAACTGCTTGAGATCTGATTGATGGATTTAGCCCTTACCGAGGACATGACCTCTGATAGGAAAGTATGGAGACTTAAGACTAGGATAGTTGAGTAGTGGGTCACATCTCTAGGGTGTATCATCTCTGTCTTCTTTTAATGCCTTTGTAGTAATTTACATAACTTCTACTTTTTATCCGTTTCTGTTATTGGTATTTTGAAGGCTTAGAACTGGGCTTGCTATCGTTTGACTTCTGTGTATCATTCTCTTCACTTTTAAATTTAGTCGGGTCTTACGTTTCTGTCTATATACAAAGATTACTGCCCATTACAGACGCATATGATATTAACGATATTAATGACTGCATATGAATACTGTACAACTATGTATTTATGTATTTTTAACATGCATTGCATTTTATCTATATTTTAATTTTCTAAATGCCGGAGGTCTTCCACGGAAGCTACTCTCAACCTGGCGTTGGGGGCAGCCTACTACCCTACCTCCCCCTTACCCCATTGCATATGGGAATCGGGTTTTGTTATTGTTGTTGTTGTTGTAAGTTTGGGTTATGTTCCTTAGATGATACTTAAGCTTAAGGAAAGCTTAAGTTGTCTTAAAACCATAAGATGAAGGAGTTAGAAATGATTAAAGATAAGAGGGTGATAAGTGAATCTTGGAAGAGAGTTAGTAATAAAGTTTGAGACTAAATTTGACTTGCCATCAGTTAGATTAAGGAATATGAAGTGTTAGAATTAAAATTAGTGTATGTTGGAAATTTTGTAGAATTCTTGAATTCAAGATATAGGATGAGATTTGGAGATAAGGGTGTGTTATGAATAAATTGATTTGAGTATGTGTATTTGAGTTTAAGGGTATGAAAGGGATTAAGAAATAAAGGATTTAAGTTGATATTGGTAAATTTCGGGTTTAAAAAGTGACTTCTAAGCTATGAGTATCGGTACTGATTCATTCATGGATACTTCAAGGTAAATAAGTGATAATTGGGGTGTGGTTATCGATACTGGTTGAACATCGATAGCATAAGCCAAAATTTGACAAGTTATTCAAGGGTATCGATACCAAGGGTACCGATACCGTAAGGCAATTATTGGTACTATTTAAAATAAGGATTACAAAATCAAAAAGGGTATCGATACCATAACTAGGGAAGTATCAGTACCACATGGGGTACCGATACTACTCAAAGTGGAAAATAATATAAATCCTTTCGTTTAGCTTGAGTTATTAGGGATCGAATTATAATACTTAGAATTCTAATATGGATATCAAAGGTATGATTGTGTAGATATCGAGCATAAGCAAGTTCCGGAACGACCAAAGAGTTAGGATCAATCAAGAGAGATAAAGTCATAGAAGTTTATTTGGATTAAGTGAAGCTAACGTGAGTGCATCCTATAGCATAAATATAATTTTATGGAAAAGACTTGTGATAAGTCTATTCCTTTGTATAATTTCATGGTCCAATAGTTATTACATATACCTCATGATCATTATAAGACATGTATAAAGGTATATGTTTATATGCTTTGATACATGCTATATGATTCATGTGAACATAATCAAATAACATAAGCTATATGATATGATTAATGATTATATGAACATGTGATATGTGGTATGAGATAAGACATATGTGATTAAGATAAATGACATGAGTACATGATATGTGATGAATTAGTGGTTATAGATATATGGAACATATAAATATTCAAGCCCATGTTATGTGATGAGAGTTATAGGTATAGTTGGCATGCCAAGTCGAGGGTTATATGAAGTCCTTCGGGATATATACGAGGTCCTTCGGGACATACATGAGGTCATTCGGATAAATTTTATACGCCACTCAATGGACCCTTATACGCTGTAGTGATAACATATGTGCACAACCTTAATGTACTCACATGCCTTAAGTTATCAATAATGTACATGGCACATAAAAATAAAAAGAGTTTATGTTATTATAAGATATCATGTTATTATTATTAATGATGGAACATATGTGACATGATTAAATAGTGACATGATAATTGTGATTGCATATGGAATGATTGGATTGCATGTTCATACTTTAGTAAATGCATTATTTTATTATATTCCTCACTAAGTCAATGACTTAGCATGTGAGTGTTTCACACGTAGGTACTGAGAAGCAAGGGGATCAAAACTAGGATCTGCAGAAAAACATACCTCTACCCGAAGATCAGAAGTAATTTACACAGTATGCTTTTGTTGTAATAATATGTTGGCATACAAACGAAGTTGTGAGTTACGTATGCTCTGATCGATTTTGTAATGCTTTGAACATACTTATGTAAATTAGTTTACTTTATTTTAATGAAAGTTTAAATTTTTCATGATTTTTATAAGTGTAAAGGTTTTTGAAAGGTCCATATGACATCTCGAATATGTATTCGGGTTGGGTACAGTTGGGGTATTACATTTAATGGTATCAGAGCTGTGGTTTAGCCGATTCTAGGTATAAACTGAAGTCTAGAGTGTCTTTAAATGTATACATGCCAACAAATAGTGAAAACTTCTAATCGATAAGGGTAACTAGTATGCTGGTTTGCTAATAGAGTTATATGATTATATATTATTAGATGTATGTTGAGTTAATCGTTTGACGAATATGGCCAAGAAGAGGTGAATTGGCAATTAAAATTTGGTGGAAGCTTTTGCAGAAATTGAAGAATTTGCACAGCGATTTGAGTGGTTCGACTTTCTCAACCAAGTCTACGTCCACTACCTTAGCTATCCACACTAAGGATTTCCACAAATTCACTAATTTGTCTTTGTTTGAGGACAAAGAGTAACCTTACAAACCCTTAAGAATTATACCCCAATTCTTGAGAACACTCTCTCCCAAAGAGACAATACAAATTGCAAACTTACAAGGAAATCTTCACAAGGTAGATTGTTTGCACAATTCTAGAACAAGAAAGAACACTCAAGAATGAATACAATTGAGCACAATAAGTGTTCTTGAAAGCAAAATGAATATTGAATGAAAAATAGGCTTAAATGCTCAAACTTGAGCTTTGATGCTTCTCTTTGATTTCTCTTGATTCTAGTTGCTTGATATTTCTTGTATGATCAATGGCTTCTAAGCTTGCTTAAATACACCTTGAATCACTTCTGACGTTGGGGATGATTAGTGAGTCAATATAGCCGTTTAAGTATGAAAACAATTAGTTAAAACAGTTGGGAGCATCAGTGCATCGATGCATACCCATGGTGCATCAGTACATCAGTGTAAAATTCAAATATTTTGACCATTGGACCCTTAGTGCATCGGTGCACTAAGAGTGCATTGAAGCATCAAGTGCATTTGATGTTTCAAAATAGCCAGAGTGCATCGATGCATGGCTGGTGCATCGATGCTCAATGCATTCGATGTTTTCATAAAATCCTCAGTGCATCGGTGCTGGTATGTGCATCGATGCATGAAATGCATTCGATGTTCAATTTAATTCATGATGCATCGATGCATGGATTGGTGCATCGGTGCATCACTTTGGAAAATTGATTTTCAGCTTGATTTGGTTCAAAATACTTTGTGAAAATTGTTTCAAAAATATTAAGTATAAAACACAATTTTAAACATTTAGTAAGGTTGAGATTGATCTTAATAATTTGATATTCGATTAATTGAATCGATATATTTAGAAAATCATTTGTAAAATCTTAAAATTTATTTAAACTAATTGTTATATCGAATACAAAATGTTTTCAACAATGTATGACATGATAGATCCTGAAGTGAAGCGAGAGATGATAGGCCAGCAGAGAGTAGTAATTTACTTGCCTGGCCAGACAAGGTGAAGAACAGCACATTCTAGAGTGCCTGTGCAAGATCAAGATGTTTTCTTCAGGACGTTGGACGCTATCCTGATGCGTTTCTAACCTCTTGCCCTCAACTTACAGAATGAATATAGCAAGGAGTTAAGGGATTAGGAGCTTCTGAGTTCAAAGGTGAAGCTGAGGAAGGTCCTATTGCTACTAACCTTTGGCTCAATGATGAAGATAATGTTAGATGGACTCTACTGATCTGATGGGAGAAGTTATATGGAGTGGTCTCCTTGCTCCGTGGGCAGAAAGAATTTGGACGAATGTCACTCTGAGGATGACAAATGACCAAGTGACATGATTATTTTAGAAGAGTTCAAGTACAAGTGTATAGGAGATCAGTTCATTAAGCAGATGAAGCAGAATTATTGAATCTGAAGCAATGAATCGCACTGTGTATGAATATGAGTGTAAGTTCAATAAGTTAAGTCATTTTGTGACTGAGTTGGTTCGACCGAGAAGGACATACGAGTGGTTTGTTAAGGGCTTGCACCTGAGGTTAAAAAATGTTGATTGTGTAAACTTATCCTCGTTCAAGAGGTAGTTAATCGTGTTAAAGCTCTAAAGAGAGCTCAAATGAAATATTTGGACCGCAAAGAGCCCAAACGTCTAAAAGCTGGGCTTCATCAGTTTGCACCACCTAGATAGGTAGATATTCTGGTTTTTTATCTTAGGCGAGGTCTAAGTCAGTGGCATCCTCTGCTAGAGGTTCAAATTAGCTGAGAGCTAGACAGACTCATCAGTAGGTCTGGTATGGGAGAGCAAACTAGGGTCAACCCAGACAATGTCAGCTCTGGAAGAAGCCATACTGGAATATGTTGAGTTATCTCTGGAGCTTGTTTTCGTGTGGGGAAAATATGACATTTTATGCGGAATTATCCATTAGGGCCGGAGAGCCTGCACAGTCAAAGCGACATGCTTCGATGCCTCAGAGAAGAGGGGAAGGGGTAGAGGAAAGTCAGCCTAAATCCTCTACTCAACAAGAAGTGCGCTCCACTGCCCGAGTGCATAACATCAAGACCAATGAAGAGCGTGATGATCCAGATAATTGCAGGTACTTTCTTACTGTATGATAAATGTGTAATGGTATTGATTGATTCAGGTTCCACATATTCTTATTAGTAGTAAATTGCTGAGAGAATTGAGAATTCAATTAGAAGCCACTAGTAGTGATGTGATAGTAACAAATCCATTAGGGCACAGTCCTCGGGTAAATAGAGTATATCGAGTGTCCCACATAGATTTAGGGAATTGAATTCTCTACTAATATGATAGAATACCCTTTGAGGAATTTGAAGTGATACTGGGAATGTATTGGTTATCTTATATCATGCTAACGTCGATTGTAGACTGAAGAGAGTAACGTTAACCAGTTCAGAAGGATTGAAGTTATAGTGTTCAGAGAAAGATGAAATCCATTGACAAGGTAATATGTAATGTCAGCAAACAAGTTATTATTACAGGATGTCAGGGTTTTATTGCTAATGTGATGGATAATAGAACCAGGAGAAAGGTTAGAATAGATTCCATAGTCAGAGTTCCCCGATGTATTTCCTGCAGAGTTTCCAGGTTTACCTCCGGATAGAGATGAAATTTCAGATTGAAGTAATGCCTGGAACATCGCCTATTTAATCCCCTTATAGAATGACTCCAAAGAGTTGCAGGAGTTAAAGATTATTACAATAATTGTTAGACAAAGGATTATAAGACCAAGTGTCACCGTGGGTAGCTTCAGTTTTATTCGTTAAAAGAATAAGGTTTGATGCGTCTCTACATTGATTATACAGCTCAAGGTGACTATCAAGAATAAGTCCCTTCCCTAGAACTGTCGATTTGTTTGATCATTGAAGGGAGCTCAGTTTCCAAAACTAATTTGCGGTTTGGATCATTAGTTGAAGATTCAAGAAAGATATCCCAAAAATAGCTTTTAGAACGAGATATGGTCACTATAAGTTCATTGTTATGCTGTTTGGAGTCATAATTCACCGCTGCTTTTATGGACCTGATGAATAAATATTTCAACCTATTTGGACCAATTATAGTTGTTTTTATTGATATATTGATGTACTCGAAGTTGAATGAAGAGCATAGTACACATCTAAAGATAGTTTTGCAGATTCTACAAGATAAGAAGTTATATGCCAAACTATCTAAGTGTGAATTTTGGTTGAATGAAGTGACATTTCTTGGACATGTAATTTCTGCCGAAGGAATTTGTGTTGATCCTCAAAAGATAAAGCCATTTTAGAATGGGAAGTTCCAAAGAATGTGTCGAAAGTTCGAAGTGTTTTGGGCCTCACAGGTTATTACTGAGGTTCATTAACGTTTCGATGATAGCTTTACCTTTGACTAAATTTATGAGGAAAGATGAAAAATTCGCTTGGACTCTGAATGTAAGAAAGTTTTGAAACGTTGAGAAATTTTTGATAGAAGCTCCAATTTTAGTACAATCTGAGTATGGTAAGAACTACGTAGTATATAGTGCGCATCTCATAACGACTTGGGATGTGTACCGGTGCAAGAAGTCAAAGTCGTGGCCTATGCATCTAGACAATTGAAACCACATGAAAAGAACTATCTAATGCATGACTTGGAATGGTTGCAGTAGTGTTCGCTCTTAAGATTTGGCGTCACTACTTATGGTGAATGTTGTTACTTATACAATATATAAGAGCTTGAAATATTTGATGACCCAAAAAGAGTTGAATTAAGACAGACAAGATAGGTGGAATTTCTAAAGGATTATGATGTGGTAATCTATTTCCATAATGGAAAAGCAAACTTGGTAGCGGATGGCTTAAGTCGAAAAAACATTTGCAGCCTTACGAGCTCTAGATGCAAGGTTGTCATTATATTGAGGGTGTAATATGTGCAGAATTAAGCTTAAGCCAACATGGTTGGATGAAATTAAATAAGTGCAAACCAAATCTATATTATCAAGGGAGAATAGTGATTCCAAATAATGAGCAATTATGGAATGATATATTAACAGAAGCTCATTGTAGCCCATTGACGATGCACCCAGGTGGAAACAAGATGTATATGGATCTCAAGAGTCGGTATTGGTGGCCAGGAAAGAGAAATATTACAGAATTTGTATCCAAGTGTTTAACTTGCCAGCAAGTTAAAGTTGAGCATCAGGTTCCGTCAGGACTATTGCAACCAATGTCTATTCCTCAATGGAAATGAGAGATCGTGATGATGGATTTTGTGACAGGGTTGCCCTGGACTCCGAATAAAAGAGATTCAATTTTGGTGATCGTGGATAGATTGACTAAATCAGGTCATTTCATTCCAGTAAGAATTGATTTCTCCATGGATAAGTATGATGAACTGTACATCAGGGAGATTATTCGATTGCACAGTGTATCGGTTTTGATTGTTTCGGATCGGGATCCTCGATTTACATCGAGATTTTGGAAAACTTTACATGGAGCATTAAAGACGACTGAAATTTAGCATTTCCTTTCATCTCTAGACAGATAGATAGTCTGAGAGGACTATCCTAATTCTAGAAGATATGTTAAGAGTCCGTGTGATCGAATTTAAATGATCTTGGGAAAAATACTTGCCACTTTCCGAATTCGTTTACAACAATAACTACCAGACAAGCATAAAAATGGTTCCCTATGAGGCTTTATATGAGAGAAAATGTCGTACGCCATTGAATTGGTACGAGCTTAAATATCAAGAAATTCTTGGTCCTGAGTTGATTCAAGAAGTGGAAGAGAAAGTTAAAGTGATTCAGAACAATCTTAAAGCTGCAGCGGATATACAGAAATCATATGCAGCTTAAGCCAACATGGTTGGATGAAATTAAAGAAAGTGCAAACCAAAAGATAAGGGTATTTGATGAGGTTGTGACTAGTAAATGAATGAAGAATTATTATGAGATTAAGTCTGATGGGAATCTATATTATCAAGGGAGATTAGTGATTCCAAATAATGAGCAATTATGGAATGATATATTAACAGAAGCTCATTGTAGCCCATTGACGATGCACCCAGGTGGAAACAAGATGTATATGGATCTCAAGAGTCGGTATGGTGGCCAGGAATGAAGAGAAATATTACAGAATTTGTATCCAAGTGTTTAACTTGCCAGCAAGTTAAAGTTGAGCATCAGGTTCCGTCAGGACTATTGCAACCAATATCTATTCCTCAATGGAAATGAGAGATCGTGAGATGGATTTGTGATAGGGTTGCCCTGGACTCCGAATAAAATAGATTCAATTTTGGTGATCGTGGATAGATTGACTAAATCAGGTCATTTCATTCCAGTAAGAATTGATTTCTCTGATAAGTATGATGAACTGTACATCAGGGAGATTATTCGATTGCACAGTGTATCGGTTTTGATTGTTTCGGATCGAGATCCTCGATTTACATCGAGATTTTGGAAAACTTTACATGGAGCATTAAAGACGACTGAAATTTAGCATTTCCTTTCATCTCTAGACAGATAGATAGTTGAGAGGACTATCCTAATTCTAGAAGATATGTTAAGAGCCCGTGTGATCGAATTTAAATGATCTTGGGAAAAATACTTGCCACTTTCCGAATTCGTTTACAACAATAACTACCAGTCAAGCATAAAAATGGTTCCCTATGAGGCTTTATATGAGAGAAAATGTCGTACGCCATTGAATTGGTACGAGCTTAAATATCAAGAAATTATTGGTCCTGAGTTGATTCAGGAAGTGGAAGAGAAAGTTAAAGTGATTCAGAACAATTTTAAAGCTACAGCGGATATACAGAAATCATATGCTGATCATAAGAGAAAAGAGATTGAGTTTCAAGTTGGAGATAAAGTGTTTCTAAAAGTATCTCCTTAGAAGAAGGTGCTAAGATTTGGACGAAAAGGAAAGCTTAGTCCCCAGTTTATTGGACCTTATGAGATTGTTAAGAGAGTAGGACCAGTGGCATACCAGTTGGCTTTGCCGCCGGAAATGGAGAAGATTCATAATGTTTCCATGTTTCAAGCTTCGGAGATATAGGTCCTATCCCTCCCATATTGTGACACCAGAAGAGATAGAAATTCAGCCTGACCTGACTAATGAGGAAGAAACCGGTACAAATATTAGCTCATAAGGTGAAACAATTACGGAAAAAGACAATTCCATTGGTCAAGGTGTTATTGAGGAATCATAAGGTAGAAGAAGCAACGTGGGAACGTGAAGAGGACATGAGGAATCAGTACCCCCATCTCTTTGTGCAGTAAAATTCAAGGATGAATTTTTAAGAGAGAGATTTGTAACATCCCAAACACCGGGTTAGTGACCAAATTGTAAAATTTGAGAATTTAGTGACTAAAGTAGATAAATTGAAAATTTTAGGGGCTTATATGGAACATTTTGTGTAGGATTGAATAATAAAGAATGATGATTAGAAGGGTAAAATGGTCATTTGACCAATAAAAGAATTAAAAATGTATTATGGTGAGGATATATACAAGTGGAGATTTGAAGAAAAGGGAAAATATATATCCAGAGAACTCTCTTCTTCTCTCTTTCAGTCGTGAGCTACCAAAAGCAAAAATGAGTTTCTTGCTAGTTGATTATTCATTGAATTTAAGTTTGGTTTATGTTCCTTAGATGATATGTAAGCTTAAGGAAAGCTTAAGTTTGTCTTAAAACCATAAGATGGAGATAGAAAGGATTAAAGATAAGAGGGTGATAAGTGAAATCTTGGAAAAGAGTTAGTAAGTAAAGTTTGAAACTAAATTTGACTTGCTATCAGTTAGATTAAGGAATATAAAGTGTTAAATTAAAAATAGAGTATGTTGGAAAATTTGTAGAATTCTGAATTCAAGATATGATGAGATTTGAAGATAAGGGTGTGTTATATGAATATAAATTGATTTGAGTATGTATATTTGAGTTTAAGTGTATGAAAGGGATTAAGAAATGAAGGATTTATGTGATATTGGTAAATTTTGGGTTTAAAAGTGACTTATGGGCTATGAGTATCGGTAATGATTCAATCAATATCGATACTTTGAAGGTAAATAAATGATAATTGGGGTGTGGGTATCGATACTAGTTGAACAATATCGATACCATAAGCCAAAATTTGACAAGTTATTCAAGGGTATCGATACCTAAAGGGTATATTAGTACCATTTTGAAATAAGGATTACAAAATCGGAAAAGGGTATCGATACCCAGGCTTGGTATCGATACCACAACTAGGGAAGTATTGGTACCATACATGGGTACTGATACTTAAATTATAATACTTAGAATTTTGATATGCATATCAAATGTATGATTGTGTAGATATCAAGCATAAGCAAGTTCCGGAATGACCGAAGTGTTAGGATCGATCAAGAAAGATAAAGTCATAGAAGTTGATTTGGATTAAGTGAAGCTAAGGTGAGTGCATGCTATAACATAGATATATTTTTATGGAAATAATACTTGTGATAAGTCTATTTCCTATGTCTAAATTTCATGGTTCAATAGTTATAACATGTATACCTCATGATCATTATAAACATGCATAAGTGTTATATGTTTATATGCTTTGATACACACTATATGATTCATGTGAACATAATCAAAAAACATAAACTATATGATAGATTAATGATTATATGTAATGTGATATATGTATAAGTAAGACATATGTGATTATAAAAGAATATCACAAGTAATTAATATGTGATGAATTAGTGATTATATAGATATATGGAACATATAAATATTCAAGCCATGTTATGTGTTATGAGCTATAGGTAGAGTTGGAATGCCAAGAGTTGGGGTTATATGAAGTCCTTCGGAACATATACGAGGTCCTTCGATACATATATGAGGTCTTTTGGGTCATTACGAGGTCCTTCGGGACATACATGAGGCCCTTCAGGACAAATTTTATATGCCACTTAGTAGACCCTTATACGAGCTATGGTGACACATATATGTACAACTCAATGTACTCGCATACCTTAAGTTCTCAATAATGTACATGGGCACATAAAATATAAAAAGAGTTTAGTTATTATAAGATATAATGTTATTATTATTAATAATTGAACATATGACATGATTAAATAGTGATATGTAATTGTGATTGCATATGGAATGATTGGATTGGATGTTCATACTTTGGGAAATGCGTTATTTTATTATATGCCTCACTAAGTTAATGACTTAGTGTGCGTAGGTACTGAGAAGCAAGGGATCAGAACTAGGATCTACAGAAAAACATACATCTACCGAAGATCAGATCAGAAGTAATTTACACAATATGTCTTTTGTTGTAATAAATATGTTGACATGTAAACAAAGTTGTGAATTACGTATGCTCTAATCGATTTTGTATTGTTTTGAACATACTTATGTAAATTATTTAACCTTATTTTAATGAAAGTTTAATTGTTTCATGATTTTTATAAGTGTAAAGGTTTTTTAAAGGTCCATGTGACACCTCAGATTCGTATCGGGTCGGTACGGGTTGGGGTACAGTTTGTATGGTTTCTCAGCCAATTTTAATTTGTAGGAATGAAATATATCTTTTGCATTGATACATTTTCTTTCAGCATTTTACAACAATAAACAAAATAACTTAAAGTGAAGTTGAATTCAAAGTGATGTTAAGCCTGCCATTGTTTAATATCACAAGCTGGTATTAATCAGAATATAATTTACTTCAATAAGAGTGAGCTGATACAAGTCAAAATAATAGATGGTGAAACATGCAATAGTTCCTAGATAACTACACAAAATGTGAACAAAAGAATGGCTACATAGAAGCCACCATAATCAAATAATAAGCCAATATTTAGAAGTTATTTAGAAGTACCAGGTAAATGGATAAACTGCAGAAAAAGTTCCATCTTCACTGGGAGATACTTCAATCTTGTTGTAGTTTGGAATTCTTGGGTTGGAGGGTGAGAAAGAAGATTCTTGACTTGCAGACATCGAATGAACTGTTGTAGGTAGTGGCATCATCCAATGGACTGTAGTAGGAGTATTAAGTGGCCTCCTTGTAGGTAATTTGTGCCTCACTAGTTGCAATAGAGTTGGATTCTGGGATGGTCGATGTTGCTGTTGTTGGATGGTTTGAGCTTTTGTGGTGAGTTGATGTTGATGATGTTGGTTTAGTCTTATGTTACCACCAACTTCTATTGTACAAGTCCTCTTTTGGCTAGGTTTTCTACACTTAGAACAGTTGCCCACCCCACCTTTCTTTCTTAATTTAGGCCAATTTTGTTCCTTCATCAACTTCCTTCCTTTTTTTAGTTTGTCTTCCAGGTGGCCATCTCAATTGTAGAGGCAGAATGGGATTCATGTTAGTGACATGAGCCCATTGGTTAACACCTATTCATGAAGAAAAAGAAAGTTATCAATTAACTTTTAACAGTAAACATTCTTTAATTTTTAAGTCATTCAGCAATTCACCTTTGACAGAGCATACGAAAATTGAATATATGGCCAACTGGGTGGCTTTGTGATAGAATTGATGAACATAAGGTTCATGACACTCATTTTTTAGTTAATGACTATTTGCATGGATACATGGGATTCCTATCAAGTCCCATTTCCTGCAAGAATAAGAGAGGGAGGCCATGCCCATATTTGGTGTTCTCGCCCACATTCAATATGTTATTTTAGTCCTCCAGCATGTATAGCCCAGCACCTACAAATATTATACAAAATTTTAACATGACAGAAACCAAATGCTATTGTTCAGTAACAATTCAATAACAATCCTCCAAAATAACATTAATAATTCAATTTCAGTCCTCTAAAATAACCTTTAACAATTCAATTAACATAAAATAAAACCACAACAACATGACCTAGTTGCTTTTTCAATTAACATAAAATGACAAAAACCACAATAATAGTTCAATATATGCTTAAACAATAACATGACCTAAATGGATGTTCAATTAACATAACATGACAGAAACCACAATTATAGTTCAATATATTCTTGAACAATAAATAACTTGAGAGACAACAAAAGGTTTACCTAAATGCTTGTTCAATTAAGAGATTATTTTTTTTGGATATTTAGACATAGTGATCCATTAATCTTCTGTGTTGCTTTATATCTGCAATAATTCTTCTCATGATTTAAGTTCGAATAAGCTCCATCATATTAAGGATGGGCTTTCCCTTGTTTCCAAATGGTCTGCATAATAAATAACTTGTTAGCTGTTACGAAAAACTAAGTAAGATATAGATATAAAATCATTTTTATAATTACCTTGTTAAAACATTCACAAAGGTTATTCAATAACATGTTAGACTTGGTATTGGTAGAGAAATGTGCTTTGGACCACTGTTCATGGTTAAGATCCTTCATCCACTCAAATCATCATTAGACAAAGTCTTCAATTTTATTATATCATCCTGAAATTCACTTCCATAAGTAGCTCTAGCATTCTTCCATATTGCATATTTGAGTTTTTTTCCCTTGTGAGTTTTTCTTGAAGTTTGCATAAATATGCCTTACACAATTTCTAGCTTCAACATTTGGGAATAACTCTTCCACGACTTTAACTAGTCCTTATAAAATAAGAGAATAAATTAGTTGATTTATTTTTATAAGAAATGTTAAAATAAATTGAAATGTTAAGACCATAACCTTCTGTCTATTATACATAAAACCATCCATGATTTTTCAATGTCTAAGTCTCTTCTAAGAATTTCCAAGAACCACAATAATGAATGTTGATTCTCACTCTCCACCATAACTTATGTTATAGGATATATGCCACCATTGGCATCAATACCAACTACTGCTAGTAATTAGCCCAGATAATATCCCTTCAAGAAAAAGCCATCAAGGCTGATAATCCTTCTACAACCTGCCTTGAATCCCTCATTGGAAGCTTGAATACATATATACATTCTTTGAAAAACATACTTTCTAATTTACAAATTGTTGTGGTTCCGACATTTGTGTTCCTAAATTAAAATAAATATTCATAAATCTTTCCATATTGTTCTTTCAATTTACCTTGAATCTTTTTCCAATGTGTACTCTGTAGCCTGACCATATTTAGTTAAAGAACAATAGGTTCTATAATTGTTCATTACATCTTGCTTGAGGAAAGTCGATGAATAATTCAATTATATATGAATTTTTTAATATATTTGTTCCCAATGAACTTGTAATTGCCCTTTTATTTCTTAACAACTTAGAACAATTGTGGTTAAGCTCATAGGTCTTGATTTTCCAAGTGTTCAAAGAAGGATCATTACAATGCAATGGGAAAGGCCATATTTTCCATGGACAACCTTCCCTAGAAACTTGTTTCTTTTTTTGTTGTCATTAACCTTAAATGTTACAATAGTTCTATTCACCATCCCATAGTGTCTCACTACCTCCTTTAATATCTCTTTACTAGAAAATAATAAGCCCTTCTGAAATTTAGGGTTTTTATATCAGTGTCTTTGTTAAATTTGGGAAAACTGACATAATTTGAATCAAAATCCTTTTCACTATTGTTCCGAATTATTAGTATCAAAGTTAAATAGTTCACCATCTCTACCCATGTCTCTAAAATATTTCTCACATCTTCCTCTACCAAACTGTAACGTCCCGAAATATGGGTTAGAAGTTTTGGGTTTATTCGTTTGGGCTTACGAATGACTTTGCCTTAGTATATAAAACTTTGGACCCAAGCGGATTTGTTTTGGGCTTGGGATGAGACCAACTAGCTTAAAAAGGGTATGGTTTTAATTATACAACAAATGAGGAAGGACTAGGTGGGAAATTAACCCATTTATTTAAATCAAAAGCTGATTCCACATTAAGGGTGTGACTTCACGTCTGATTTTTCTCATATCTTTTTTTAATGCAATGCTTTGTCTTTTTCCTCTATTCTTCTTCATTATTTTTCCTTCTAATCCAAGTTAAAGCTATGGACTTTAAGAAACTCAAGCTTTATTGGATAATTTTAAGGTAAGAACTACAACCTCCACCTCTCAAGCTTCAACCCAAGCCCCCATTTTCAGGTTTTGGTTGAGTAAGCAAAATTTGGGTTTAAATGGGGTTTAGGAAACTTTGCGATTCAATAAATTTTGGGAGAGTTTTAAGTTGTATAAATATTTCTAACCTTATTCCAAGTATTTTCATGTGTTAATAACTTGTTTTCCATGGTTTTTTAGTGCAAGAGCAAGGAAGGATAAAGGCAAAGAAAAGTTGGTCTTAGGTGATTTGAGAATGTTTTCAGTCACCAAGATTCAAGGTAAAATTATTTTAACTTGACCATAACCCGTGTAGGTCATTATATGTGCACTTATGGTTTCTTTGGTTCATGAAGCATGTTATAGTAAATTCCATGGAAAGTTTCATTTTTGTTGTTTTTAAGCATGAAAGTTGATAACTTTTGACCTCTAATACCTAAAATAAGAATTTAAAACCATTTGCTAGTCTTAGGGGAGTGAATAAGTGATTTGGATGTGAATTTCATGCTCAAACAGAGCACTCTAGTTTATCAGCATCGGTGCTAGAAGAATACTACCAATACTGTTCTTCATGAAAGGCCAAAACCAGGTTGATGTATAAGAGGTATTGATACTTCCTATAGGATTATTAATACTTGAGGTTTGATCTCAATATTCAGAGGGTCAATATCGATACTGAAGTGATTTTGAAAGCATGGAATCTAAATTAAGTATCGATACTTAGGTAAGTATCGATACACAGGGTAGAGTATCGATACTCCCCATAGGAGTATCGATACCCAAGTATTTTTCAAAACATTGAATTTGATTTTGGTATCGATACTCGCCTGAGTATCGATACTGTTAGGACAGTATCGATACCCACGGTGAGTTTTGGTCAATTAAATTCATTGGTTTGGGTGTTTGGGCTTTGGATGTTTTAGGTTTGTATGAACTTCAAGTATTCAATACAAGTGAAAACAAATAAGTTAACTGGATTTATTACAAGTGAAAATAAATAAGTTAACTTGATTCTCACTTAGAAATGGTTAGGACACCCAAGTTACTCTTGCTTTATGACGACCGTCCTTTGTTTATAAATAATCCAGATAATTTTTGATGGTACACATCTGATGAATGTAAATTCTGGATCAACTGGTATGAATTCCTATTTACGTAAATTCCAAAATTATACCTTATTCTAGACTAGGTTCGAGTTGTGAGTTTCTGATGCATGTAAATTTTAGTCCTCACCTGACCTATCGAGAGTCTGAGCTAGACTAAGCGCTATAATTTATGATGCACGTAAATTCAAATTCTTACCTCGAAGATCACTTCTAGATAGGATAGTGTGTTGTCTGAGGTGTACATAAATTCCTCCGACCTCACCACATGACCTATCTCATGTTTGTTATGTATTTTTTCATGTATAATCTGCACACCAACATGTTTATGTAATGAATGCATGTGTATTGCATAGTTATTCTCATGTTACTGAGCTTGTGACCTCAGTGTATGGAATGTGTTTTCGTGCCAAGTTAGTAGGGGATTGTTGAGGAGCCTATCGCATTCATACGTTCCAGACCAGAAGATTTGTAGAGTATGTCCTGAGTATTTGTAGAGGGCATGCATTCTATATGGACATTGTATAATCGATTCATAACTCTATTTTGTTTTAAACCCTTTGGTTGTGATGTACGTATTTCGGAGGACTCCTATATTTTGAAAACATTGAATTATTCCCCTTTAATTTATGATTAATTATTGATTATTACAAATAATTTAAAAAAAGAAAATTTTAAGTTGACCATTTGGTGGTTTCGTGTGGCATCGTAATCCATGGATATTTGGGTTGGAATGGATTTGGGTGTTAAACAAACTATTTAAGGTGTCTTCTTCACCAGTGAAAGTGTCAATATCAATTTCATTGAAGTTAGAATCTGATGAATAAAATTCATCACTTGGATCTTCCACCACTACCCATTTCAACACTACCCATTTCACCACTGCCCATTTCCTTATTCTCCCTTTCAACACTACCCATTCCAGCACTATCCATTTCACCACTACCTATTTCAGCATTGCCCATTTCTGTATCATCCTTATAGGGTACATATATGAATATCTATTCCTAAGTAGACTATGAACCATTTGCATGACATCATTGTCATCTAATAAGGCATGACAAAGGATTCACCTAACTTTCCACTGGAACAAGCCAAAATAATATACAAAATTACCGACAAGTAACTGGTCCAACATTTGATAGATGTCAAGCAAAGAAATTGTATTACCATCACAAAGGTCTCGAGAAACAATAATTGTATTAGTGAATTTCATTCTAGGTGAATACACAAAGACTCCACCATAATGAAATACAACATAAAATATTTTCATCATCAAGATTTGCAACAAGATTTTAAGTTAAATTAGTTTAAATCAAACTTACAGTGTTTGGATGTTCAAAGTTGTACAAAATATTACTTTCATGTTTATGGTTAAACAAAAAAAATACATAGTTTAAATTTATGTTTAAGCTTAAACAAAATATTAAGCTGAAGTGTGGGATTAAATCAACATGCATGGACCACAAACCATTATTATTTATTTCTACTGATAGACACTAACTTCCATAAACACACGGGTCATTGTCAACATTCAACATATTTTATCAAATATGGGTGATCCATAACAACACAACATTATTCATGTAAGACCCATAATCCGACAACATTCAGTATTCAATAATTTCAATATTCAACATAGTTTATAACACATGAAACATGTAAGGCCTACAATCCTACAACATTCAATATCACAAATATTTTACCAAACTAAGTGGTCCATAGAAGTACAACATTCAAAATTTTGATATAAAAGCACTGTAATAAAGTCATAAAGTCAACATATAAAAATATATCATATCATATCACAAATTTACAATGCATATGACAAATTCTTATCATAACTTAACAAAGACCCTAACCCCTAAAATCAAGGATAACATCAAAAGGTTCATTTTTGCATATCATAGAGAAAACCAACAACATATTTATGAAAATCAACATATATATCAAAAACCCTAAGCCCTAAAACCGAGGATATATTTTGCTTCTTCAAAGCAACACCATTTTGCAAAGCATTTTATTAACAGAGGATAAGATTTTGCATATAACGGAGAAAACCAACAACATATTCATGAAAATCAACATATATTTCAAAATCCCTAAAACCCCAACCCAATAAATTATCATAAAATCTTACCCTAAATCAAAAGAAAACCCTAAAATAAGCTTACCATAAAGCATCATGTTGTGCCCCCTTATCGTATCCTCCATGTAAGTATCATCTTCACTTAAAATACATGTTTGTTTCCTCGTTTCTTTACTTGTTAAATCGAAGTGTTTCCTTCTTTCTTTGCTCTTAATCACTCAGACATGGTTTTCCTCTTACAATTATCCTATTTTGACTCACAATTGATTTTCTCAAATGAAAGGAATCAAGAAGAAATGGAATCCTAATGATTAAGAACTTTTCTTCTGAATGAAACCCTTGATTTCCCTTAATATCAATAAATTCAATAATTATTATATTTGTCTAATATATTTTGATATTAGTTAAGTGTCGATTAAAATGATCCTAATGGAGGCCTAACATGGTGGTCAACAGTGCAATATCAACACTTACGCGCTAGGTGTGTTTTCCACCAGACCCTCTTAACTTCTGTTGATGTCCAATGACCATTTTGTAACCAATCGATAATGTTAGCGCCGATTTGTAACTTTTGAAACATCATCAGCAGAAAAAAATACCCAAACATTAGTGACCAATTGTATAGTTTACCTTTAATTCAATCTCCAAAATCGAACAATTAAAAGTATGATAATTTTTCATTAGGCCTAAATGTGACAAAAAACTTTTCTTTCATATAAGGTTTAAATGTGAAATTAAAAAAAAATCGCTATGTGGTCTTAGTGATAAAAAGAAGATTGTTCTTCCTAAAAATCTTGGATTTAATTAGTTGATTATTTGTTGATTTTAAGTGTGGGTTTTGATCCTTAGATGATACTTAAGCTTAAGGAAAGCTTAAGTTGTCTTAAAATCAAAAGATGAAGAAGTTATGAAAGATTAAAGATAAGAGGTTTTTAAATGAATTTATGAAAAAAAGTTGATAAAGGAACTTTGAGATAGAATTTGACTTGTTATCAACTTAATTAAGACATGAAGTGATAGAATTGAATTTAGAACATATTGAAAATTGGTATGATTATTGATTTTCATATGGAGAAAGGAATTTTGAAGTTAAGGATGTATTGAATGAGTAGAAATTGGGTTAAGTATGTGCACTTGAGTTAATAATATGAAAGGGAATGAAACATGAAGTATTGAAGCTGAAAAGAGTGAATTTTCATGCTTAAACAGTGATTTCAGGGCAAAGTGTATCGGTACACATTCAACAGGAACTGATACACTCTTGGAAGAAAATCATCGAATGAAATAAGTGTATCGATACATAGGCAGTGTATCGATTCCCCCATTGAAGTGAAAATTTCGAATGTAATTTGGGTACCAATACATAGGTAGTATACCGATACACCAGTTTAAGGGATGTAGCGATACACTATAGAGTGTACCGATACTACGTTAAATAAGAAAATGAAATTCGCCTTTCCTTTAGTTTAAAAATGAAAGATTAGAGTATGTCGTTTGGAATACTAATATGTATCAATATATGATTATAGATATTGAACGTAAACCTCTTCCGGAACAATCGAAGAATTAGAATCAATTCGAATCAAGTGAGGCCAAGGTGAGTGTTTAATAGAAGTATAACTCAATGGAATTAAGACTTGTGATAAGTCTATTCCCTGTTTTATTTTCATAGTATTATAGTTATCAACATGCATACATGATGATTATTATAAATATATGCATAAGTTATAATGTTTATATGATTTGATATATGATTCATATGATATGCGATTACAAAAGAAATGACATGATTACATGAACATATGAAACATAAGAATAATGCCCATGTTATATGATATGAGAGCTATAGGTATAGCTGGTTTGCCAAGAGTCAGGGTTACATAGGTCCTTCGGGACATATACAGAGGTCCTTCGGGACAAATTCATAGGTCCTTTGGGACAAATTTATAGGTCCTTCGAGACAAATTTAAATGCCCCTAGTGGGATCCCATACGAGCTGTGGTGACAGCATATGTGCACAACCTCAATGTACTCGACTACCTTAAGTTCTCAGTAATGTACATGGGCTTACAAAAGGTATCAAAAGTGTTTGCAGTATTATATGTTATCATGTTGTTATTATTTATTGAATAATATGTGACATGATAGAATATTAGATTACATGTTCATATGTATAACAAATGTAACAACCCATAAATTTGAAAAATAAAATAAATATATTTAATTGAAATTTGAGGATTTAATTAAGTAATTTGGTGAAATTGGGGACTAAATTGAAAGTTTTTAAAATTTGTAGCTTATTTTAGAGATGAAAGAAATTCAGGGAACAAGCCCTGAATTTACCCCTGGAGTGTCAACATACACACATTATAAGAGTGAGAATGAATTTCACCAAATTTCCTCCCTCAAAGCCCCAACTTCCAACCACGATCCCAACGTCGTCCGACCTCCGATCGTTGTTTGAAAGCACCATCGTGTTCAGCATCGAGCGAGGAACGAACCCCTTAAGCTAATTGAAGTGAAACGCTACCAAACGTCATGAATTTCAAGTCAAATTCTCGACGTTTTTTAGCACCATCACTGAGAAAATCTTAAATTCATCACGATCGTCGCTCGTTTTTGACACCTACCGCACCATCGTGTTCCTTGTGTCGTTCCGAGTTCGCCGATGTCATCCTTGGTCTCCGTAGACGGCGGCGCGTGAGGAGGTGAAGCGATAAAAGTTTCCGATTTGTTGAATCAAGCACTCCACCGTTCAAAATTGTGAACCGAGCTTTGTAAGTGCCTCGAAATCGCTTAAAATAATTTTTAGGATTTTTCCATGAATTTACCGATGCTAGAACGTGTCCCACATGGCCCCACGCACTGCCACTGCGTGGGGAGGGTTAAAATGACCGGCTTGACCAGTTTGACCGGTTCCAACCCACCCGACCCGTTAACCGTTGATCGGGTGATATTGTAGTAATTATTTTGAAAATGGCAATATTTTAGTAATTATTTTGAAAATGGTGATATTTGGTAATTATTTTGAAAATGGTGCTATTTTCATAATTTTTTTAAAAAGTGATAATTTCGTAAATTTAAAAAAAATGATATTTAGTAATAATTTTGAAAAGGGTGATATTTTTGTAAATTTTTTAAAAAGGGTGATAAATGTGTGTAAAATGGTTGATCATATCTTGATCACCTTTGACCAGAACTTGACCGGCCATTAAACGGCCGTTAATCTTTTTCGAGTACCTATCATGATATTTTTTGATGTCCCGAATCTATTTTAGGGTCCGTTTCACCAAATTCGAACGCAAAAGTCTCCAAATCGTCACAAACCCGTTGACTTTGATTTTGACCAAGAATTCAAATTTCGGAAGGTTATATTTTATGTTTTTCGACATCCTGAATCTGATTCCGAAGTCCGTTTTTCCAAATTCTGACCCGAAATTCCCGAATCGAGCATGTGAACCCAAAAGTCTTAGTATTTAGCATTTTGATTATTTATTGAGATTTGGGTAAGGAATTGATTCAGTAAAATATTTTATGGTACTCGTGTTCCACCCGAGCAAGGATCAGTTAGGTCCGGAGTTGCCTACGTTAGATCAACCTGAACTGCGTACTACGAGAATTACCCTTAGGTTTCCGTATAATTTATAAATATTTAGATTATTTATATTAGAATTCCAATAGGATTTTCTTATGCGTAGGATCTAGCGTTGCAGTAGAGCGTGATCGACAGACCCAGTAGTAGGCTGTCCTATCTGATTTCTCATACTGTTACAGGTGTGTTTCCTGACAGTATTACATTACTGTTTTAAATGATTCATCTAAATACCAGTATTTGATATGTGATTTACTGTATATTCTGATATAATTTCTGGATTAAGGTATTTCATACTGATTTATGAGATCTGATTATCTGCCATCTTAACTACAATATACTATCTTGAATTTGATTTCCGTATTTCTGCATATGGTTTCCAAGCATGAAACAATTTTATGTTTTAAGTGATTAATCATTGTTTTCACTTGAATACATTCAGGTTTAATATTTCATTGGGGTATTGTTGAATGATTATCTACAGACTCCTCGCCTTTGTGCTCAGGGTCTAAATGGCATGTGCGGTTGGGTGTATGGTTCTGGGGAACCTACACATTTATGATGTGAACGGATGGGGGTAGTGTTCATGTTTAAAAATAAAAACATGTTGCATAAACCGATTTTATTGAAAGATTTTATCTGTATGCTTTTATTATACTGTATGGAGCACACTAGCTTTTTAGTTCATTTTGTAGTTTTTACCCTTTTTCAGATAACACAGACCATAAGCTAGCAGATTTGGCATCATGGGAGATCAACTACTATTTTGTATGAATGTATCTCTATATGTTTTTCGGTTATGTTTGGTGACATGTATTTGCTATCGTTTTGGATATATCTGTATTATTAATATTTTGTTCTATATTATATCTAATGTATTATAAGTTGTTTTAAATATAAAAAAATCTCTGAATGGGATATGTGACCACTTATTTGGGTCTAACTTACAGACCAGGTCTGGGGGTTACATTTGGTGGTATCAGAGCCTTCGGTTTTAAACGCTCGGACTGTATGTGGGTCCTGAACTTCGTATTTTTACGAAAATTTGAAAAAAAAAATCGTGTCACCTTTTTTATGATGCAAAGTTTTCTCGAGATCCATGATGAATCTGACATGTTTTTCAAATTCTTTCTGTAGAGCCTTATAGATCCAACGATGATGTTGCTAGAGGTTATAGGACAGACGTGGTCGTGGTCGAGGACGAGTCCTCGACCTTCTGTTACTATAGATGATCCGATGTCACCACGTGATCTTCCTGTTCCGCAAGTAGATCCGACCCTTTCTTATGATGATCAATTTACTCCTGTGAGAGACCCTCCCTCACTGAAGATGAGGAAACTGATATGAACGAAGACGCCATTAATAGAGCTATATTCCGCATGTTTCAGAGAGCTGCCAGAGCCCCTAGTAATATGACTGCGATTGAGATTTCAAATTCTCTGGTTGCTCTTGGTGTACTTCCATTCGAGGGTATTTCTGGGACCTCCAACAGACGCTAAGTATTGGCTGGAGGACACAGAGAGTATTACGGATGAAATGGACCTGAGACCTGAGAAAAGTTGAAGGGGGCCCTAACTATGTTAAAGAAAGAGTGCTTCAGATGGTGGTAATCAATTTCTGGTAGTATTCAGAGAAACCAGTTAACATGGGATCTTTTCAAGACACATTTTCGGAGTCACTATATTGGGGAGAGGTATCTGCAGGAGCGACGCCAGGAGTTTTCAGGATCTGAAACAGGGTAATAGTCTGTTATGGATTACGAGGTGGAGTTCATCCGATTAAGTTATGCCCTTGGACTTGTTGGAACTGAGGTAGATAGATGCTTGAGGTTTGAGAATGGACTCAGGTATGAAATCAGTAGCCGAGTTACTACTCACCGGGAGAGGAATTTTGATGCCTTGGTTGAGATAGCCAAGACTGCTGAGGAAATAGAGCGATTGGGTATGGAGCGCAAGAGAGACAGTATCGGGATCAAACCCGATTCAGGAGGCCTTCTAGTTCTGTTGATTCTTGTGCATAACCTAGCAAGAGAGGTAGGGGTGATTCCTTTCAGAGGCATGTGAGTGTCAGACCCGCTGCATCTGGTTCTTCTTCAGCTGTTCAGCGTTCTAGACATGGTGGATCTTCTGGGTTACAACCTTTGCAAACATGTGATTATTGTGGGAAACATCATCTTGGGGAATGCAGGAGAAAATTTGGCACCTGTTATAGATGGTTCTGGTGACCATATTATAGATTGTCCAGTGTCAGTTACTACGGTTCATACACCAGCTCGTATTCCCGCTCTTACTCAGAGTACTGTTCAGACTCATGTAGGTGGTCGTACTCAGGAGAGATCATTGGGATCGGCTAGCAGAGGCCGAGCATCTCAAAGTAGGGGTCCATTCAGATATGAGGCCAGACAGCCTGCATTGGTTTACACTTCCAAACTTCGACAAGATCGTGATGGGCCTAATGTGACTGCAGGTACTGTTACTATTCATTCAGTTCCATACATTGCATTGTTTGATAGTGGTTCTACCAATTCCTATGTATCGCATTCCGCTTCTGAGGGTCTAAATATTCCTGTTGATAATACTAAGCATTCGATGATAGTTCAAAGTCCCTTAGGCAAGTCCATAATGTTGGATCGTATTTTAGAGAGTGCCTATAGAGATCAATGGGGAGATTTTTCTGGCCGACCTGATGGAGTTACCTTTGGAAGAGTTTGATTTGATTCTCGGCGTAGATTGGTTGGACAATAGTAAATATTGATTTTGAGACCAAGAAAGCTATTCTGAAGACCCTAGATAATCGAAAGATTGTAATGATCGGGGAACGTCGTGGATTTCTGACGAATGTTGTGTCTACTTTGGTAGCTGAGAAGATGATCAGGAAAGGTTCTGAGGCGTTTCTTGCTTATATATTGGATACTAGGAGTTCTCAATGATATTGAAGGCATCCGGATTGTTAAGGAATTTCCCGATGTTTTTCCCCGAGGAGTTGCCTGGATTACCTCCGGATAGAGAGATTGAGTTTGAAATTGAAGTATATTATGGTTTCACTCTGGTTTCAATGGCTCTTTATCGTATGGCCCCAAAGGAGCTTAAAGAATTGAAAGTCCAACTTCAAGAATTATTGGATAGGGGATTTTATCCGACCCAGTGTATCATCGTGGGGAGTCCCAGTTCTCTTTGTCAAGAAGAAAGATGGGACATTGAGACTCTGTATTGATTATAGGAAACTGAACAAGCTCATAGTTAAAAAAATATCCTCTTCCTAGGATCGATGATCTATTTGACCAATTTCGAGGGGCTTCTATCTTTTCAAAAATAGATTTGCAGGCTGGTTATTATCAACTCAAAGTGAAAGATTCGGATATTCCGAAGACTGCTTTTCATACTCGATATGGGCATTATGAGTTTTTAGTGATGTCATTCGGGTTAACAAATGCCCTGCTACTTTTGGATCTGATGCATAGGGTGTTTCGACCTTATTTGGACCAGTTTGTAGTTGTGTTCATTGATGACATACTGGTGTATTCTAGATGAAGCAGAATATGAGGAGCATTTAAGGATTGTTCTACAGAATCTAGGGAGAATAAACTATACGCTAAGTGAGCAAGTGTGAGTTCTGGCTCAGCGAAGTGACTTTTCTTGGACATATCGTTTCTGCTGATGGTATTCGTGTGGATCCAAGCAAAGTGGAGGCTATTCTGAATTGGGAGCAACCCATAAATGTTTCTGAGATCCGTAGTTTCTTGGGCTTAGCTGGTTAATACCGTCGTTTTGTTGAGGGGTTCTTCCTTATTGCAGCTCCTCTAATGAAACTATTGAGGAAAGATGTTCCATTTGTTTGGTCTGATAACCAACAAGATAGGTTTGGGAAATTGAAGACTGTTCTAACTCAAGCCCCAGTGCTGATTCAACCTGAATCTGGGAAAGATTTTTCAGTCTACAGTGATACTTCTCACTCTGGATTAGGATGTGTTTTGATGCAAGAGGGGAAGGTTTTCGCTTATGCTTCGCGTCAGTTAAAGCCGCATGAGCGTAACTATCCTATTCACGATCTAGAGTTAGCTGTCGTGGTTTTTGCTTTAAAGATCTGGAGACACTAGCTCTACGGACAAAAATGTTATATGTATACTGATCATAAGAGTCTGAAGTATCTGCTTACTCAGAAAGAATTAAATTTGAGACAGCGTCGCTGGTTGGAGCTTCTAAAGGACTATGATTTAGAGATAGAATATCATCCAGGGAAAGCTAATATAGTGGAAGACGCCTTGAGCCGTAAGACGATATCAGATCTCAGAGCCTTATTCGCCAACTTGAGTTTTTTTTATGATAACAATTTGTTAGCAGAGTTGCAGGTTAAACCCACTTTGGCCGAGGAGATTAAGGCCAAACAACTTCTGGATAGCTCATTGCTTCCCATTTTTGAACAAGTTAAGCAGGGATCGAATTCAGAGTATACTGTGGATCAGGATGGTATTTTGTGTTTTCACAGTCATTACTATGTCCCTAAAGATGGGTTGAGACAGATTATTCTTAGGAGGCTCATAGTAGTCTTTATGCAAATGCATCCTGGCGGGGATAAAATGTACAATAATCTCAAGGAGCGCTACTTTTGGACTGGTATGAAAAAGAATATTTCAGATTTTGTGGCGAGGTGTTTGACTTGTCAACATTTTAAGGCAGAACACCAGCATCCATCTGGAGTGTTACAATCAATTAAGATTCCTGAGTAGAAATAGAAGCACATTACAGTGGACTTCTTTATTGGTCTTCCTCTGAATCCTTCTAAAAAGGATTCTATTTGGGTGATTGTTGATCGACTCACTAAGTCAGCGCACTTTATTCCTATCCGGATTAATTATTCTCTAGACAAACTGGCTAAGTTGTACATTTCTGAGATCGTTAAACTTCATGGTGTACCGTTGTCTATCATATCTGATCGAGATCCAAGGTTCATTTCCAGGTTCAAGAAGGCTTTGCACAAGGCTCTAGGTACTCGTTTGAATTTCAGTACAGCTTTTCATCCTCAGACTGGTGGACAGTCTGAGTGAGTTATTCAGGTGTTGGAAGATATGTACGGGGTTGTGATTGATTTTCGTGGTAGTTGGGAAGATTTCTTGCCGTTAGCTGAGTTTGCTTATAATAATAGTTATCAGGGGAGTATTCGCATGGTACCGTATGAGGCTCTGTATGGACGTAGATGTCTTACTCCTATATATTGGACTGAGTTGCATGATAGGAAAACTTTGGGTCCAGATTTGGTTCGAGAGACTGAAGTTACTGTCAGATTGATCCGTGATCGCTTAAAAGAGGCATTTGATAGGCAAAAATCATACGCATATAAGCAACGTAAGGATATCGAGTTTGAGGTTAGAGATCAGGTTTTCTCAAGGTATCACCATGGAAGAAGGTATTGAGATTTGGACGTAAGGGTAAACTGAGTCCGCGATTTATTGGGCCATATCGTATTTTAAAGAAAGTTGGACATGTTGCTTATCAGCTTGAGTTGCCTCCCCAGCTCAGTCGTATTCATGATGTTTTTCATGTGTCTATGTTGAGGCGATACCGTCCAGATCCGGATCACATCGTCCAGGATGATGAGGTAGAGCTAAGGACTGATTTGTCATATGAGGAGGAGCATGTTTCAGGTTTTAAAGATGGATGTGAGTTCTTCGGAATAGGCGTATTCCAATGGTCAAAGTTCAGTGGAGTAATCGTAGTCCCTCAGAAGCTACTCGGGAGACTTTGGAGTCAATGGAGGCTCAATTTCCTCATCTATTTCTATAAGGTAAATTTTGATGACGAAATTTCTTGTAAAGGGGGAGAATTATAACAACCCAGAAATTTGAAAAATAAAATATATATATAATTGAAATTTAAGGATTTAATTAAGTAATTTGGTGAAATTAGGGACTAAATTGAAAGTTTTTAAAGCTTGTAGCTTATTTTAGAGATGAAGGAAATTTAGGGACCAAGCCCTGAATTTACCCCTGGAGTGTCGGCATACACGCATTATAAGCGTGAAATTCATTCTGAAATCAAAATGAATTTCACCAAATTTCCTCCCTCAAAGCCCCAACTTCCAACCATAATCCCGACGTCGTCCGACCTCCGATCGTTGTTTTGAAAGCACCATCGTGTTCATCATCGAGCGAGGAACACCCCTTAAGTTAATTAAGTGAAACGCTGCCAAACGTCGTGAATTTCAAGTCAAAGTCTCGACTTGTTTTAGCACCATCGCCGAGAAAATCTTAAATTCATCACCGATTGTCGCACGGTTTTTTACACCTCCCGTACCATCATGTTCCTTGTGTCGTTCCGAGTTCGCCGGTGTCATCCTTGGTCTCCGTAGACGGTGGCGCGTGAGGAGGTGAAGCGGTCAAAGTTTCCGATTTGTTGAAATCGAGTACTCCACCGTCAAAATTGTGAACCGAGCTTTGTAAGTGCCTCAAAACGCTTAAATAATTTTAGGATTTTTCCGTGAATTTACCGACGTTGCAATGTGTCCCACGCGCCCCCACGCCGTCGTCACTGCGCGTGGGAGGGTTAAAATGACCTGCTTGACCGGTTCCAACACGACCAAACCCGTTGACCCGACCGTTGACCGTTGATATTTTAGTAATTATTTTGAAAATGGTGATATTTTAGTAATTATTTTGAAAATGGTGATATTTTGGTAATTATTTTTAAAATTGTGATATTTTCTTAATTTTTTTAAAAAGTGATAATTTCGTAAATTTAAAAAAAATGATATTTTAGTAATTATTTTGAAAAGGGTGATATTTTGTAAATTCTTTTAAAAGGTTGATAAATGTGTAAAATGGTTGATCATATCTTGATCACCTTTGACCAAAACTTTGACCGGCTTTGATCGGCATTAAACGACCGTTAATCTTTTCCGAGTATACCTATCCTGACATATTTCGACGTCCCGAATCTGTTTTTTGGGATCCGTTTCACCAAATTCGAACCCAAAAGTCTCCAAATCGTGAGTCAAACCCGTTGACTTTGATTTTGACCAAGAATTCAAATTTTCGGAAGGTCTTATTTTATGTTTTTCGATGTCCTGAATCTGATTCCGAAGTCCGTTTTTCCAAATTCTGACCCAAAATTCTTGATTCGAGCATGCAAACCCAAAAGTCTTAGTATTTTAGTATTTTGATTATTTATTTGAGATTTGGGTAAGGAATTGATTCAGTAAAAATATTTATGAAGGTACTCGTGTTTCACCTGAGCAAGGATCAGTTAGGTCAGGAGTTGTCCGTTCATTAGATCAACCTGAACTGCGTACTACGAGAATTACCCATAGGCTTCCGTATATTATTTAAATAATATTTAGATTATTTATATTAGAATTCCAATATGAATTTTTCTTATGCGTAGGATCTAGCGCTGCAGTAGAGCGTGATCAACAAACCCACTAGTAGGCTACCCTATCTGATTTCTCAGACCGTTACAGGTGTGTTTCCTGACATTATTACATTACTGTTTTAAAATGATTCATCTGAATACCAAGTATTTGATATCTGATTTACTGTATATTCCGATATAATTTCTGGATTAAGGTATTTCATACCGATTTCAGAGATCTGATTATCTGACATCTGAATTACCATATATTACTATCTTGAATTTTGATTTCCGTATTTCTGCATATGGTTTCCAAGCATGAAACATTTTTATGTTTTAAGTGATTAATCATTGTTTTCACTTGAATACATTCATGTTTAATATTGTCATTGGGGGTATTGTTGAAGGAAGATTATATATGCAGACTCCTCGGCTTTGTGCTTAGGGTCTAAATGGCATGTGCAGTTGGGTGTATGGTTCTGGGGAACCTACACATTTATGATGTGAACAGATGGGGGTGGTGTTCATGTTTAAAAATAAAAACATGTTGCATAAACCGATTTTATTGAAAGATTTTATATGTATGTTTTTTATTATACTGTATGGAGCACACTGGCTTTTTAGCTCATTTTTTAGTTTTTACCCTTTTTTAGATAACAGCAGGCCATAAGCTAGCAGATTGGCATCAGGGGAGATCAACTACTTATTTTGTACAAACGTATATCTCTATATTTTTTCGGTTATGTTTGGTGGCATGTATTTGCTATCGTTTTGGATATATATGTATTATTAATAATTTGTTCTATATTATATCTAATGTATTATAAGTTGTTTTAAATATAAAAAAATCTCTGAATGGGATATGTGACCACTTAGGTTTGGGTTAACTTACAGACCGGGTATGGGGGTTACAGGAAATGCATTATTATTATATTTTATGCCTCACTAAGTCTATGACATAACGTGTAAGTTTTACACGTAGGTGCCGAAAAGCAGGAGGATCACACATAAGTTCAGCCGAACAACATATCTCCACTCGAAGATCAACTAAGAAGTAAATTACACAGTATGTCTTGTTATGTAATAAATAAGTTGGCATGTAAACAAAGTCGTTAAGTATGTATGCTCTGATAGAGTTTGGTAATGTTTTAAACGTATTGATGTAAAAGGTAAATTTTATACTAATGAAAGTTTAAATTTTATTGGTCTTTATAAATGTACATGTTTTGAATAGTCAATGTGACACCTCAGATTCGTATTCGGGTCGGTTATGGGTGTTACAAATACATATATCACAAGGATAATTTGATAAAAATATATATATATTCAAGCAATCTTATATTCCACTAACCAAATATTGTAATCTTACATTTGTTATTTAAATTATATTTTATATATAAAATGAATTTAGGCTGTGTTTGTGTCAAGTTATTTTTTTTTTACGGAAAGTGTTTTATGCGTTTTCCTGTGTTTGTTTAAAGCAAAACATTTTACTGAATGCAACTCGTTTTACAGTCAACAGAAAGTCCAATTAAAAATCTCTTAATTTATTCTCCATGGCTTCATTTTTAAAGCGTTTCCACTCAAAACACACTTCAAATGTTGACGCCTCTTCCGCTTCATGAGCAATAGATCACGATTGGAGAATATCGACATATGTGAATAGTTGAAAATCAATTCTTTTGTTTGTTGAATCCGTTTTTATTTTACTCCACTACTCAAGAAATATCACCAGCTCTCCTTCAAGCTAGTCTTCTACCTTTCTCTCTCATTTTTCATGTCTCCCCCTACTTCAAATCCATGGTTTTTTCCACTAATACTGAAGTAGTTATGACTTGCAATTGTATGGTGTTTAGGACTAGGAAACTTGTTAAATTTGTAGATGAAGATTAAAGATCTAATTTATGTGTAGAATGCACGAATTTAGAAAAAAAAAATTGGATTATGTTATTACAGTTTTATTTTGCTATAACATTCTTTGAAACCTCTTAACCTGATTTGTTAATTTTACCCATTAGGCTCAAAGTTTACAGAGGAATGCAGCAAGGGTACAGAAGAAAGCAGAAAGGGGTGGGCATTTCTCCCTTCATTTTACCCATTAGGCTCAAAGGTTCTATTCCTCCCTTGCTTACATCATTCCTGCTCCCTTGCTAAATCAAACTGTTTAGTCTAAGCAAAAAAAAGTTAAAATCAGGGACTAAAACTTAGAAACTAATGTGCGCAAAGTAGTTATACTTGAGGGCTAAACAAAAATTATCCCTATATATAAGTAAGCAACAAATCAAAATCATGTGTTAGTCGCTATAATCATTTTGTGTTTGGCTTGGTTAGGTTGTTTATATCAGATTGGGATGGAAATAAATTGAAGGCTATTTGGGGAGTGAGCAACAAACTGGAAAAAAATCGAAGGCTATTTGGGGAATGAGCTACAAACTGCTTTGCATAGTTTAAGGAGATAATCTAGTTGTATCGTTTTATAGATTTTGTACAGTTCAATATGAACATATGATTGTGTATGTACAATTGATTTTTTAATAGTACACTTCTTAAGATTTCAGATAATTTATGTATTAGATTTTTTTTACATTCATCATCTAGATTAAAAAATATAAGAGTTTATTGAACTAATTTAGATTATAAGTAAATATTGAAAAAATATTTGGAAAATTAACTTTCATTATTAGAATAAAATATTCATAATTTATTAAAAAATATTCATGAAAATTATTTTTTTTAAACTTGTCAAATAGAGAAAAATGATTTACACAGTATCATCCAAACACCGAAAAATGATTTCTGGAAATTGTTTTCTAGAAAATGTAATCCATTTTTCAGAATTCATTTTTATTGAAACAAACAAACCCTTAACATCAAATTTCAGCATATAAAATGATTTAATCAAATAGAATTTAAATATTATATTTCAATTCTACTCAAATTTAAGATCTTATAATAATATTTTTATCGAAAATATGTCTCATCGATGAACTAAGTTCAGCTCGATTATAACTCTAAAATAACCTATTTAACTCACTATTATATTTCGATTCTCTAGTTTCATTTCTTACATTTAATTAGACAATCTCCAAAATCGATTAATTATCCATTTGACTTAAATATGACAAAATAAACTATTACCGTCATATAAGGTTTAAATGTGAGATTAACAAAATTAATCTCATGATCTTAGTGCTAAAAGAGAAGATTGTTTTCCCTAGAGGTCTTAGATTTGAGCAGTTGCATTTGTAGGTGTGTGCATTCTCAATTGATTAAGAAAGTTCTGAATAGATACTATCTTGTAGTCACCTCAATTATAACATCCCAAATTTCATGCTAGTAGTTTTAAGTTTACCCGAGTGGTATGTGGGTCTTGATGGTTTTGTGACTAAAGTCATTGGACCAAGTTGGGCTTAATTTGGTTGACATTTGGCTTAATTAGACATTAAAAAGGGGTTTTTGAATAGTAGAAATATGAGAAAAGGCCAAATGTGCAATTATCTCATTTTTAAAAGATGAGAGCTTTTATCTCTTTCATCTCCTTCTCCTCTTCATTTCCTTCATTTGCTTTTCATTTCCTTCTCTCATTTCTTCTCTAAGTACCATAGCTAAAAGGTGAGTTTTTTTAGCTTTATAATTTGTCCCTAATCCCTCCAGCAACATTCAAATCCAATAGTACACGCAATGAGTCTCTTAAAATAAAATGATTCATCGAGCCTAAAACCACGAAGTTGACCGAGTACAATTGGTTCAAAGTTTCAAATTTAAAGAGAAGTTCTTGAAATAACAATGGTATAGAAAAATGAGATGAACTCTAGGGTGAAACCCCACAAGTGTGCGGTCTAGTGGGATCTAAAAAATAAAAAAGCATTTGAAAGTAGATTCAAATCGAGCAAAGCAAGATTGAAGGAGTCATAAAAAATTTATCATTGGTTTAATCACCATTAACTTATTTGGGCTTTATCCCCTTTCCTTCGTAACTGCGAGCCTTAGCCTATGTTACGTGGCTCAAAAGTCCTTTCTAATAATACATGGATTTTTAAGTGAAAAATCTAATTTCAAATTTCAATCACCCCTCATGGTTAATATTTTATTTTGCAAAAAGTTTTCTAGAAATCTTTAATTCATATAGGGAAAAATGAGAAAAAATAATAAAATAAGGTTCAAGATGAAAACATACAAAGGGAATTTTGAAACCAAATGAGGAGCCAAGTTGAAAACCTGAAAAGGCGGCTCGAATATGAAAATTGTGCAACTATTGCATAAGAAGGGATCTCATAAATCTCTCAATAAAGCATCAAGCATCCCAAATATGCTCACGAGAGTCTAGAACTAGTGGATGCTTCAAAAAGACGAACATGATGACTACTTTATTAAATCAATGATCATCATAGAAGTAAAAATGCTATATCTTAACCAAAGAAGCTAATCCGAAACACATTTCCTTATAGAATTAGCCCATACCTCAAAATTGTCATTAGTCTTGACACCTATCAAAAAGCTATATTTTTTGAAGGATAAGAAGAGTAATTGATTTATTTGATATTCAATGAACTCTTAATTTATGCTTTGTTTCAATTGTGAACGGAAATGAGTGACACCTTGTTATTTTTTATGAAATATTTCTTTGAATTTCTTACTATACAAAAAGATAGAGGAAGAAAAACATTTTCAAACAAGATAGTTTCTTAGAAATGAAAACTTGTCTTGGGGTTTGACATTGATCTCTTTTATTCAAGAGCTTAGAATCATAAATTAAGGCAAAGAAAGTTGAACCTTGGGAGAAAAAGTTGGTTAGGGGAAAGAAGCCAGGGTTACTATGAGCCAAGAATTGAGAAGATACACTCTAGTGTGAAAAGAAGAAAAATATTTGTTTTGAGTACTATAAATTGGATGCAAAATATGTGCAAGTATACACAATCGCACAAGTAATAAAGAGTGAGTGAGTATCGTTCACACGAGGATTGGAGGAAATTGCAAGTTAAGTTAAAGCACAAATATTAAACTACCTAACTATAGTTAGTGTGATTATATGCACAAATGAGAATGTTGTGACAAAATGGGATGTGCGTGGATGAGAGTTAAGTAGTATTGTGGAAATGTATTGGTAATATAGCAATTTATCAAATGAAAATGTCGTAATAATTGAAGATGTAAATGAAATATAAAAAACTGAAAATATCAATGTAAAACGATTTGAGAATTCATAAATAAGTAAGAAGAATTAATAATCTTAACACGGCAAGCTACTATGTAAATGAATGAGTGAGATATCTAAAGAATCCTAAGTCTTTCCTCTTAGAATGATTCAAGCTTCTATGTTCCATTTGTTTGACAGAGTTTACTAAGAGTGTCCCTATGTTCTCTTGATTTAAGGGAACCTGACAAACGAGAATGCCTCGGTAATACCTCTCAGCGTGAAATTAACATCGAACCTATGGAATATCACTACTCCATTTATTCATTGAAATCTATCATTATCTCTAAGGTGGATTAGATCTTAGTTAGTAGCTAAATCCATTGCTCATGTTGATCCTCTCTTTGGTTTTCTCAAACACTAAAGATCTTTAACCTACTTTCTCTCGAACACTAAGTAATGTACTTATGAAATAGACACTTATGTCTCCTACAATCCTAAGTAATTTAGCACAATGAGAAAAACAAATATATAAACATAAAAACCTCAAATCATTCATTAAAGTAAGTACTCAATCATCCATAAAAACCCACGCCATTTAAGGCTTAGTTCATGGTGGAGTACGAAACATCCATGAAAATATTCCAAACCATACAATCCAATAAATCAAGAGGAAAAATAAAGCACAAAGGTGGAGGAAACTCCCATGCATGTTGTCGATTGCTCCTTAGACCACCACGAACGACACCTTAGCGTGCTACCTCCTCTCAGACGCCTAGCACTTTACTTCCTTGAGATTGACTATGGAGGAGACCCATAAAAAGATGAAAGAGGAAAGAAAGTTGGAAGATTTCTAGCAGCCTTGCTTAGCTCACTATTTCACTCAAAGAATCCTCTCCCCTTTTAGTGGCCATATTTTCTATTTATGCTAGGGAAATATCATAGGTTTTAGTGAAAAAATTCCCTAAGTACCCTAAGGTAAATTCCCCTCACGTGAAGATGCTTTCAAAAGTGGTCGTGGTCCTCTCCTAGGCTGTTGGTGGCAGAAAACATGTGAGTGTGTATAGCTAGTAGCTCCCATGAAAATATCTCATTCATTTTTGTCTTTTTCTGCGTACAAGAATTGTCCTAATTTCCTCAGTAATTCTTCTTGTTCCATCCAAGAATGTTGCAGCAATTCTCTACGCTCACCCTTCGTCGACCCCGTAAAATAACACCATTTATAGAATAATATTCCACGACAAATCCAAATCACCAAATGCAATTACATGCTCCTATATGCATCTATTTTCCTTAAGACAACCAGTAACTTAAGTGAAAAGACCCTAAATATATCCTTTTTATGGAGTTATCATACCCCCAAACTTAAGCTATCGCTTTTCCTCAAGCAATGGATAGTGGTTAGCAAAAGAAAAATGTCATGGAAAAGTTCAGCTTTAGGACAGTCATGTGGTTTAGAGTTTCAGACCTCAAAAATGTCTCGACATCAACAAGTTAGACAAGTGGAGAATTCAAGAAAATTACCCTAGTAGAAGGTCTTTTACGAGTGTGTTTGTGTGACTGTATCCAATCTATGCTTATTCAAGTTAGAGAAATTCTAAAGAAAATGTATTATTCTGCCATAACATGTTTTCAAGTTTAATCTCAAGTTCATTACTCCCATTTCTATTTAACTTAAAAAAATTAATCAACTCTCTTTTTTTTCACTGTTAAGAAGGGAGTTAGCTTGTCACACCTACCATCCCACGCTCTAGATGAATGAGAGCATACATTTCATCCATGAGCTAGTCAGACAGAGTCAACCTGTGACTACTTTCATTCACTTGTATGCCTATGAATGCGTTTATTAAAATGGTGTCCATGAAATACAATGACAAAGAGAAGTGTCCCTCTACACAATTCACAAACATAAGGGAGTTTAATTTAACAATTAAATTCATTCACATTAATACACAGTAAGGCATTCAAGCTTTCTTTCATAAAATATTTCTAAAATTCCTAAGCATAGAGAACATACAGTTGTGTAATAATTAAGACCATGTCCTAAAACAAATCATATTCAACTCCACAGTAATGTATATTCAGTTCATATTAGCCATAAAGAAAATATCATCATTGGGCAACATTAACTTATTCTAGTAAAATGTCCTAAATCATACTGCTGCCATGGCAAAATAATTATGCTAACCCTATCATGAAAATAACTGAAAAGGAACACTACCTCCCCTAAACTTAAGGGTTGCATTATCCTCAATGTATAAAATATACTAAGTGAAACTAAACTACATGCTATGAAATGCAGTGCAAGGTACCTAGGCTTAACTACTATGGTGGTGGTGTTGTGGAGGTAGTGTTGCTCGTGGTGCACCTCTTTAATGGGGGCATGCTCAGTTCTGAGTTTGAAGCAGGCTTAGCGGGCAGGATTTGAACTTAGGTAAGGTTCCTCTGTAGGTGGGCTTTCCGTTCGCCCTACGGACCGCTTCAGGTGATGTTTGGTCCTACACACATGTGATTGTTGTTGCATTTTCGATGGCTCTAATATCTCCCCATGGGGCTCTTCAGTGATAATGAGTGTTGGAAGAAGTTGCTCTGGCTCATCCTGAGTTGGTTTTTGGGGGTCTTTTACTGGCTCATCTTTCTTGGGCTCCAAGTTGGTCTGTTCGGTATCTCACGATTCAGGTATTGGGGCATCAGGAAATAATGAATCATTTTCATCTTCAAGAAAGATAGACTCAAGGAAAGAAAGTAAATCTTAGACCAACTAGGTGAACAATTCCTTGAAGTAGGAATGAATGACAACATCTCTTTGCTTTACATAAGAAAAGAAAATTCAAAGATCTTCCGACAAAGCATCCAGTCGTTCTCGCATCTACCTCGAAGTTTCATTAATAGTAGCCAATTTTGCAACGACATTTGCCCTTGTATCAGTTTCTGAGGTGACCTCAGGCTTATCTTCATCAAACCCTAACAACATGGACTTGTCTTTTATGATTCCCTTCAAGCTCCAGAGGATTTCATAAAATTGATCGCCGATGACCTTCTTTTTGCGACATAATATCGTGATGAGATTTAGAAAAAGAGGTCATTGGTCAGTCTCTTCAAACATCTGTGGGCTTGTTCGACAATTATCTTCCCCACATTAAGAGGAAATTTGTGACTATCGAATGGAGCAACATCATACGAGGAAATGAGATGGTGGTGTTGTTGGTGGTAGGGATCAACTTATGCTTCATGACATAATTTTGCCTTTGGTTGGAGCCTCTCGCGATTCATCGATCAGTAGTTAGCTTGAGTGGCATTCCACTTCGAGTTAGTAAAACATAAATCTTCCATAACCCCACTATAAGTCTCAAAATCAACATCCTCCTCGAATATTTTATTATGATCAACAACCTTTGGAATTTTAAAGTAAACAGTTAATGGCAATAGATGAAAAATGAACATTTTCCCTCTTACAAAAATTGATCGTTGTTTCAGGTTGGAGATATTGGCGTAGAACTCGTGAACAATTGAGGCATTGGTGTTTCCTGGATGTTGTGCAAACTTCTCCCATTTGTATCGATGAACGACGTCCATCACATCCAATCCAAGATCATCATTTGAAAAGATAAAGCCTTACTGGTAGAAAACCTTACATTTTTTTATGGGTTTGAACCATTCCTTTTCTTTATCATCTTTAAATAGTAGAGGAAAAGGAGGGGCAAAATCTGGGGGACAAGAACGTACCATGACTATATAAATGGACAAAGAAGATAACAAAAATCTTGAAGCTTTGTTAGTTATGGTGTTTTTTTCGACAGTGAGGAAAAGAGAAAAAAGATGAAGAGTTGAAAGATATCAAAGGAAGAGAGAAAATGTAAATGAAATGAAAAAATGGTAGGAGGAGGTTTTAATGAAGAAAACATGTGGAAGGGGTTAAAAGTAATGATGAGTATGGATAAAGGTGGAGAGAGAGAAATTAATGAAAAAGTTAAAAAAGTATTTTTGAAAATTAAAAATACCTCTCTATCATTTTGTCTTTTTACCACCCAAAACTAATAAAATAGGGCTTTTTTCCTTGCTTTATCCTTTCATCCCTTCAGCCACCACCTTGCATGGGTTGAATAGAATATTCACCTAAAATTTAACAAGGAAAATAATTAAAATAAAAGAAAGCACCAAAGTAAAAATAAAAAGCATGTGTTATTTATAAACAGAAGTAAATGCAAAATGTCGAAGCATTTTCGAACTCATGCATCTTGGAAGTAGAGCGTCAACTTACCTCATATAATGTGGGCTCCATTGTATGACTTCAAGTGTTGGCCATTTACTTTGAAAATTATCATCATCCAAATTTTTGATGTCTACATCTCCATGGGATAGACTTGGTGCACCTCGAATGGTCCTAACCATCTTGACTTGAGCTTTCCCGAGAAGAGTTTCAGTCGTGAATTATAGATAAGCACCTGTTGAAAATATGAAAATGACGTGGTAAAATGGTTTGATCATGCCACTTCTTGGTATTTTCCTTGTAGAGCTTCGCATTTTCATAAGCATGTTCCCTAAACTCTTTCATCTTATTGAGCTCCAATAATTTTCCTTCACCAGTTAATTGGGCATCAAAATTAATCATTTTGATGGCCGAATAGGCTTTGTGCTCTAACTCGACCGGGGGATAGAATGTTTTTCCATTCACTAAGTTAAATGGGGACAACCCCAACAAAGTTTTGAATGTGGTACGATAGGCCCACAGTGCTTCATCAAGCTTCTGTGACTAATCCTTCCTTTTGGGATTCACCACCTTTTCCAAAATTTGCTTGATCTCATGATTGGAGACTTTGGCTTGCCCATTGGTTTGGGGTGATATGTCATGGTAATTTTGTGCCACACCCCATACCTCTGTAATGCTTTGGAAATTAACTTATTGTCAAAGTGGGTTACTTCGTCACTAATGATAGCTCTAGGGGCACTAAATCTCCTGAAGATGTAATTATGAAGAAACTTAAGCACAGTCTTTGAATTGTTCTTTGGTGTCGCAATTGGTTCAACCCACTTGGACACGTAGTCCACTGCTAGGAAGATATATCAGTCTCCAAAAAAAGATGAGAAGGTCCCATGAAGTCTATGCCCCACACGTCAAACAACTATATCTCCAGGATATTTTACAATGGCTTTTCATGTTGTCTGGAGATGTTTCTTGTGTCTTTCCATCTATCGCAGGCCTTGTAAAATGTCTGGGCATCTCTGAATAAGGTAGGCCAATAAAAACTTGTTTGAAGGGCCTTTGCAGCAAGCCTTGCACCTCCAAAGTGGCCTTCACACGGACCCGTGTGAAAATGATGTAAAATGTCTTTTTTTTCCTCTTTGGGGATATACATTCAGATTATATGGTCGTACACCACTTGAACAAGAAAATTAACAATGTCAGCGTATCACGAAATTGTCGTCGCATATAAGATTTTCTCGTAAGGGAATTATTCTTTAATTTCATAATTTTCTTGACATTTGGAATTGTTCTCTATCCAATAAAATGACCATCCACTTGATTCTCTATAACTTTCCTATCCACAACCTAATATCCACTTAATATTTAACACCCATAACTCGTATACACGAACCAATACGAGTTATAGATGTCACGTTAGAAATTCAAAACATTTTTTTTAATCGAATTGAGTAAATTTTGTTTCATTCAAACATCACCGGTTTTAAAACTTGAACAATTATTATAAAATAATTATTCATAGAAAAATCGTTATATAAGATTTTTGGTTACTAATTCAAAACTAGTTTCAAGCAGTGATGACAATTCTATTTTGTTTCATAAAAGAAATACGGTTGTCCACCACGTTTGATTTAAAACCCAAATTAATTTTATTTAAGCATAGTTTAATATCAAATTATATATTCATACTATTAATTTATTTATTGCTAACTATAGTAAAAATTTGCATACATTTTGTTCTCGTATACAAGCCAGCTAGAACTTTTAAAACACAATAGGATGTCATCATTGTTACCTATAAATATTTCCTTGGTGATTGACACCAAGCTCACCTCTTTACTAAATTTCTTCTTTTTCTATGCGTGAAAATCATCACACGCTAAGTATACACTTTGTGAGGCAACCATATAAATATTTAGAACAATGCAACACATAATTTAAAGCAATAACAACATTCAATGCAATATGATCACTTTACCTATATACCATCCATGTTACCATAAAATAACATGAAATAACCGGATATAAAGTTTCTTACCAATATACTTGCCATTTATGCCATAAGCTCATAAGCTTATTTTCATGTTTATCTTTCATTAACCAATAAACCATAGCCCAATTTATACCTTGAGGACCCTGGGTACGCAAGTCAAATACCTACACCGTAGTGCTAAACCTATACTAAGCTTACGCTCTAGTACTAATCTGGATTTGACACATAAGGTCGTGCCCACCACCTACAATAGGTTTATACTCTAGTGCTAATCCAGATATAAACATGCACTTAGTGTCCTTACACACTAGTGCTAATATAAAAATGTAGTTGTTATACTCTATGGGATGCCAACTATACCCTGTCCCTCAATGACTTACTTGGGCATATAGTCTATTTTATTTGATTCATCCATGGCAAAGTATATTATCATAATTTAACATTGGGCAGTTCATACCCAAAATATCATTCATGATAAATATCATAGGTAATAATATGTGATCAATGCATTTTATGTTCAACCCTTGACATATTTAGAATATGTTAAATATATGATAAATGACATAAATATCATGCCAATATAAACAAGGTAGACTTATCATAAGTCCTACCCACTGATGTATAAAACGTCCACGTATAATGTTATGCATACATTGCACACATTTTTACATTATATAAATTCAAAATATAAGTCTCACTAAGCTTTAACTTGATCATTTGCTTCTAATTTGGTTAAAACCAAAATTTCTCATAATTTCATATCCTGACATATTGCATTACCTTTAAAGAATATTATTTTGTATTAATATACACCTTTAAAAATTATTCTGTTTATATCAATGGAAACTAGACTCAAATAAAAATCTATATATATAATTCTCTCCTTCTATTTCAATTTGTACAATTTATTATAAATTTTTAAAGTTGGCCGACAAAATCTTTTGTGCAGAATCTGCTGCCCCATTTTCTAATATTTCCTCGGTTAAAAATTCATGTCTTTTTGTCTACACCTCGAAATCGGTTTCCATTTTTTAAAACAAAACTAGACTGGTATATTAGTCCAATGGTATAAAAAATCAACCTCTAATCATTCTTTTAGAATTTATGGTGATTTTCTAAACTTACTGTCCAAAACAAAAATTCTAATAAGGTTTCACCAATTATCATTTTCAACATGTTCACTAATTCTATTATCTCACAAAATGCACATAAATAACATAACGTTTTAGGAGTCACTCCTTACCATAGTAACTCTGTCACTGGCTCATCGCAAGCCAATGTTTGTTCGATAACATAAGTACTTGGTGTCCTTAGCTTGCAACTTTCCTTGGAATTTTCCATTTCATCCTTAAGATTCTCCTTAGCTTTTATAATATTTGATCTTGATTTCAAGCACTCAGTCTCTAAATGGACACCATTACCAAATATACACAAATTCAAACCAAATGTTAGAATCTTACTAACATAGGCATACTTTGGAAAATAAATTCCTAACAAATTTCCCGATGCTTATTCGATATAATTTCCATGTCACAATATAAATGCTGACCTTAGCATTTCCAATTGACCATTCAAATTCCATTTAATCCATATTCATACTTGAAACTTATTAACCACCAAATATTTTAAAACTTATTAATCCTTTTTTTTATTTTGGCACCAACTTTTCCAACTTATATAAAATGATCATTTACCATTTTACCACTCAAAGTTTTAATACCAAAATTCCAGCATTGAAATAGTTACCACCCCAGTACATATACAAAGGCATAATTACAAATTAGCAATCCAAACTATTTGAATATTTCGTTTAAAACACCAAACTTTCCAAAATTCCAAAATGATCTAATTTCACATTTTAAAACTCATTCCAATTCCTAAACAACAATTTACAGTATACTACATCAATTATAGAATAATTACACAACAACCCACTACTTTTCTAAAATTACCGAATTGGCCCCACCTTTTTAAAAATTACCAAATGGTCCCTAAATTTTTATAAGGCACGTAGAATACTACCTACATCATTTCCAGCCGTTACATAATTGTTCCATAATTTTCATCATCCATACAAGCCATCGCTGAATGTTCCAAAGTTCTAAAACTAAGGTTTTCATGATTTTGCTCGATTTTGATTCGATTCAAGCATGAAATCAACTTCCATCCAACCTTAAAAATCTCTACAATAAAAGGCCTAATAAAGTTTCATCAAAACACAAAGTTTCCCCAAGTTATAATTTCGTCGAATCTTAAAGAACAATTTCTAGGAAGATTGAACATGCTCTAATCATCATACAAGCTTGAATATGAATCTACAACCTCAAACACATCAAGATTCATCATCAATTTCAGAAACCCTAATGTGATCACAAACCCTATAATTTGGGATCTTTGAAATCAAGCAAGATTGGCAAGCATAAATGGTACCAAAAGATAGTGTTTTTCTCACAAAACAATTTTCTATTTCACGACATAATCCAAAATCCAAAGGAAATTGCTCAAAAATGAAAAATAAAATTTCTCTTACCATGGTATGAAGGAGAAAGAAATGGATATGAAAATGAGTAAGTTTTCATGAAATTTCTAGTAACTTTCATGTTAATTTACCTTATATTAAGCTTAAATGAATATTTTATTCATTTAATGAAAAATGTCCATTTTGCCATTAATGAAACTTGATAATTACCTTAATACCAAGCCAAATAACCTTATCATCTTTCCAAAGTCAAAGATGAACAAATTATTTTACCCTTTTTTCCAATTTTACCAAGCAATTTTTTAAAAATTACAATCTCGTCACTTTAATCCAACGGTCCAAATTTAACATGAAAATAAATCTTCAAATCCAATGATCCATATTATTTTCCATCATTTTAACATGTGGGAATAATATTTTGAAACCTAATTTATCATCCTTCAATTTTTCCCAAAATTTTTATTCGATCCGATTTATCGATTTCTTGTTGGACTTTAACCCTTTCTAGATTTCAACATAAATTCCAGATCAAGAATCTAATTTCAATAAAACCAAACTCTCAAGATTAGATTATCTATTTATGGAATACAAATTATTTATGGGAAAATAACCACTTAATTACTGAACTTTTCCTAATTTTATACTTTGGCCACTAAACATTCAAAATTTACATTTTGGTCACTAACCAAACTTTTATGGTATTATAATTCTCCTCTTCTTAAGAAAATTCATCCTCGAAATTTCTAATACATACTTCATGTAAATACATAATGATGTTGCTTTTCACTTTTGATTTCTTTACCGAACTTCAATAAGTACTAGTTCTTCTTCATAAGTCAAATTTAGTCGAATCTCTATTTCCAATCGATACCTCCTGAGTATCGACACATGAAAAAAATTATGGATATTGACCATTTCTGGAGGCACTTCTAGTTGATAAGTCACTGATCTAACTTTCTTTCTTTTCCTCTGCGTCCAAACCGTAATATATTATTTTTCCAAGGTGATAATTTGAAAATTACTTCTTTATCATTTTTCATAGAATTCAGTCTCTTTTTGCTTTAAGTCTACATAAGACTTTTGTCGATAAGATGCTATCTTCAGATTATCCTGAATTATCCTTGCTTTGTCCTCAACCTCTTTTAATAAATTAGGACCAACAAGATCCCGATCTTTTAACTCGAACCAATTTAATGGTGTTCGGTACTTTCTCCCATATAAAGCTTCGTATGGAGTTGTCTTCATGCTCGGTTGATAACTCTTTTCATCGTTTCTTTTAAACTCATTCCTTGACAATATAAATATTAATCATACTTAACCTTAAAGTCTTTAGTTTCATCTTTTTCTGATTGTTCTATCTTTGACAAGCACGATAATTTTCATCTTTCCTCTGATGATCCTTTATTCGATCTAGCAACATAGGCTTTAAAATTAATTTTACAATCAAAACACCATATTTCTTTAAAGACAATCACGCATTCAAAACTCTTAGAATATAAATGTCTTTCGGCTTTATCGTATTAGCCACCACATTAGCCTTTCCTATTTACAGTTGATAAGCACATCATCATTCTTTAAGGAATTCAATCCATTTCCTTTCTTTTCACTCCTTTAAGTCAACCCATACTTTTTACATTTGAGATCCATATAGATACAGCGTCACTCACCATGTAGATAGTGGTGTTATATCAACAAAGTAAACACAACTATTGCCAACTCGAGATCGTGATTCAGATAATTTCTTTCATGATTCTATAGTTTCTTTGAAACATAAACCAAAACTTTTCCTATTGTACGAACACTCATCCCAAACCATTATGAGACGTATGACTATAATTCACATAATCTTTTCCATATTCTAGTTATACTGACCTTAGAGCTTATGTTAGTATTCTTTTTAACATCTCAAAGTTTTCTTGGCACTTAACAGTCCAAATCAATAACAAATCTTTCCTCAATAATTTGGTCAGAGGGAATAAAATCATCGAAAAGTTCTTTATGAACCTTCGATAGTAACCAACAAATCCCAAGAAACTTTGAAATTCAAAAACATTCTTAGGAATTTATCATTCAACTATATCTTGAACTTAATTGATATATATATTCTTATCCCTTTAACTGAGTCTACATGGGCAAGGAATACAACCTTAGACAACCAACATTTACATTTGGCCAACTTAACATGCAATTTTTCTCCCAAATAATTGGAAGAGCTATACAAAAACAAACATCATATTTTTCCCAGGTCTTATAATAAATCACAATAACATCAATGAACACTACCACCAATTATTCCAAGTATAAATAAAATACTCAATTTATCCAATGCATTAGTGTCTCATGAACATTCATTAAACCAAACGGCATTATCGCAAACTCGTAGTGTTCATATCCAATTCTGATAACTATCTTAGGAAGATCTTCTTCCTCATCTTTAACTAATAATATCCCGATAGGATATCCGACTTGGGAGACACCAATGCACTTTTTTAATTGATCAAAAGATTATCAATCATCGGAAGATGATACATGTTCTTCTTTGTTACCATAGTTAACAAACAATGATCCATGCATAATTGCATAAACTTGTGTTTCTTTTTCACAATAATACTAGTGCTTCCCAGATGACACGCTTAGTCTTATAAATTCTTGGTCTTAACAATTCTACTAATTATTGCCCTTAATTCTCTGAGCCCAATCGGAGCCATTCGATATGGCTATAGAAATAAACGCAATACCGAGAAGCATCTCTATTTTACTTTCTACATCTCAATCTAGAGGTAATCCAGGTAACTTTTGCAAATACATATTTGGATACCCTCGAATAATTGGAATATCTTCAAACTTAACTAAGAATGTTTGAGTATCCACCTCCTTTACTAAGAAGATTTGACAACCTAGTACACATAACTTCATAATTGTTACTGCCAAAATCCCAGTAGGAACATGTTTACTCTTTTTCCCTACCACTAATATCTTAAAACTTTTCGACTTCTTTAAAATCATTACTTTAAGAGATAATTCATCATGACATGGTAGGGAAAATCAATCAATTCCAAAAATTACCTTTGAACGGTAATTCTACCGAATCTATTATAAATAAACACGATGAATTCTTATCAGACAATTACTGTCTGCAAATATCATTCACCCTCGAATTCTATCCAAAAAGGTTAATCGCAAACATATCACTTAGGATCAATTGTAGCATAATTTTCATTCTTTTATCAGTACTCTACTTATGCATAAATGAGGGTTTTCCTTAATCCAACATTTGAACTTCCTATTGTGCCAATACATCATCTTATCTGTATAGCATCCATGTTACCATAAAATAACATGATATAATCGGATATAAAGTTTCTTACCAATATACTTGTCACTTATCTCGTAAGCTTATTTGCATGTTTATCATTAATTAACCAATAAACCATAGCCCAATTTAAACATTGAGAACATTGGGTACGCGAGTCAAATACCTGTACCGTAGTGCTAAACCTGCACTAAGCTTACACTCTAGTGTAATCCGAATATGACACATAAGGTCGTTTCCTCCAGATACACTAGGTTTACACTCTAGTTCTAATCCGGAGATAAACCTGCACTTAGTGTACACACTAGTGCTAATATAAACTTGCAGCTGCTATACTCTATCGAATGCCAACTATACCCTGTCCCTCAAGGACTTACTTGGGCATATAGTCTATTTTATTTGATCTATCCATGGAAAAGTATATTATCATAATTTAACATTGGGCAGTTCATACCCCTAATATTATTCATGATAAATATCATAGGTAATAATCAGTGATTAATGCATTTTATGTTCAACCCTTGACATATTTAGAATATGTGAAATATCTGATAAATGACATAAATATCATGCCAATATAAAAAGGTAGACTTATCACAAGCCATACCCAATGATATAAAACATCCACGTATAATGTTATGCATGCATTGCACTCATTTTCACATTATATAAAAGTAAGAATATTTTTTGCTTCTAATTTGGTTAAAACTTAAATTTCTCATAATTTCATATCCTGACAGTTTGCACTATCTTTAAAGAAATATTATTTGTATTAATATACACATTTATAAATTATTATGTTTATATCAATGGAAACTAGACTCAAATAAAATCTATCCATATAAGGTACTCATTCTATTTCAATTTGTACAATTTATGGTAAATTTTTAAAGCTGGCAACATAATATTTTTTTGTGCAGAATTTGCTGTCCCATTTTCTAACATTTCATCGGTTAAAAAATTCATATCTTTTTGTGTACACCTCAAAATCGATTACTATTTTTTCTAAACAAAACTAGACTGGTATATTAGTCCAACGGTATAAAAAATAATCCTCTAATCATTCTTTTAGAATTTATGGTGATTTTCTATATTTATTGTCTAAAACATAAATTCTAATCAGGTTTCACCAATTTTCATTTTCAACTTGTTCACTAATTCTAGTATATCACCAAATGCACATATATGCATGCATCACAAATAACATAACATTTTAGGAGTTACTCCTTACCATAGTAACTCTGTCACTGGCTCATCGCAAGCCAATGTTTGTTCGATAACATAAGTTTAAATTAAACTCACCTCATGTCCTTAGCTTGCAACCTTCCTTGGAATTTTCCATTTCATCCTTAAGCTTCTCCTTTTCTTTAATAATATTTGATCTTGATTTTAGCACTCCATCTCTAGATGGACACCATTACCAAATATACACAAATTCAAACCAAATGTTAGAATCTTACTAACATGGCATACTTTGGAAAAGAAATTCCTAACAAATTTCCCGATGCTTATTCGATACAATTTCCTTTTCACAACATAAATTTTGACCTAAACACTTCCAATTGACCATTCAAATTCCTTTTAATCCATATTAATACTTGAAACTTAGTCACCACCAAATATTTTAACACTTATTGATCCTTTTTAATTTTGGCACCAACTTTTCCAACATATATAAAATTGTCCTTTACCATTTTACCACTCAAGGTTTCAATACCAAAATTCCAGCATTGAAATAATTACCACCCTAGTACATATACAAAGGCATACTTACAAAGAAGAACTCCAAACTATTTGAATATTTTGTTTAAAACACCAAACTTTCCAAACTTCCAAAATGATCTAATTTCACATTTTAACACTCATTTCAATTCCCAAATAGCAATTTTCAGTATAGTACATCAATTATAGAACAATTACACAACAACCCACTATTTTCCAAAATTGTTTAATTGGTCCCTCAACTTTTCAAAAATTACAAATTGTCCCTAAATTTTTCTAAGTTTGTAGAATACTTCTTACATCATTTCCAGCCCTTACATAATTTTTCCATAATTTTATCATCCATACAAGCCATGCTCGAATGTTTCAAAGTTATAAAACTAAGGTTTTCATGATTTTGCTCAATTTTGATTCGATTCAAATACGAAATCAACTTCCATCCAACCTTACAACATCTCTACAATCAAAGCCCTAATCAAGCTTCTCAAAACACAAAGTTTCCCCAAGTTATGATTTCACCGAATCTTGAAGAACAATTTCTAGAAAGAATGAACATGTTCTAATCATCATACAAGCTTTAATATGAATCTACAACCTCAAAACATCAAGATTCATCATCAATGTCATAAACCCTAATCTGATCACAACCCCTAGGATTTGGGATCTTTGAAATCAAGCAAGATTAGCAAGCATAAATGGTACCAAAAGATAGCATTTTTTCGCGTAAAACACTTTTCTATTTCACGACATAACTCAAAATCCAAAGGAAATTGCTCAAAAAATGAAAAATAAAATTTCACTTACCTTGCTATGAAGGAGCACGAAATGGATCTAAAATTGGGTAAGTTTTCATGAAATTTCTAGAAAATTCATGTTAACTTACCTTATATTAAGCTTAAATGAATATTTTATTCATTTAATGACAAATGTCCATTTTTCCATTAATAAAATTAATAATTACCTTAATACCAAGCCACATAACCTTATTATCTTTATAAAGTCAAATATGGACAAATTATTTTACCCTTTTTCCAATTTTACCAAGCAATTTTCCAAAAATTGCAATCCCGTCACTTTAATCCAACGAACCAAATTTAACATGGACATAAATCTTCAAATCCAATGATACATATTATTTTCCATCATTTTAACATGTGGGAATTATATTTTTAAGCCTAATTTATCATCCTTCAAAATTTTCCAAAAATTTATTCGATCTGATTTATCAATTTCTTATCGGACTTTAACCCTTTCTAAATTTCAACATAAATTCCAGATCAATAATCTAATTTCAATAAAACCTCACTCTCAAGAGTAAATTATCTATTTATGGAATAAAAATTCTTTTTGATAAAATTACAACTTAGGTCCCTAAACTTTTCCCAATTTTATACTTTGGCCACTAAACTTTCAAAATTTATTTTTTGGTCACAAACCAAAATTTTGGGGTATTACATAATAAGTCTAGGTTTGTCACCCTTCTTGTTCACTAACTATTTGAGAGCTGAGTGATCAGTGTGAACAATGACTTTGGTGCCCATCAAGTATGCCATAAACTTATCAAATGCAAACACTATGACAAGTAATTCTTTCTATGTGGTGGTATAGTTAAGTTGTGCATTGATCAAAGTAGCATAATATATGACATGGAAGATTTTACCTCAATATTGTCTCAACATTGCTCCCACGGTGTAGTCACTTACGTCACATATCGGGTCGAATGGAAGTCCAATCTGGCGGAACAATAATGGGCGCAGAGATAAGGCTTTGCTTTAGCTTTGTGAATGCTCTAAGGAAAGTCCTTAATGAACCTCCTATATAAACCCGCATGTCCAAGGAAAGTCTTTGTGCTCTTAACTATAATTCGTGGAGGTAACTTTTCAATCACCTCGATCTTGGCTTTGTCCACCTCAATACCCTTGTGTGAGATTTTGTGGCCCATCACGATACCTTCAGTCACCATGAAATGGCACTTTACTCAATTCAACACAAGGTCAGCCTACTCACATTGCTTAAGAACCTTCGCCAAATTACAAAGGCATTTTTCAAAGTTGTCTCCAAAAATGGAGCATCATCCATAAATATGTTTAAGAAATCCTTGACCGTGTCAGAGAAAATGGCTTGCATTCATCGTTGAAAAGTTGTAGGAGCATTGCATAGGCAAAAAGGCCTCCACATAAAAGTATAAGTTCCATAAGGAAAGTGAATATTGTCTTTCTTAGTCCTCATGTTCTATGGAAATTTGGTTGTACCCCAAATATCCATCTAAAAAACAATAGTATTCCTTACCCGCCAAAAGATCAAGCATCTGATTGATGAAAGGTAGAGGAAAATTGTCCTTCTTCGTAGAACTGTTAAGCTTACGATAATCAATGTATATACTCTATCCAGTGACAGTGCGTATGGGCAAGAGCTCATTGTCTTCATTGCTCAACACGTTCGTGCCTCTTTTCTTGGGGAAGCATTGCACCGGGCTCACCCATGAACTATTGGACAATGAGTAGATAGCTCCAACATTAAGCCACTTGATAATCTCTTTCATCAACAACTTCTTCATGATAGGGTTTACCATTCGTCATGGCTCTATAGAATTGCCATGACATTCTTCTAGTAGAATCTTGTGCATTCAAATGGTCAGACTTATCTTTTCAAGTCTACCATAGTCCAACCTAACACTTTCTTATGCCTTGACAAAATAGTTAGAAAACTTCGTTCATGGACAAGCTTAAGACTAGAGGATATAATTACCAACAAAGTCTCCTCATCACCCAACTAATAATATTTAAGATGCGGTGGAAAAGTTTTTAGTTCCAATTTGGGTGCATGTTGTAATAAAGGCTTAGGAGGAATAAACTCATTGAAATCAAGGGGTTCAAAGCCCGTACATGGTCTATCTAAGAGTAAGCTAGATTATTATACCTCCAATGGGAACTCCTCGGCTTCCTCTTTGTTGTTCTCCTCCAAGAGCTTTTCATAATCATCCAGCTGGATGAAATTGTTGTGGAAAAGTTGATCAACTTCTTTTTCCATCTTTGAGTTCGTTTCCATAATGCTTTGGCATTATTCATCTTTGATCGACTACTTGCATAGTAAGTTCACCATTCTCACAATCAATGGTATGTGACGGTAGCTAGGAAAGGTCTCCCCAAAATTATAGGTGGATTAGCATCAACCTCACAATCAAGTATAAGGAAGTCGGATAAGAACACAAATTGTCTACCCTTACTATGACATCTTCGATCCTCCCCTCGGGATGAACATGGGAACGGTTGGCTAGTTGGAAAATAACAGGGTAGATCTTGTGTTTTTCATCCCAAATTTAAAAAATATTAACTTAGGAATTAGATTTACACTTGATCTAAGCTCACATAGCTGTCTTTCCAAATAGTTGTCTCCTATAGAGCATGGAATGATAACGTTGTACGGATCTTTTTACTTTAGTGGTAGGTTGCTCAAGGTAGAGTAGAATTCGTTTTCCATGGAAATTGTCTAAAACTTCTAGAATTTTCTCTTCTTGGTAACAATCTCCTTAAGAAATTTGGCATAAGTAAGCATCTGATCAATGGCTTCCAAAAGTGGGACATTAATATAGAGTTGATCCAGAATGTCAACAAACTTCTTAAACTGAACATCATCATTATGCTTCTTCAGTCTTTGGGGAAAGGGTTGTGGGGATATGACTTCTTCTACTGATGGTGTGGGGGCTACTTTTGTTGTGGCATTTTTTACCCCATCAATAGGTTCACTTGTTGAACCCTCATCATTTTCCTTCTCCTTGAGTATCTCTTCTTGCAATTTCGGTTCTACTTGCATATTCATGGGGTGAAATCATCAATATTCTTTCCCCTAAACTTTTCTAGTATATTGTTTGGGTGCCACTTTGTAGTGTGAGTGCACTATATTTCTCCTTGTCGTGTTGTTTAGTTACTTCACTGTCACTAGGTAAAGGATTTGGCTAACGTTCTTGTAATTTCGTAGTAATCTGGCCAATCTGGCCTTCCAAAGCTCACATAGATGCATTGTGGCTTTGAAGCAAGGTTCCTTGATTTTTGATAGCTAGCGAATGCTCCTGCAGTATAGTCCTTGTTCTTGCTATAAATTCTTGCATGGTAGCTTCCAGAGAACTTGTACTTGATGAAGATGTTGCCCCTTGTTAGCATTATACCAAGGCATATTCAATTGAAAACATTGAGGCTCGTTTACAATTTGTTGTCAAGCAGGATGACAAGCATTAGTGGCTTCTTGATTTCCCTATGAGAAACATGTTGAACTAGCCACTTTCACTTTTCCACCTCATTGGAACGTTGCAAATTCTTCAACATGTTTGTAATAACAGAGAGTTTGGCAGAGATTGAATCCTTAGCATATAGCTCCAATTTCCTAGTGCCCTCCTCCTTGTTCAAGCCCTTGAAGAAGGAAACTAGTAGTCATTGTTGGCAATTTTATCAAAAATGTCGAAAGCCTCCTCCGGAGATTTGTTTCACAAAGTGTCATTTTGCTAAGGCATCTAACATCATCCTGGTGGGTGCATTGACTCCATTGTAAAATATCACAACATGAGTCTAATCTTGAAATCCATGAATAGTACACTTTTGAAGCAATCCTTTTTAGCGATCCCAACACTCATACATAAACTCATCATCAGTTTGATGGAAGGATGTTATTTCATTCATGAGTTGGATGTTCATGTTCGAAGGATTATACCGCAACAAAAAACTTTTACACAGATCAGTCCATGACTCTATCGAGCCTGATGGAACTCCACTCAACCAAGCCCTCGCTCGACGCACCAAGAATATGGAAATAATTTAAGCTTTAACACATCCTCGTATACTCCTTGTTGTCTAAATGAGTCACAAACTTCCAAAAAAGCACGAATGTGTTGCTTGGAATCTTCATAAGGCATACCACCAAATTGACCTATCGAGTTCAACATATTGAACATGACTAGTTTAAGTTCAAAGTGGGTGGCCTGAATTTCGGGTGCTACAATGCCAGGGTTGAGAACATCCAAAATAGGAGTTAAACGATCTATAACAGCACGAGGTCGAGGTACAAGTTTGGCATTCTGATTTGCTGCAGCATTTGGATCTGTTGGATCTTGCACTTGCTGAATACCTTGATTTTGATCGTTGTTCATGGTTCTATTAGCACATTGAGCACGTCTCCTTCTACAGAATAATTGTTCAATATCAGGTACCGAGAATAAAGAGGTTCCTTAAGAGACTTTCTGGACATGCAATGGCAAAGCCTGAAAAAGAAAGAAAATAACAAGTAAAACTACACTAAAATAAGCAAACAAATGTAAAATAAAAATGCTAAAACAAAATTGTTAAACTTCCTTTTGCCAATTCCCGGTAACGACGCCAAAAACTTGCTGCGTGGTGTGAGTACTATAAATTGGAAGCAAAATATGCGCTAGTATATATAGTCGCATAAGTAATAAAGAGTGAGTGATTATTGTTCCCACTAGGATTGGAGGAAATTGCAAGTTAAGTTAAGAACGAATATTAAACTACCTAAGTATAGTTAATGTGGTAATATGCATAAATGAGAATGTTGTGGAAAAATGAGATGTGGGTGGATGGGAGTTAAGTGGTATTGTGGAAATGTGTTGGTAATATGTCAGTGTAAAAAATGAAAATATCGTAACAATTGAAGATGTAAATGAAATATAAACAACTAAAAATGTCAATGCAAAACGAGTTATGAATTCGGAAATAAGTAAGCTGACTTAATAATCCTCACACGACAAGCTACTATGGAAATGAATGGTGGGATTTCTAAAGAATCCTAAGCCTTGCTTCTTAGAATGATTCAAGCTTCTATGTTCTATTTGTTTGATATAGTTTACTAAGAGTGTCCCAACGCTTTCTCGAGTCAAGGGAACCTGACAAATTCGAATGCCATGATAAAACCTTTCGGTGTGAACAGTAACATCGAACCTATCAAATCTGCACTACTTCTTTTAGTTGTTGAAATCCTATTCTTATCTCTAATGTGGATTAGGTCATAGTTAGCAAATAAAACCCATTGCTCATGTTGATCCTCTCTTAGTTTCTCTCGAACACTAAGTAATGTACTTAAGAAATGGACACTTTCATGCCTCCTACAATCCTAAGGTAATTTAGTACATGTGCAAAACAAATAGATAAATATAAAAACCTTAAATCATTATTAAAGTAAGTTCTCAATCATCAATAAAAAAACCCACGCCATTTAAGGCTTAGTTCATGGTGGGGTTCGAAACATCCATGAAAATATTCCAAACCATACAACACAATAAATCAAGAGGAAAAATAAAGCATAAGGGTGGAGGAAACTCCCAACACACGCATCTGATTTCTCATCGGACCACCACGAATGACACCTTAGCATGCTAGCTCTTCTCGGATGCCTAGCACGTCACTCCTTTGAGCTTTACTATGGAGGGGACCCTTGAAAAGATGAAAGGGGAAATAAAGTTGGAAGCTTTCTAGCCACCTTGCTTAGCTCACTATTTCCTTCAAAAAAATCCTCTTCCCTTTTAGTGGCCACTTCTCTATTTATACTAGGGGAATATCCTAGGTTTTAGTGAAAAAATTCCCTTAGTCCCCTAAGGTATATTCCCCTTAAGTGAAAATGGTTTCAAAGGTGTTTGTGGTCCTCTCCTAGGAAGTTGGTGGCAGAAAACAAGTGAGTGTGTACAGGTGGAAGCTCCCATGAAAATATATTCATTTTTGTCTTTTTCTATGCACAATAGTTGTCCTAATTTTCCTTAGCAGTTCTTTTTGTTCACCATTTAAAATGTTGCAGTAATTCTCCATGCTCACACTTTGCTTCATCGACCTGCACATAACAAGCAAACCATAAACTTCCCCGTAAAATATTGTCATTTACACAATAATATGCCACGACAAAGCCAAATCACCAAATGCAGTTGCATGCTCCTATATGCCTCTAAATGAACCTATATGTGCCTTAAGACAACCAATAACTTAAGTGAAAAAGCCCTAAATATAGCCTTTATATGTAGTTATCAATGTTCAATCAAAATAAGAATGAGGACTTCTTGAGCATTCCTTTGTGGTAATCGATCAAGAAAACATACACCAACAACTTTGACATGCATTTTACATGAACTTGCATATGTGCATTTAACATTCATCATTGCATTAAAGTTGGAAAAAAATATTTTTTCCCTCTCATGAGGATGTTCTTAGAGTTTGTTTTAAGAAATCAATTTTGTATTTCTTAAGATCGTTTCTCTAAAAACTTCATTCTTGATTTTCTTAAGACTTGTATCCTAGAAAATTCAATATGGTCTTTCTTAAGAATGTTTCCCTAGAAACTTCAATCTTTACTTTCTTAAGACTTGTATCATAAAAATATCACTTTAGTCTTTCTAAAGATTTTTCCTTGAGGAACTGCATTGTTGATTTTTTTAGGACATATCTCCTGGAAAACTCACTCCTTTCCCTCTCAAGCTCATTTCTTTATAAACTCGTTTTATTCTTTCTAAAGATTATTTAACTAGAAATCTCAATTTGCTCTTTCTAAAGATTTTTCCCCAAGGAACCTCATTCTTGATTTTCTTAGGACATGTCTCCTAGAAAACTCAAACTTGTTTTGGTTAGAATTGTTTCATTGGAAACCTCAATCTTTTCTTCTTTGATATTATTTCTCTAGAAACCAATTTTGTATGTTTAGGATTTTCGATCCAAATTTCATATTTCTTAAAGACCTTTTCACCTTCCATTAGAACTTTTCTAAATTTTTCCCTTCTCTTAAGGATGTTTTTCACCTCTCATGAGGTGTTTCCTAAAGTTGTGCATGAATGACATTATGGTATTCATGACACCATACACAAATAATTACTTTTCACATTCAAGATAAATATTTTTATAGGTTTTTTAAGAAATTGAGATTTATGGCAACATAACCCAAAGAAGAGAAAGTCAAATTTAAAGATTGAGGATATCAAGATAATAATGTATAATCTCTAGAATATAGGAACCCAAAGGGTCACAACTTTGAAGTGGGGCATGTTTCATGATTATTATGACGTTTTAAATGAAATTTTTGAAAAAAAATGATAATTCTTGCAGATCTAACTTTCTTGAAAGTAATGAAGTAGATCGATTTTCAAATTTGGTGTCCTTAAGAGAATAAGCAAATCATCCATCTCCATTAAGATCGTTTCTCATGAAACATGTTTCATCTTACTTGAGACAGTTTCTTTTGAAAAGCAAACTTTTATATCATTTTTCTTGAAATAAAATTGTCTCACACAATATAATTTATCTCAAAACACAAGCTTCAAGACTATTTTTATTAAAATTTAGTCTCGTTTGAGACTATTTCCCAGAAATACATTTAAAGATGTTTTCCTTGAAATACAAATTCCATCTCTCTTGATATAAGAAGATTTCTTCTCAGTGTCACATGAGACAACAACTAAATTTCAAATTAGAAGATTGAGTCAGACGAAAATTCATCATCTTTTTTTCTTTCCCCTATTATTGTTTGTACGTCAATAGATAAAAAATGGCAGTTGTAGCAAGTCATTTTCGTTTTAATCCTCATTCAAAATTTTTAATTTAATTTAAATAATTTTCATTTATTTAACTTAAATCATATATTTTAATTATGATTTAATATTAATTATTAATTATAATTATATATAATTTAAATACTAAATATATGCAAATATTGATATGCATAGATATGAAAATAAATACTAGTTTTTTTTTTTACAACCCATTTCACGTATAAATACCTATACCCAAACAATGATCCAACACCAGGACACAGGCAACTCATAAGCTATCGCCATCGCAGAAGCTTCTAGAACCATCTTCATTTGATGCGACAATCATGACAATCATTAGAAACCCACGTCAATGGGCACATCAATATATCCATGTCAGTACACCACCCATGTGTGCATTTTCAAATCGAGGGATCTTTCATGTGTCCCTGATTATAATTTCTTTTTCATTTTTCTAAAAAATTAAAATATATAAAAATTAAAATAAATAAAACATTAATAGTAATGTTTTAATCCTAATATTTTAACCTAAAAGTAAAAAACCTAAAATTTACCACGATCCTTCTTTCCTTTCTCTGCAACTCTCCCTTCCCCCCATTCACTTTTGAAACTCTCAATTTTCCTTTGTTCTTCCTGAAATTCTTCTCTAACCTTTTTATTCTCGATTTTCCTTCATGGTAAGTACCCTAATATTCTCTGCTTGATTTCATTCTGTTTTCAACAAAGCCAAAAAATATTTGGGTTTTAGGGTTACTTTTGAAATTAAAAACCCAAAAATGATGTGGGTTTAGGATTACTTCTGAAATTGAAAACCTAAAATTTCAAATCAAACACCTATCATTTAGTTTGTAAAAGACGAAACACTAATAGTACAAAAGGAAGACTATTCGAGCCAGCACTTTTATAGATAATGCCAAACTTACACTGCTTGAGTTGTCTCTTTTTAACCCAAGTTGAAATCTAATGCTTTAGTTTTGACGGGTTTGTGTTGAGTCCATGCATAAAGTGGAGTCACTATTTTGCTGTTGCAAAGAAATTTGTTGGTAAACTATATTCTCTTAATTATTTTTTTATATATGAAAGTATATTTAAGTTGTGTTCCAGATAGGACAATGGTTATAAACTAGAAAAAGTATGTGGTTTTGTTTAAAATTGTTGGAAAATTATGTGATTTTGTCTAAAATATTTTGATCCGAAGATAATAGATTGGTTACTAAAATATTGATCATGTTATCAAGTATATATTACTTAAAATTGATTATAACATTTTGACAGTGTACTAAAATGATAAAAGTATGTGGATTTGTTTATATAGTAAAATATTTCATAGTGTTATGTTACTTAAATATTCATTATGTCATTTTGATGGTGGACTAATGCAAATAGGTTTATAGGCCATGTAGATTTGTTTATATAGTAAACTATTTCATGGTTATGTACTGTTATCAAGCAAATTATTTCATTGTTAGCTTACTTAAATAAACATATTAAATAAACATGTTATTTAACTATATATGTTGCTTAAATATTCATTTTGTTATTATTTGGGGTTTATTGTTATGTTGTTATTGATTCTGTTATTGACTAAAGGAGTATTGTTATGCTTTTGTTTAATTTTGTTTTTGAACTTATTGTAGAAAATAATTTTGGGACATCCAAAAGATACTGTTGGTTGTGGGCCTAATGTGAAAGTTAGACTAATGAAGGGGCTGAAGAGATTATTTATGATGAAATAAATGTTATTGATGGAGATAGTAGTGAGAATGAATGGTTAGATGGAAGGCATTTAATTTATGATAATGATGAAGATGAGATAGATGCAATTAAAAATACGTTTCAACTAGTTAAAAAAATCAAAGATAAGTCTTTCACTAAAGAAGACTACGGACCTAAGGTTGTATTGGAGGGAAATGAAGTAAATTCCGATGGTTTAGGCCATGAAGAGGCTATTGATTATCTAGAATCTTTTGATATTGATAGCTATGAGATGATTCAGATGGGATACTGTTTGCAAAAGGACTAGTAAGGTTTTTTTATCCTTGAACTGATGAACCTGGTTTCAGCTAGGAATGATTTTTAAATCCCAAGAGCAATTGAAAGATGCCCTTCATGATTATGTAGTATTGCATAGTTTCGATTTTAGGTTTGTTTCAAATAGAAAATAACGGTTGTCTGTAAGACAAAAGGTTGTCCATTTGTGATTCATGCTTCTTGGGATAAATCTGATGGTTGTTTGAAAATCAAGACTTTAGTTACTGAGTACAAATATTCAGCCACTTTTATTAACAAAACGGAAACTTTTAAGTTGGTTGGAAAACATTTTTTAAACAAGTTAGGATTTTTCCAAAAATGAAGGTGTTAGAGATGAGAAAAATTGCTAGAGATCGGAGTTAAAAGTAAGAAAAACAAGAAATGTTGCTTGAATGCTAGAAATAGGCTTTGGAAAAGATAAGGGGTAGTGTTGTAGATGAGTTCAATAGCCTGTTTGATAATGTGTTTGCACTGAGGAGTGCTGATTTGAATGGAATGTTTGAGCTAATGGATTGATTGAAGAAGTTCAGGTATTGTTGCCAAATTTGGAACATAGATTTTGTGCTAGGCATATGTATGCCAATTGGAAGAAATCACATAAAGGTGGTGACAATGTGTCGTTTTAGTGTCAAATAATATCCTTAATCTTAAAAATATAAAATAGAGCATTATAGAGAGAGTAAGGATCGATCCAAAGGGACTAAGAAAGATGTTGATGTAGATTGCTTATGATTCTTTAAACTAGGCGAGAATAACTAGTAAAAGTAAAATGGGGGTGTTGATGGAAAGTTTTGTAAAGAATGTAAAAGAATTAAAGAAAATAAATTTAAATTAAAAATCAATATGATGAAATTAACCATAGGCTTTCACATGCCTTATATTCCAATCAATCCTTGAATAGGATTTTTTCTCCAGTTAAATGTCGGTTTGAGTCCGCAAGGTTCAATCCTTGAAGCTCATTTTCCTCTTTTGTGATTGATTTTCCCAAATCTATTTTTGAAATAAAAGCATTTTGATTTTAAGAAAGACCGATCGCCAATCTAGTTTCCAGAAAATTGAGAATTTAACCCGAAAGTGTATGAGGTGTTTTTCAATCCTTGCGTTAGGAATTGAGTTATCGCTTCAGCCTTTGGCTATGAAAAACTTAGCTAAGTATGATATAAATCATGCTTAGAATTCTAAAAGAAAAATAAATAGAAAATCTTGACAAGTAAAAACTATATAAAAGAAGAAAGAAAGAACAAGAAAACTCAAGCAATCTGAGATGTTGTTTGAAGCATACCCCCAAAGGGGGTATTTATAAATTTAAAATTGTAGATGAATCTTTGGTCTTCATGTAACTACTGACTAGACCTTCTCGAAGCTGCTGACTAGATACCACATCAGACGCAGTCATGCCCGCTAATCCAGTCATGACTCCAGAAAATAAAAAATTTACAATAATTCATGTCTTTTAGTACCTTTTCTGGAATCGATCATCCTGCACAAAAATGCATGAAAATGACCAAATTAGCAACTTAGAATAACTAATCAAGGAGTAATTAACCATAAAATAATCCGCAATTTAAGCGCTAATAAGGTGGTGACGTACGGTTACAGTTTTGGAACTGTTGCAAGGATACTATTGAAACACAATTTCATAGAAATGCTTCAAGAATTGATGAGTTAAAAAAGAAATAATTGGATGATCTTATGGTGAATTACCCAAAACAATTATCCAAAGCCTTCTTCTCTACTAGATCCAAATGTGTTTCAATAGATAACAATTTCTCTGAAGCATTAAATTCTCCAATTATAAGGGTTGGTTTAAATCTGTTATATCAATGTTTGGAGATGTTAGGCATTATGTTATACATAAGCTAGTTGAACACACAAAAATCAAATAGCTGGAGTGGTGAGTTGTGCCCTAGAATTAAAACAAAAATTGAACTGCATAAACATAGTACTACATATTTTCATGTAATTTGGAATGGAGCTGAAGGGTATGAGGTAATGTGTAAAGAATACATATTTTTGGTTGATCCTGTATACTGCAAATGCACTTGTAAAGTATGAGAATTAATTGGAATCTCGTGTCCCCATATAATAAGTGTCATCTTTATTCGAGAGAAAATGGTGGAAGACTATGTATTTCATTTATACAAGTAGCATGTATACATTGATTATACAATGTTATCATGCCCACCATACTAAGTTCAAGATTTTAGGAAGACACTGAAATAGGCATCATAAATCCACCATTGAAGAGAAAATTACCTTGAATACCAAATAAAAAAAAAGAAAGAGAGAAGATGGTGAAATTTGCAGTGGAACAAAATTGAGAAAACGAGGATGTAAGATGAGTTGCAATTTATGTGGCCTTTTAGGAGGTAATATAAGATTTCCAAGTAAAAACCAATCCAACGTAAGTTAAAAGTGTTATTTTTTATATATTTTTAAGGTATACTTTAAGAAATATTTTACTGATACTTTTTTGTTTTGTTATTGATAAGTTGTGAGCAAAGGTGGCCAAGCAGGATCTGCTCAACCAATGTAGTTTGACTGTTCTCCACAAATTCCAAGTATTGTTATGTTATTGATATATTTCTATGTTATTGATATATTTTTATGTTATTAATATATTAAAAAATTAATTAAATTGTGATTAATATTTTTCTGTTATATTATTGATAGTTTGAAACTGAAGGTGGTCAAACAGAAAATAGGCAACATGGATTGAGTAGGCCAAGAGGGAGAATAGTTATGCAAGTTTTGGTATGTATACAAATGAACAAACTAGTCTTCAAATTCTAAATGTGAGTTATTTTATTTTACTACATTAAACATGGTATTTTCATTAATTTGAAATTTTAAACATTTTTATAATTTAACAGCCTAGAAGACCAAGTCAAGTCCTACTTTCTTGACCTCACACTAGGGTCTATCAGTCAACTGCTACATCCCTACAACCTTCAGTATGTTTCCAGCCCACTACGGCATCTTCTCAACATTTAACAAATGTTACTAAGCATCCATAGGGAAGGCTAAAGGTTCGTATAAGAAGGCTTAATCCAATCATATGGCTATCTTAGAAAAACTTTTATCATTATGTTGTGTTTGGTATTTTGTTTGTTGTTTTTAACATTTGAAAAACTTTGATCATTATGTTGTGTTTGATATTTTGTTTGTTTGTTGGTTGTTAACATTTGGAAAACTTTGATCATTCTGATGTGTTTGGTTTTGAATGTGTTGTCAGTAGTTACTATTTTTAGATAGTTTAGGAAATGTTTTGGACATGTGTTTAAATATTTACTATGTTTTGATTATTTTCTATTTGCTTGGCTGATTTGACTAATATGTTTTAGATAATGGTAGATACTTTTTATGTTGTCCACAAATGTGGTAGCAAATGCAGGCACCTTATTGATTCCAAAAATAAACTTTAGGCAACTTAGTTAGCCCATCAATAAAAAAGATAAACACCTTATTAATGCCAAAAATAAATCTAGACACCTAATATCACCCAATAAATAACAATAGGCACCTGATTTAAAATAAATAATGTCTTAAAACAACTTATCTTTACAACAAACAACATTTTCCTTATACTAAGGTTGAAATAAACAACATTTGATATATAAAAATAACCATATAATTGACATAAACATTTTCTTCATACTAATAAAAACATTATGTTTGGTCTTAATTCATACTAATAAAATTATGTTTTACAAACTTAAATCATACTACTAAAATAAGTTCTTACAATATTCTTTAGTATGATCAAATCTAACAATTTATACTCTCTAAAGACCATATTTTATCAAAATATACATCATCTATGAAGTAAAAAAAAGGCAATCTTGTAGGATCTAATCTTCACGTTTTGATCCTCCACCATCTCTCTCACCTTCGGACTTCATCGATTTCCATAAGTTCCTTAATTCATTGTTTTCGTCTTTGATTTTTCTATTTTCGACCATCATCATTTCAAGAGTTGCTCTCAATCCTTCAACTACACAATCAGTATCTTCTTCGTTGTCAATCCACTTAAAGAATTTACATCGATTCTAAAGACATTTAAACAACATACAAATGTAATGTTTAAAGTAGAAACAAAGGAAACAACCAATTACTCCAATTACATGTAAAAATCAAAATAGTCCAATTAGAACAGACAAATTAGATACACACACCAATAGCTCTAATTAGAAACAAACATCAATTACAACTTTCAAAGTAGAAACAAAGCAAACAACCACCAATTAGTTTCATTATATGTAAAAATTAAAATAGTCTAATTAGAACATTCAAATTATATAGACACCAATAAGTCAAATTAAAAACAAACATCAATTACAACGTTCAAAGTAGAAATAAATCAAACAACCACCAATTAATTCAATTACATGTAAACATTAAATTAAATACAAACTAAATATATTGAATTTCCAGTTGCTTTCATTATCGAACACAACAAAAAAACATGCTTTCAGTCTATTTAATAGTCAATTTTCTCATCACAATAATAAATTTTCCTGATATTGTTATATACTCTTACGCACTCATTTAGTCATTCTAAAAAACAATTATCTCTTTTGATTGCGAACATCCATAAAATTTCCTTCCTTTGCTACGAGGCACATTTGAAAAGCAAATCGGAGCCCTAATCTTGCAATAACAATACTTGATCCTTAAACTATAACACAATTTTGAAGATTCACTCGACATCTTTCATGATTTTGAGTTCGCGCAATTCCAAAATCATGGTTTCAAGATAAACAGATGAGGATAAGAGTGAAAGGAAAGGAGAAGTGTTTCAGGAAAACAAGTGAGGATGAGTGAAAGGGGAGGAGAAGAGTTCCAAGAAGAATAGGAATGGGGGAGGAAGAGAGTTTTAGCAAAATGGGTGAGGAAGAGAATGGGGAAGGAGGATCTAGGTAAATTTTAGTTTTTTTACTTTTTAGGTTAGAATATTAGTATTAAAATATTAATATTAATGTTTTATTTATTTTACTTTTTATATATTCAAATTTTATAGAAAAATAAAAGAAATTATAATCAGAGACACGTGTCAAAAAATGAATGGATAACAGATTTTTTAACAGCCGTTACGTCTCGGGCACCTATAGAACTAACGTTTATAACGTTAAGCACCTGATATGCTAAAATATAACATAGGCACCTATTCGGCGTAAAAAATATAATTTTGGCAGTTACGTGGGAATGAATCTTTTTTAAGCAGAAAATGAGGGATTCTGTTTGATGTGGGTTATCTTCACGTACAAATGGACCAGGGATACTTCGTGCTCCACATGATTTGAATAGTGAATGGGTTAATCGCCTCTGTAATACTTCATGTTTTGAAATGATGTCATTTTGGTCTCTTAGCTAATTTAAATGCTTTTTTACTGCTTTTAATTTCGCATGACAGTTTCGTATTTATTACAATTTCATCCACTTATACTTTTATTTAGTTGCTTATCTCTATTTATTTTTAATTATATTATTTAATTTCATTATATGTTCATTTCAATCCTGCTTAATAGTTCTACATATTTGTTTCTCTTTTTTTCGAATTGTGCTTGTAGATGCGGTTCTCTTTCAATCAAGCCCATAATAGATTCTTTTATATTTTCATATATGATTAGTAGGTGTATTTTGTATCATTTTAGTCACCCTTTTTACATCATTTGTTTTGTATATGTTTGTTTGTTATATTATTTTTTATAGATACATACTTATATATACAAGGATGGACTTAGAGGGGGCGGGTGGGGGCGGTCACCCCTTAAAATTTTCAAATTCTTATATATTTTAGTTGTTTTCTTTGTATTTTCGAATTAAAATTTGATTTCACCCCTTAAAATTTTATAAATTCTCTATTCCTTAAAATTTTATAATTTCGCCCTCCTAAAATGAAATTCTCCGTCCCTGTGTGTGTATATATATATATATATATAATTTTTTTCTAATGCTAATTACGAAATTATTTAAATTTTATGCATTGGTTGATGGTTCAGAAATGTTTGAATAAATGATTATTGGGCCGTTTGTGCAACTTTATTTGGTTCAACCTGAAACCATTTCTTTGAAGGTAGACTTTAGCTAAATGAAATTTAGATTAACTTGGCCTTACTCGCAACTCTGAACTTATCTTCTTGGGTTGTGCTTTGGGTTCCTTCCGCTTAAAATAGATTCATTTTTATAACAATACTAAATTATGGCCTTAATTAAGTCCATAATCTTTTACATCAAATCAAATTAAGTCTTATATATCAAAATTTCAACAATCCATTTGTTTGACTAATATTGATAATTAAATTTAATAACCTTTTAGATAAGTTGATATCACATGTTGTGTTGTCAATTTGTATTTTTAGAAATATACTTTTTTGATAAATTTTTGAATTTTTAAAAATATATTAAAATTTAATTAGATTTTTTTTATATTTATGTTTATAAAACTATAAATTTTATGTAACAATAACACAATATCTCACGTGGCAGCAATATCTAAAAATGTTAAAATTGAATGGTCAAAATTGGTATAAAAAACTTAATTGATTCAAATTTTCAATTAAAGATCTTAATTTATTTAATTTTTTAATTTAAGGATTCAATTGGATACAAAATAAATTAAGGGATTAATTGATATTTTTCAAAAGTTTGAGTGCTTCATGTACCTTTAAACCTAAATTAATTAATTTTAAGTGATAGTTGAAGTACTAACTCATTCTAAGATAAGATAATTTTAATAGGGATAAATCTTAAATTTACACGTGAATTTTGACCAAACGTATAACCTCATAAACCTAGCTAATACCTTAGGACTAAAATTTAAATATTACATTAGTCATTGAATTAATCTAAAATACTTTCTTTAAATTAAAACTTTTTTTAAAACTTATTTATAAATTATTATCAATTTTAAGTAAACTCAATCTTTAAACCGTTTTCTAATAATATAAGGGTAAAATATATGGGTGTTCTCTTGACTATAATGTAATGCTTTATTGATTCTTTTGACTATTAAAAATTATAAAATGATCCATTGATTATAAAATGTCGCTTTGTTGAGTCCCTTAACTATTATAAGTTATAAAATTGTTACTTGACTATTCATATGTTTCAAATTCGTCTTTTTCTATTAAAATTGATGATTGTTTGAGCTAGACGTTAACCTATTGACTGAGATATGATAAAATTATATTTTAATGATGTTTCCTGGTACCATCGTTGCTTTCAAGCATGAGCTCTATGATATAATGTTTCTAGCATTTGCTCAATGACATAATGTAAATGAAGACTCAATCCATAAAATACATGTCAACTGGTTATAGGATCAGATTTTATTATATCCTAGTTAGTAGGATGACGCCCAACTCAGACGACAACTAACTTTTTTTATCAGAAAATGATGAGTTTGAAACATATGAATAGTTACATAATCATTTTGTAACTTTTAATAGTAAGGGTACTTAATAAAATAACTATAATCGGAAGATCATTTTTCACATTTAATAGTCAGAGATTCAACAATACAACACCTTAAAGTCAAGGGACCATTTGTACTTTATATAACTAGTAATTTGTGTAAAGGGAACAAAATGAAGACATCTTTAGATTATGTGAATGGCCCTTGATCCAATCATAACACACATACTATAAAAGCAATCAATAAAAAGGGAACAACATGAAGACATCTTTAGATTTTGTGATTGGGCCTTGATCCAATCATAACATACATATACCATAAAGCAATCAATAACAATAATGTCCCGTTCCGATAAGCAAAAATTTAGGCAAAAATGTCCAAACGTTCAGGTGGGTGAAAAAAATCACATTACGCATCTCTAAAATTATTTGGGAACTAGTAAATGTTACACTGTAGACAAACTCGTCACGTTTTTTGTTACAAGTTCCAATAAAATAATAAAAACATTATATTTTATTAAAACTCGTTTCCTCGACGTGATAAGTTTTAAGTCATTATAATGAATGTCGTAGTTCTAAAATAAAAAATCTGGTGTCGTATCGGGCTAAATAATTATCCTGCATATGATATTGGGCCAAAATTGCCCAAAAGTTTATTCATTAGTAAAAACTCAAATATAAGTATTATCTCTAAGTTTTAAAGAGAAAAAAGTTAATCATACATAAAAAACATAAATTTATGAGATTCATTGGTTGATCGAATAATCAAGGATGTTCATGTTATTCTACTTTCAGGTGGGTTCAAATCTCAACATTTATTTTAGAAATGTAATATATCCTATCTAATAAAAAAATATAAGTTTATTTGTTCAAAGTAATGGAGTAATTAAGATGATATAAAAATGAACAAAAATGAGTTTAACCCATGCCACATTTTAATGCAAATAATAAGAAATTGGAGAATATTATATTCAGTAAAATCTATCCAAGATTCAAATCCTCCTAACTGTTACTAAAATTTGGTTAAATATATTTTTCAGGAAAATGTTTATTTTAAAAGAAAGTGGCTCCTCAAAAGATTATTAAAATTAATGAGCTATTAGGAAAAATATTATTAAAATTTTTCGAGATCATGTTAACCAGAAGTTACTAAAATGTTTTTTTTTTTAATATAGATGTAGCCTTTTATTACTTAATATGGCAATTATTTTTATAATTAATGTAGTACATATCAATACCATGCACCAACGTGAAAAGACCGCTCTTTTATTATTTACAACTGCAGAGAGAGAGAGACAGTAGAACGCAAGAAACCAATTCATCAAGAGTAACATAATGATGCTTGAAACACATATCAAATAATAACCGCAGAACCATTGTGGTTCAGACCAGGAGTTCTTGATGCATTTCTCGATGTGCTTGAAGTTGAAGGAGCTCAATAGGGTGGCGGTGGTGGGGGATAGATTCCGGTTGGAGCTGCAGCGATAACCAGAAGTTCAGATCATGTGTTCGTTAGTAAAATAACTGCCGCAGGCGCAAAATAAAAGCGTTAGCATTGACTATCACAAACTATAATAATAATGATAGAAGAAAAATGATATAGTTACTGTGTCGTGGTAAAATCGTACCTGGTGGATAAATAGTTGAGGCCTGAAGGTGAAGCGGGTATGTTTGTTGTGGATAACCAGCCAGAGGGGCTTGTGGAGGGTAACCTGCGGCAGGGAACTGTGGAGGATAACCGCCGATTGGAGTAGGCCGATACGGCACTGTGGCAGTAGGATATGATGACTTGTATTCAGTTGGAGATGCATACGGCATTGTCGGATAAGGAGTCGGTGGCGCTGCGGGTGGGTAACCATATGGTGAGACCTGGCTGATGGGGACAGATGTGCATATTCTGAAATAGATTTTGTCTTGCACTTTTGTGGTTGTGCATTTGCCTAAAATTGGAAACCATGGTATGTTGTCAATGGTCAGAAATGTATGTATTCACTATACATATATACACATGTATTGATTAACTTACTGTGGCTTTGGTATTAGAGTAGTGTAATATGAGTCTTACTTCTCCCGAGTGCCTGTGTCCAAATAAATCCATCAGGGAGGCAGTAAAATGTATTAAAAGATTATACAAGCTTCTATTTAACTAACCTGCCATATTTGCTTTGAAATGACCAGTACAATCGTCGTAGCCTTGGGAGAGGACTTTGTGGAGTTGAACCCTGCAACATTAGCTCTGATATACAGTGAGTTGAAGTTGTTTTCTTTTCAGTTTGACCATCATTTTTTAAATTTTTAATCAAGTCACCAACTATTTAAATGCATTCAATCAAGCCACCTACCGTTAACATTTGACGAAAATACTGACGTGAAAGTTAATAAAAATTGTATAATTACACATTTAATCTTCAATAAATTTAATTTAGTCATGATTTTAATTTAATTCAATAAATTTAATCATCTAATCATACAATGATACGTGTCATCTTTTGATTTAATATTATTTTTATAATTTAATATATTCATTTTAATTATTTTTTTCAATCAAATAGGGACACATGTCATTATCCAGTTGAAAGAAAACTAATTACAAAGGAAAAAAGAAAAATTCATTTGCTAGGGGGCTTAAAACCCTATCCCTGATGATGGTGCACACACACTAACCACTAAGCCTAAAGAAATGTGAAATGCACAATAATATATATTTTATACTTTCATTAATACCAATAAAAAAGAAAGGAATATGACATATTTGTCGGTATATGATCCGGCATGTTAATTTTGGGTACCTGGTAGTCAGCTACCCGCAAAATGCGGGTATCTGTATTTTTGGATCATGGGTACTCGGTTCATATATTTTTATTTTTTCATTTAACTTTTTTAAAAGAAAAGCACATAAGAAATACGAAAATTTTAAAATTTCATAATATACAATCCATACAAAAAATTAAGGATTTGAGATTAGTTTTAATGATATATATATTAAAGTTTATATTCAAAAGAAAACACTAAAAATATTAAAATCGATCGTGATTTTTTCTTTCGAATCTCATATTTATAAATTATTAAAAACTTTTTTGAAAAATTCAAAACTTAAAAGTACATAATACAAACCTAAGAAAAATTTAGGGATTTAAATTTAATTTTAAGATAAAATATTAAGGAACATAAAATAAAAATATAATTTAAACTCGATATATATATTACAACTACATGATCAGGTCGGGAACTCGATTATAAAAAAATTCGTCTTAGACAACCTAACTACCTGGAAAAAAATTACCCCATTTTTTAGATTCGATCGACAGGTCGGGTTAACGGGCTCGAGTATTTTTGAACACCCCTAATGGCTATGATTGGATTCAAACCTATGCCAAATATAAAATTTGACAGTGTAAAATCACTTAAACAAGTATTATATTTGGTTAATAATTGGATAGATTATACATAGTTTATAAAAGATTAAAAGAAAAGCTAAATTTAATTTTTGAATATTTTAAACTGAATTTAATATTTTTCACATTTATAATTTAATGATTATAGATATAATATAAGAATAATAGTTTTTAATTAATTAAAATTAATTAAAATATAAATAATTTGTAATTTTTTTAAAAAATAATTCATATACTTAATTTTTAATAAAAATTACAATTATTAATTAAATTAAAAATATCAAATTTATGAAAAAAAGTTATTACCATGTGCCTCGTTATTAAACCTATCGGAGGAAAAGAGTACACACAATGATAATATTACAACAAGAGCAAACAGAAGAACAAAAACAAAAACAGTCCACCTAAAACCCCTTCGCAGGAGCACCCTAACGGCAAACAACTCTCACACCATGTCCTCATTCAGGATTTGAATCACTTCCTCGGGGGTGGGGCATCAATAAATTACATAGAAATAACATCCAATCCAACACTTCTCGCAAGACCATCGACAACTCGGTTTCCTTGTCTCAAAACATGTTGGAATCTAACTTCCCAATCCCAGTCGAGCATCCTATAGATATGTTCAACAATAGACAACAATTGTTCTTTTTTTATGGCCATGCAGAAACTTTACAATCGACAATTTATAATTCTCTACAATCACCTTTCGCGAACCTATGCGCCAAGCACAATGGAGATCGATGTGCACAACCCAAAGCTCTGCTTCCAAAACCAAGCACACCTCCAGAAACTTTTTAAAACCTAGAATCCAACCTTCATTATGATTTCAAACCACACCACCGCAAGATGAGAAACCCTTTATATCTTTACGAGCACCATCGGTATTGACTTTAATCCAATGAACCGACAACGCCATCAATGAATCAACTCCAACATATGAAGGATGTATCCCCCCGTATTACCACTATCCCGCTAAATAGCTTGGATCCCCAACTTCTGCAGCCTCCTGCTATGCTCGAGAATACCAATATTACCCTATAGGAGGTTATGAAACACTGGCATTTTGATGTCGCCAGGTGTTCCAAAGTATAGCACCAACCAATATTTCCCAATCTTTGTCCTCTTTGGTAAAATAACTAATATTCACAAGATTGACATGAATCAAAATTTTGATCTCCATTGACATGAACTCCTTTAGATTCTCCCCGTTAATCAACAATACCCAAATGGAGTAAATAACACTACATTTCCGAAAACATGATCAATGTCCTCCAAGACATCCACACAACACAAACAATTACCATTAGACGTGAAGCGTCTTTTTAATTGCTTGCATTGGTCATTTGTAATGCCTTAAATTAAAGGTTTATTTGAATGGGTTTTAGAATAATTTTCCCTTAGAATATGAAGTTTGGACCCCAAGTAGATTTGATTTGGGCTTGGGATGAGCCCAACATGTTTGGAAAGGGATGATTTCAATCATGCATCAAATGAAGGAGGACTTGGAATCTAACTTCCCAATCCCAGTCGAGAATCCTATAGATATGTTCAACAATAGACAACAAATTGTTCTTTTTTTATGGCCACGCAGAAGCTTTACAACCGACAAGTTATAATTCTCTACAATCACCTTTCGCGCACGTATGCGCCAAGCACAATGGAGATCGATGTGCACAACCCAAAGCTCTGCTTCCAAAACAAGCACACCTCCAGAAACTTTTTAAAACCTAGAATCCAACATTCATTATGATTTCAAACCACACCACCGCAAGATGAGAACCATTTCTATCTTTACGAGCACCATCGGTATTGACTTTAATCCAATGAACCGACAACACCATTAATCAATCAACTCCCACATATGAAGGATGTAACCCCCTGTATTACCACGATCCCGCTCAATAGCTTGGATCGTCAACTTCTGCAGCCTCTGCTATGCTCGAGAATACCAATATTACCCTATAGGAGGTTATGAAACACTGGCATTTTGATGTCGCCAGGTGTCCAAAGTATAGCACCAACCAATATTTCCCAATCTTTGTCCTCTTTGGTAAAATAACTAATATTCACAAGATTGACATGAATCAAAATTTTGATCTCCATTGACATGAACTCCTTTAGATTCTCCTCCTTAATCAACAACACCCAAATGGAGTAAATAACACTACATTTCTGAAAACATGATCAATGTCCTCCAAGACATCCACACAACACGGACAATTACCATTAGACGTGAAGCATCTTTTTAATTGCTTGCATTGGTCATTTGTAATGCCTTAAATTAAAGGTTTGGAGTTTCAGGTTTATTTGAATGGGTTTTAGAATAATTTTCCCTTAGAATATGAAGTTTGGACCCCAAGTAGATTTGATTTGGGCTTGGGATGAGCCCAACATGTTTGGAAAGGGATGATTTCAATCATGCATCAAATGAAGGAGACTAGGGAAATAATTTATACATTTATTTGAATCAAAGCAATTCTCATCAATTGGGAATGATCTCACGTCTGAAATATATTCTCTTTGTCTCCAAAAGCTTCTCTTCTTCCTCTTTTCTCTTCAAGAACCAAGTTAAAGTATGAAACTTTAAGAGTTCCAAGCATCCATTTGAGTCTTCAAGTTAAGAACTACAACCTTCTTCCCCTAAGTTTTTATTCAAACCTACTTTTGTAAGTTTTGTCCAAGTTTAATAAAAATAGGGTTTTAGAGGGTTTATGAAATCTTAAGTTTATTTTTTTAGAAGAGTTTCGAGTTGTAGGAACGTTTTAGTACCCTATAAGTTTTAAAATGAGTTACTAACTCAGTTTTTCATGGTTTTGATTAGTGCAAGAGAAGGGTGAAAGCTCTCAAGCAAGGGGGAAGGAGAAGCTCACACTAGGATGATTCAAGAACATTTTTCAGTAGCTTGGACTCAAGGTAACACAATTTTGAGTTGTTTATACCACATATAGATCATTTTATATGAATTTGGTATGTTAAGCTCATGAAAGCATGTTAGAGTAAATTTTGGCATAATTCATATTTGTGTATTGCAAGGATGAAAGTTGATACCTTTTGACCTCTAAGACATCAAATAAGACTCAAAATGTTTAAGGAACTTAGGGGAGTCAATGGGTGAGTTTTGGGCATGATTTTGTGCTCAAAATAGAGCACCAAGGTCCGTCAGTATCGATATTGGAAAAACATTACTGATACTATTCTTCATAAAAGGAAAAAATAAGCAAAATACAAGGGCAATATCGATACCCCTTCAGGAGTATAAATACTCGGGGTCCGATATCGATACTTTAAGGGTTGTATTGATACTGAGGCATTTTTGAAGACATAAAAGCTTATTTTGGTATCGATACTTGATCGCTTGTAAATGTATATGATAAGGAACAATTTGTGCAAGTATACACAATCGAATCAAGTAATACAGGGTAAGTGAGTTATCGTCTCCTCAGGGATTGGTCGATTCTTTTTAAGTTTCACCACAACCAGAACTAGATGTCACAAGCTAATTCTTGGAATCTTGTCAAACTATAAAACTATTAGTAATAAAGAAAAATAATAAAATATTGTAAAGTACGATTGCAGAAAAGTTTGGTCGAGGCAAAATAAATATACAAAACTATCAAATTGAAATAAATAAAACAAAGACAAACGTTGATTCAAATATATTTAAAACAACCTCACATAATCAGACTTTTCACAGAGAACTCATGCTAATCTTTTGTATTGACAAACAATTAGTTTAAGTCTAGAATGAATTATTATGATATGCTTAAGCTACCCGACAGGATTACCAAGTATTCTTAGACGGTTTTTATAACAATACTACTCAGCGTTAACTACAACCCTTAATTTGTCAGACTGTTGTTGTAGCAATACCTCTCAGCATAAACTATAATCGTTGTCTATCCTACTCTAGTGTCTATCCCTTTTAGTCGATTGAAACCCTCTCCTTATCTCTAAGGTAGACAAGTTAGAACATCACCATCCCAGATCATTCCATTGTTCACGTAGATCTATTTTAATTCTCTCGAATCTAAAAGTCAATATCTAGACAAACAATAATCTCTCGATGCTCTTACATTGTGAAGACGTGTTTCACCAAGACCCCAAACAATCTCTCGATGCTCTTACTGTGTCTACGTAAAATATTTAAACAAAGAACAAAACAATCATGAGCAATATCATAATTCGTTATTCATAAAGTAGAAAATAATTGTTTAGGCAAAACAAAGATTAACACCAAGTAAGACAGTTCATGGTGTTATCAAAAAGTCAACCAAAGTATCATCGTTTTAATACAACCCCAAACAAGTAAATAAATTAAGAACAAAGTAAGAACGAAACCCAAAATCAGGGGCTATGTCGTGACAATTCTGATCAACACCGCGCCTGCCCTAGCGGTCAGTCTCTTTAGACCTGACCGCCGCTCTGCTATAGCCTGGATATGGAGGACACCAAGGACGATCAGTTGGAAAATGGTGGGGAAGCACTGCAGTTACTCGCTCACGCTTCAGTTAAAGCTTTTCTAACTTCTTGCCTCTTTTGTTGGCGGTTGTGGTTGGGTATTTATTAAGGGAAATCTCCTAGTGTTTCGCATAAGTGAAGATTCGTAAATACCCATTATTGTCTTGTCCAGGCTAAAAAAGGAATGGAAACTGGCTATTGTCAGAATCCTGAGGGCTTGCTTGCACGTAAGGGAAGTCGTACAATTGGCATGTGACATAGGCGATTCGTCATTGCCTTGGCGAGATAAAGATGCTCCTCACTTTCTTTAACTTCTCTATTCCACTAGCCTTGCGAATTAATTTGTCGCGACTGAAATGTTCTTCCTTAGTAAATTTCATGCACATACACAATCCACACAAACTCTTTCTCCTTAGCAGCATCAGTCAAACCAAATAAATTTTTCGAAAGCGAAACTTATCCACAACAAACAAATATAACCTAAATGCAACTAATATACTATTCATACTTTGTTTAGATGAACAATAACTTAAGTAAAAAGACTAGAAATAAAGTCTTTTTATGGAGTTATCACACCCCCAAACTTAAGTTATTGCTTGTCTTCAAGCAATGGACAGTGGCTAAAAGAAAATTAAGATTGTCATGGCAAATCAATATTAAGAAAATCGTGTGGTTTGAAATTTCACCCCTCAGCATAATTTTGGCCTCAACACGTTCAAGTGTCATATCAATCAAGTACCTTCCTAGTCAGGATTCCTTACTATCGTGTGTGCGTGATTGTAATCAGTCTATGCATTAAAGTAATTAGAAACCTTCAAGTAAGTCCTTCTGGTTTGTCAATGCGTCAAATTATTTGTCAGACTGAGTTTCCACTCCTAGTTATTTATCAACTTTTTTGAGGAGTCAGCTTATCACACCTACCCCCCACACTCTAGGTGAAATGGAGCATACCTTCCACCCCCAAGCTAGTCGGGTAGAGTCATCCTGCGACTACTTTCATTCACTCATATGCCTCGGCAACTCTTAGTTTTTATGGAGTTTTCTAATTATGCCATTACATAGGGAGTGTCACTTTCATTCTTCAAGTTTTAAATACTAGGAAATTTGACTTTAACCTTAAATTTTTTGATGTCTCAGCAAGCAGAGAGTTTTGTCCTAAAAATTTTATTGATTACCTTAAGCAGAGACAACCTACAATCGTGTTTATAAATTTTCAAAGAATCAGGCCTAGGGTTGGTTCTCTTCTTTCGATATTTTTAAAGATAATTCTGGCCTAGGCAATCAATCTATGCATTCATCATTGGGAATCCCTAATCCATTCCATAAAATAAGCTTAACATGCTTATATCATGGCAACCAAATTTTTAACCAAACATCATCAATTGCTTTTTAACAAAATGTGTTACAATACCTCCCCCAAACTTGAGGGATGCATATACTCAATGCATGAGAAACTAAACTACATGTATCTATATGCAAATGCTAAAAGGAAAAAATTTAAAATGCAATCTTACTATGGTGGTGTGGCTTGACTGGACGCACGCGTTCTCTGTCATTTTGGAGGAAGGAGACTCTCTGATCCCAAATTTACTACTGCAATCGTCGAGGGGGATAGATGAAGGACACAGCCCGTCGCTTGATTCGCTTGGTGCTCTGGGCTCATGCTAGTGTTTGTTGGTCTTGAGCTAGAGTGGGTTGTGTAGAAACTGGATTTTGTCTTTGAGGTGTTTAAGGAACTGGAGTTGCTTGATGGGGGACTGTATTGGTGCTTGCTTGGGTTGAGTCTGGCTGGAGTGAAGTCTTTATCGGTAAAGAAATAAGGTGGAATTTCCTGAGTGCTTTCGAAAGTAGAGAATGATGATGAGCTGAGGAATTCATCTGTGAAGCCGTGGCCTTCCTCTGGTATAGGCGATACATGAGTGGCCAGTGGAGGAACGTCTGTGGGTACCTCTGGGGGAACATTCTGTGTCGAGGCATTGAATGTACTGCTTCCAGAAGTGTGTTTGAGGATGACATCGGGGAAGGTGACAAGTTTCGTTGGTGATTGAGAGCATCTCATTGAAAAAAGCGTTGAGTTATGCATCTCTTGCCTTGACGTACCTAAAGAAGATCTCCATGTGATTCTTCAAACGTTCGATCTTCTCATGAGTTTCTCGCATGTACATGACCACTGCTGCCATTCTAACCGCGGCACATATTTTGCTCCTCTCTCCAGACCTTTATGTGGGGCATTTTCTTCTTGATGATTCCCTGATTGGATTTAATGAAATCCTCAAATGGTTCTTCAGGAACCTTCTTTTTCCTACACAGAGTTGTTATCAAGTTAGGAAATAAGAGATTACCTCAGTTTCTTCTTAATGGATTTGCTCGAAGATATGTTCTCCAATATTGATCACTCGCCCATAGATTATCGAATGTAATAGCATCAGTCTTTTCACTAGCACAGTAGTGTTGTGGGAGGTTTACATTAGCTTGCCCTTGAGAAAGTGATTCCATAAGTTCACCACCGGTTTAAGGGCTCGGTGATTGACCCGTTTTCTCATTAGCGCTTTTCCCTTGAATTTAGCCCACCCGAAACAAAGGTCTTCGAGTACTCCACTGTAAGTCTCTTGGTCTACCTCAGCCAAAACTCTTATGTTGATCCTCCACTTTCCCTAACTCGAAATATCTGTTGAGTGCTGAAGGGGAAATCGAAGGAGTTTCCCTCTGACATAAATGGTGTGTTGGGATGGGTCTTCTAGATGGGCGTAAAATTCTCTGACCATCGCTGGTACTACGGCTTTAGGGTGGTGAGTAAACTTTTTCCAGTTGTGTTTTCGAACCACATCCATCACTTTTGTCTGAATGGTTCTTCGCTTTCTGATTGAAAAAAAAACCATCCTCTAAATATAATTATCGTTTTTGTAGGTTCTTGAATAGTGCCTTGGTTTCGGCTGTCTGGAAACGCTCAAAGCCTGGTGTTGGGGCTGGATTTTTCTTCGATCTAGCCATGATACTCGTTGGTACAATGTCTTTCATGGTGGCGATGGGGGAAATTTTTGAAGGGAAAAAATTTTTGAATGAGAGAAAATGATGCACGATGGTGAAGATGGAATTGAAGTTATTTTTCTAGAAAGTTAATGGGTGGTTTCTTCGGGGCAATTTGGTCAAAATGAGAGGAGAAAAGATATGGCATTGAATGCTAAATATTTGATTGGACGTAATTGGGGAAAAGATAGTTTCCTTCTTTACAATTGTTGCCAAAACCTCCTTTGCTCTAGGGTTTCTCTTCCTTTCATGCGTAAGTTCTCACTCCATGCTGCCACGTGTACCTTGCATTCTTACAATAAAAAAAAGAGCAAAAATAAAGTAAAACAGATAACTAGTGCATAAAATAACTTAATTTATTTATGTACAAAATTTAGATTTTCGTTGCTATGCAACGAATATTGTTCAGGTAAGTAAGGAAAACTCTTGGGCATCATGTGCTGTTGATGCCGATTTGTCGCAAATGACTGGTACTTCTTTGTATTCCTTTAGTCTCTGCCCGTTCCCCTTGAAAATAGATCCATAGTCTCGGTTCTTGATTTTATTGCTCCATTGTCATGGACTTGATGTACGATGAATAATCCTGACCATCGTGATTTTAGCTTGCCTGGGAATAATTTGAGTCATGAATTATAGAGCAATACTTGTTGTCCAGAATAAAATTGGCTAGGCAATATTTTTCTGTCATGCCATCGTTTCATTTTTTCTTTATATAGGCAGACATTTTCGTAAGCCTGGGCTCTGAATTCATCCACTTTGTTCAGTTCCAAGAGTCTTCTTTCTCCAGCAAGTTGAGCATCCATGTTTAATTTCTTTATGACCAGTAAGCTTTATTTTCAAGTTCCAAGGCAAATGGCATTTCTTACCGTAGACAAGTTTGAACGGGGACATTCCTAGCGATGTGTTAAATGTTGTGTGATAGGCCCATAGTGCTTCATCTAGCTTTGGCGACCAGTCCTTTCGGCTTGGATTGACCACTTTATCAAGGATCTGTTTGATTTCCGATTAGAGACTTCGTCTTGTCAATTAGTCTGGGGGTGATATGCCATAGTTATCCGATGTCGCACTCCATATCGTTTCAATCTTTGTAATTAATTTGTTGTCAAAGTGTGTGCCTTCATCACTGTTGATTTCTCGTGGCGTTCCAAAACCCGTGAATATGTTCTTGTGCAAGAACTTCAGCACTGTCTTGGAATCATTTTTAGGTGTTACGACGGCTTCCACCCATTTGGACAAATAATTTACTACCAAGAGTATGTATAGGTCACAAAAAGATGTGGGAAGTCGAAAATTCAACTTCCAAAATGTTTTCCCATGGCATCTCATGTCTTTTTGACATGTTACTATTTGTTTGCATCTATCACATAACTTGTAGAATTCGTGTGCATCTTTGAACAAGGTTGGCCAATAGAAACCGGATTGAAGAACCTTCACCACTATTCTCATCCCACCAAAATGTCCTCCATAAGGTGATGAGTGACATTGAAAGTATAATATCTTTGTGTTCTTCTTCTGGGACACATCTTCTGATTTTTGGTCTCCACATTGCTTGAATAGGAATAGTTCATCCCAGTAGTAATGTCATACATCATGTCTAAACTTTTTTCGGCCTTGGCTAGATAAATTTGGAGGCACAATGCCATTAACAAGAAAGTTGACTATGTTAGCATACTATGGCACAGCCGTGACGAATAAAATTTTCTCATAGGAAATCCTCTTGAATCTCTGTTATGTCATGACAACTAATTTTATTATCTAGTCTAGACAAATGATCTGATATTTGGTTTTTAATACCCTTTCTATCCTTAATCTATAAATTGAACTCTTGTTGTAATAATATCCATCTGATTAGCCTAGGTTTGCATATTTTTATTGATCAAATATTTAATGGATGAGTGATCTGTATGCACAATTACTTTAGTTCCTATTAGATATGGCCTAAACTTATAGAATGCAAATATTACTGCAATAAGTTCTTTTTCCAGTGGTGGTGTAGTTTACTTGGGCATCATTAAGTAGTATCGGAGTTTACTTTTTCGTTTCCCTAGCATTGCCCTAAATGCGTAATCACAGCATCGCACATGTGCTCGAAAGGTTTGTTCCAGTCAGGTGGAACAACGATTGGTGCTGCTGAAAGTTTTTTCTTCAAATCTGTAAAAGCATTTAAACAATCATCATTAAACACAAATGGTTGATTTTGTTGAAGTAAAAGACACAAGGGTTTTGAGAAAAATATTTTATGAACCGCTTGTAGAAGCTTGCATGTCCAAGGAAACTGCGTACGCCTATCACGTTGGTGGTTGGAGGTAGGTTTGTGATTACTTCCAGCTTGGCTCTATCGACTTTAATTCCTTGGTAAGAAATTTGACATTTCTCCCAATTTAGTACTAGGTTGGCTTTTTCACATCGTTTCAGTACTTTAGATAACTTGTTGAGACATCAGCTGAAATCGTCGCCTGAGACGGAAAGTCATCCATAAATATTTCCATGCAATCTCCTACCATATCTGAAAAAATGGCCATCATACATCTCTGAAAGGTAGTTGGGGTGTTATACAGCCTGAACGACATTCGTCTAAATGTATAGGTACCCTATAGACATATGAAAGTAGTTTCTCTAGATCCTCTAGTGCTATGGCTATCTGATTATATCCTGAATATACATCTAGAAAACAGTAATATGTTTTTCCTACTAGCCTAACAAGCATTTGGTCAATAAAAGGAAGGGAAAATTAGTTTTCTTTATGGCTTTATTGAGCTTCCTATAGTCCATACATATTCGCTAGCCCTGGACTTTTCTAGTTGTTAAAAGTTCATCATTTTCCTTTTGTACCACGGTCATACCAGCCTTCTTTGGCACAATTTCACCAGACTAACCCATGAGCTATCGATATAAGATAAATCACTCCGTATCCAACCATTTTATGATTTCCTTTATGACTACCTTTTTCATGATCGGGTTTAGTCTTCTTTGTGGTTCCACCAAAGTACTATATTTTCTTCAAAATTGATCTTGTGCATGCATATGGTAGGGCTGATTCCCTTAAAGTATGCCATGGTCCACCCGAGAGCCTTTTTCTAATGTGACAAAACATTTAACAAACTATTCTCCTATTCGGAGGTTATATTGGAAAAATTATCACTAGTAAAGTCTCATTACTATCTAGGTAGGCATATTTCAAATGCGATGGCAAAGTCTTAAGTTTTAATTTGGGTGCATGCTGTAAACATGATTATGGGGGGCTAACTTCATTAAAATCTAAGGGTTCAAATTTCATTCCTGATCTCGTATGAAGGAAACTATATTGTTCCTCTAATTCTCTTTCATAATCCGCTTTGGTATCTTTGTTCGGGAACCCGTTTAGTGCTTTAGTCAAACAACTATTGCCAAGGACATAGTTATTAGAATCGTCTTCAGAAAAGTTTTTGCTGGGCCATGATTGTCGTGTTATACGTCATGGATATCGAGTCATGGCACAAAGTATTGTATTAATCTAGCTTTAAATATTCACCGTGGCCAAGAATTGCCTTTTCCTCTTCTTCCATTCGGTCCATGTCTCTAATGCATTGGCATTCTTCTAAATCATCTACATATTTCAGGAGTTGAATACATTGATTGTGACGTTTTGCTCTCTTACCTGCATCGTGAATATTCCTCATCATAATCAATTAAGATTCGTCTAGTGGCTAAAAAGGGTTATCCAAGGATGATAGTGCGTTTTCATCGGCTTCGCAGTAAAAGATGCAGAAATAAACTAAATTACGAATTTGTCCACCTTCACAATGACATCTTCTATTCTACTCTCAGGACCCATATTAGACCGATCAGCTAGCTGTAGTTAAAAATATGGATTTTGGTATTAAATTTACGATCTACCCTAAGTCAACGAGAGCTCATCCTAGAAAGTTGTTACCAATTGAGCATGGTATCATAAAACTACGTGGGTCTTTCTGTTTTGGTGGAAGTTTTCTTACTACAGAGCAGATTTCTATTACCGTGATGATATTTTCTACTTTCCTCTTCTTTGTAACAATGTCTTTTAAAAATTTAACATAGGAAGGCATCTGCTCGATGGCTTCAAGTAAAGGCACATTGATATACAACCGATCCAAAATATCAACAAATTTCTTGAACTGGATATCATCATTATGTTTCTTCAATCGTTGAGGAAATGGTGGTGGAGGTCTCACGTCATCTGCTATTTGTGCTGAGGAATTTCTGGCATTGGCCATAAATTTCCCATTATATGGTTGATGATTTTTAGAGCCTTCATCCTTTTCCTTTTCTTAGGGCAATTCATCATGTTCCACATCTTCAACTTGATCATCTAGTTGTGTATGCCTTGGCGAGAATTGTCTAGTTGTTCTCCCCCAAACTTGTCATACTGGTTAATCCGTGTTCCACTCCTTAGTATAAGTACATTACATTACTCTTTTCCATGATTCTTAGTGATTTTAGTATCACTAGGGAGATTTCTTGGTGGGAATGTAATACCGTGGCGATTTGACCCACTTGGTTCTCCAATGCTCTCAGGGATGAGCTATGGCTTTACAAAAGAGCAGCTTGAGAGTCTTTGTTGAAGTCATGAAATTTTTTGTCGAGGCCATGAATTCCTATAATAAAACTTTCGAGGAGTTAGAATTGGAGTTGTATTAGAGGAAGAAACTGTACCTTTAGTGTTTTGACAGGGCAGCTGATGATGTTGATTCTGAAAAATATTGATGGCCCGAGTTACTCTTCTGTGGCCTATTGTAATTTGATGCCTAATTGTTATTGTTCATTTGATTACCCCATGAAAAATTTAGATGTCGTCTCTAGCCAGGATTGATGTATTTGAGTAGGGGTTATTGTTGCTTCGGTTGCCCACAAAATTGGTAGACTCATGGTTTTCTGGACATTCACTCTCATGATGGTTACCATGACAAAATATGCATGCATTACTGGTTGCTTTGTCTTCTCTCACCACATTAGGACATTGCAAATTTTCAACATATTAGTTATGGCAGAAATTTGAGCATCTACTGAATTCTTACCCTCAATTTCACATGCTCTAGATGCTTTTTTGCCGGTTCCCAACCTTGTAGTCAGGAATTGATAGTCATTATTTACTATCATGTCAAGGATATCAAAGGCTTCATCGGGTAATTTATCGAGTAAAGTACCATTTGTTGAGGTATCTAACATCATTCGAGTGGGTGCATTAACTGTTGTAAAACATCACGACTTGAGTCCAATCATGAAATCCATGGTTCACACATTTGCGAAGTAGACTTTTATACGTATCCCAACATTCGTACTTTGATTCATCATCTCCTTGGCGAAAACTGGCAATATCATTGCATAGCTGTGTATTCATATTGGGTGGATTATATCGGAGTAGGAAACTCTTGCATAAATCTGCCCAAGATTCCATCAAGCCTGAAGGAACTCCATTGAGCCAAACTTTTGCTCTATCGCGTAGGAAATAAGGGAAAAGTTTTAGTTTAAGCACATCTTCATACACTCCTTGTTGTTGGAATGAATCACACTTCAAGGAAGGTACAATTTGTTGTCTAGCATCCTCATTAGGTGAACCACGAAATTGACCAATGAAATTTAGCATGTCGAACATCACCAGTTTAAGCTCAAAATATGTTGCTTATATTTCAGGTGCCATGATGCCTGGATTTTGATCGTCAATAATTGGGTTCAAGTGATCTCGTATTGCTCATGGTCTTGTAGTTCTCGCTAAGATTAATTGGCGCATCAAGATCTACCTGATCTCCCATATTCTTGCCTTGAAATTGTAATTGATTTATATATTCTCTGGTTCGTTGGTTACGTCACCTTTTTCTGAATGACTGTTCAATTTCGGGGTCGAATGGTTCTAATGGTTTACCAGCAGATCTCAGGGTCATGCAGTGATAAAAACCTACAAAAGAAAATAATAAAATATATTAAACTAAGTAAATATAAGGTGACAAGAAAAACTTGTTATGGCGAAAAATAAAAATTTTGTCCGTTGTAAATCCCTGGCAATGGCGCCAAAAACTTGATCGCTTGTAAATGTATATGCTAAGGCAAGCAATTCTGTGCAAGTATACATAATCGAATCAAGTAATATAGGGTAAGTGAGTTATCATCTCCTAAGAGATTGGCCGATTCTTTTTAAGTTTCACCATAACCAGAACTAGATGTCACAAGCTAATTCCTGGAATCTTGTCAAACTAGAAAACTATTAGTAATAAAGAAAATAAGAAATATTGTAAAGTACGATTGCAGAAAAGTTTGATCGAGACAAAATAAATATGAAAAACTATCAAATTGAAATAAATAAAGCAAAGAAAAACGTTGATTCAAATATATTCAAAATAACCTCACATATTCAGACTTTTCACAGAGCACTCATGCTAATCTTTTGTATTGTCAAGCAATTAATCTAAGTCTAGAATGAATTATTATGATATGCTTAAGCTGCCCGACAGGATTACCAAGTATTTTAAACGGTTGTTATAGCAATACTACTCAGCATTAACTACAACCCTTGGTTTCTCAGACTATTGTTGTAGCAATACCTCTCAACGTAAACTAAAATCGTTGTCTATCCTACTCTAGCGTCTATCCCTTTTAGTCGATTGAAACCCTCACCTTATCTCTAAGGTAGACAAGTTAGAACATCACCATCCTGATCCATTCCATTGTTTACCTAGATCTATTTTAATTCTCTCGAATCTAAAAGTTAATAACTAGACAAACGATAATCTCTCGATGCTCTTACATTGTGAAGACGTGTTTCACCAAGACCCCAGACAATCTCTCGAAGCTCTTACAGTTTCTAGGTAAAATATTTAAACAATGAACAAAACAATCATGAGGAATATCATAATTCATCATTCATAAAGCAAAAATAATTGTTTTGGCAAAACAAAGATTAACACCAAGTAAGACAGTTCATGGTGTTATCAAAAAGTCGACCAAAGTATCATCGTTTTAATAAACCAAATTAACTTACTTCTTACCTAGAAAAAAAGCTTGATGGGATGAAATAATATTTGCCTTTGTTTGATGCTCGGGGAACTTCTAGGACACTTGAGTTACTCTAGCATTACGATGATCGTCCTTTGTTTGTGAATATTTTGATATTGTTGTTTGGTACGCATCCGATGCACATAAATTTTGGGTCATACCGATAAGAATTCTGATGCACGTAAATTCTAGAATCGTACACTATGCTCAATTAGGTACGGGTTGTGAGCTTCTGATACACGTAAATTTCAGACCTCACCCTAGCCTCTCAGAGATTCGAGGTAGAATAAGGGCTATAAGTTCTAATACATGTAAATTTTGGTTCTTACCCTAAAGTTATCACGTTCTAGATAGGCTAGTGTGTCATCCGAGATGTACGTAATTTCCTTCGACCATTCCACTTGGTATGTCTCATGTTTGATGTGTGCTTTTGCACGTTTATGACTTTACATTCTGGCAAGTTCATGAAATGAATACATGTTGTAACACCCATCTCCCATATACCCTTCTGTACACGAGATACAGATGTCACATCACTTTTAAAACAGTTTTACATTTGAAAACCCGTAAAATTTTTTCTTTTATTTATAAAACATTTTAATTTACTAAAATGCTAAAAATGTATTAATTTAATTAGATAAACAAAAAGAAATGTTCAAACATTTCACCTTTTTTCATCATGGTACATCAAATGCTTTTCAGAGTGTTTTTACTAAATATATTACATGCAAACTAAATACATCAAAAAGTATACATAAATGTCATAATTTTACTGACGAGGCGACCCTTGCTTTGATGTCCGATGATCTCCTTACTCTGCTTGTAGTAAAACCTACGTGTAAAATTAACACATGCTAAGAAATTTCTTAGTGAGGATTAAATAATCATAATCAAAATTCTATACATAATTATATCATGACAAATTCTAATTTCCAGTGATTCTTTCAAGTCATTAAACACTCTATAATTTACATTGGTAGTGCTAATACCGTCATTTCTCAACCATTATTATAATTTACACACTACCAATATGAAATTCACATATTTATTATGAATTTCTTATCTTTGCATATAGTTCCCATACAGAAATTCACACACTTAGTATGAATGTCTTAGTTTTGCACACAGAGTGCCAATACGGAAATTCATACACTTAGTATGAATTTCTTAGTTTTGCACACATGGTGCCCATACGAAAACTCACACATTTAGTATGAGTTTCTTATTTTTGCATACAGTGCCCATATAAAAATTCACACACTTAGTATGAATTTTTTATTTTTGCATACATAGTGCACATACGAAATTCACACACTTAGTATGAATTTCTTAGTTTTGCACACATAGTGCCAATACGGAAATTCACGCACTTAGTATAAATTTATTCTTTTTGTACATATAGTGCCATTTGGAAATCACCAAACATATATCAATTAATCATACATCTATGACTATCGTAACATATATGTACATAATAAATGCACTCGCCTGGCTTGCCTCGCTATTGTATCCAAAATGTAAAGCTGATTACTCAGGTACTTGGCATTTCCCTTTCGTTTTGCTTGATTCGGGAGCTGGATTTCGATCTACTCAAACATCTATTAAAGACACATAAATATCAATTGTTAGTATATTCAGTAACATTTATACTTAATCAATACTCGAAAGAACTATTATTCTAATTCTATAACGATCTTAGCCTATCTTCGTACTTCTGGCTCAATAGTATCGATACACTTAACATGGTATCGATACTAATGTACTATGGTACGATACTCTATTACGGTATTGATATAATTTTTACATTCTGTTATCAATGGTATCAATACCTTCCTCAGAGTATCGATACCCCCTTTTGGTATCGATACTGCTTGCATAAGTATATATACTGCAAGACTGATTTTTCATATTTAAGCCTATAATATCGGTACTGTTCTATCAGTACTGATACCTTAACCCATATTTTCCATTTTTCCTGATTCATACTCAAATTTGATCAAATTTCCTTATGTTTACACCCAACAATGATATTAAACTCTTCTTTACTTATCCCTACTAACTTTCCTTCATTATGCTTCTTAAAACATCTAATATCTCCCAAGAACATTTCAATATAAGAATCAAACCACTTTTTCTAACTTGTTTTTAAACCTATTCAGTGCTTCTAATCTCTCATTTACCTCTTTGACAAGCCAACTCTACTAGTAAACATCAATAAACACTCATATCTTAACATATCACTTCAAAACCCATTTTCTTAAATCCCCAATATTTCCTCCATCTCATAGTTTTAATCTTATATAACCTTTCCTTAAGCTTACATATCAATTAAGTTGCAAGAACCAACCAAAATCGAAAGGAAACACTAACCAAATAAAACCTTACCTTTGCTATGGCTGAGAGCTTTTTCCACGAGAATGAATAAGAAAAAGGGACAACTTTTGGTAACTTATTTCCCCTTTTCCCCTTTTCTTTAATACTTTATTAAAATAAATCTTTAAATTCATTTTTCTTTAAAGGACCAAAATACCCTCTTAATCATCTATTTCTACAATTTACTAAACCACTACTTCAAATCATTCCTAGCTTTTATCATTTAATAAATAAATCCTTAAATTTTAAATCTTTTCAATAAAGTCCCTAATTCTATATTTGGGGCATTACAATTCTCCCCTTAAGAAAATTCATCCTCGAATTTAAAAAAATACCTGAAACGAAGAGGTGTGGAAACTACTTCCTCATGTCCTCCTCTCTACCCAAGTAGCTTCTTCTACCTTATGATTCTGCCAAAGCATTGTAACTAATGGAATCCTTTTGTTATGTAATTCCTTGGTTTCCTTAGCCAAGATCCGCACTGGTTCCTCTCATAAGTTAAATCTGGTTGATCTCTATTTCTTCAAGAGTGATAACATGGGATTGATCCGATCAGTACCTTCTAAGCATTGATGCATGGAAAACATATGGATCTTGTCCATATCCGGAGGCAAAGCTAATTAATAAGCTACAGGTTCGACCCTTTTTAAGATCTCATAAGGTCCAATGAATCTCGGACTCAACTTCCCTTTTCACCCAAAACGTAATACCTTCTTCCAAGGTGATACCTTCAGAAATACTTTGTCCCCCACTTGAAATGACAAAGGTAACCATGAAACAAAATCCATTATAAATCGCTCCTACTTCCACTCAGGAATGGTTATTGGTTGTAGCAATCCAGAAGGTACTTGATGTTCATCTTTCACTTGCTGACATGTTAAACATTTTGCAATAAACTCCGTTACAACTCTTTTCATACCAGACCACCAATAACGACTCTTCAAGTCCTGATACATCTTATTCTCGCCTGGGTGCAACGTCAAAGGGCTATAATTTGCCTCACAAAGAATATATTTCCTCAATTCATCAATATCGGGAATGCAAAGTATTCCACGGTAATATCAACATCTATTATTCCTTATTTTGAAATCTCTAGCCTCTCCTTTTTTGACTTGCGCCATTCTCATCAAGCATTTCTCATCTCGACCTTACAACTCTTTTATCTAATCCAAAAGCATCGGTTTTAACTTTAAATCCACAATCAAAACACCATCTTTCTTTAAAGACATACGTTCATCTAAAGCCCTTAAAGTCGTAAAAGTCTTTCAACTGAGCGCATTGGCTACCACATTAGTATTTCCCATATGATAGTCAATAACCAAATCATAATCTTTTAAGAGCTCAATCTTTCTTCTCTGACTCAAATTCAGCTCTTTCTGAGTCCGAAAATACTTTAGACTTTTATGATTCATATAAACATAGCAACGCTTACCGTACAAATAATGACACCAAATTTTTAAAGCAAACACTACTGTGGCCAACTCTAAATCATGAGTAGGGTAATTTATCTTATGGTTCTTCAGATGTCTTGAGGCATAAGCTATCACTTTCCCTTCTTACATCAACACACATACCAGCCTATTATGGGATGCATCACTAAAAACAACATAATCTTTTCCTGTCTCAGGTTGCACAAGCACTGGGCCTCTGTTACTATTCTCGTTAACATTTAGAAACTTTCCTGACATTTTTCCATCCAAAAAAAAGGAACCTCTTTTCATAACAACTTAGTTAACGGCAGAGCTAACATTGAGAAGTTCTTCATAAACCGTCTATAATACCTAGCAAGCCCCAAGAAACTTTGAACTTTTAAAACATCCTTTGGGGGTTGCCAATCCACTATGGCTTGAATCTTTTTAGGATATACTCTTATGCCTTCTACAGAGACTATATGACCCAGGAAAAAAATCTCATCTAACCAAAATTCGCATTTGGACAATTTTGCATACAACTCTTTTCATGAAGTATATGAAGAACCGCTCGAAGATAAACATCATACTCAACTCTTGACTTGGAGTACACTAATATATCATCTATAAATACCACCACGAATTGATCCAAGTAAGGTTGGAATACTCTGTTCACAAGGTCCATGAATTGTACATGACCATTAGTGTATCCAAATGGCATTACCACAAATTCATAATGTCCGTACTGAGTCTGAAATGTCGTCTTAGAAATATCCTTCTTTTCTATCTTTAACTGATGATACCCTGACCTCAAATCTATCTTAGAGAACACTGATGCGCTTTTCAATTGATCAAACAGGTCATCAATCCTTGGAAGAGGATACTTGTTCTTTATCGTTACTTTATTTAATTGACGATAGTCATTACATAACCGCATAGACCCGTACTTATTTTTCACAAATAGCACAGGTGCTCCCCAAGGAGAAACATTGGGTCTAATAAATCCTTTATCAAGTAGCTTTTGCAACTATTCTTTTAATTCCCTTAACTCCGTTGGATCCATTCGATACGGAGCCATTGAAACAGGTTTGGTGCCCGAGTAAACCTTAATTCTAAATTCTACTTCACGATCTGGAGGTAAAACCTGGTAAATCTTCCGAAAAAACCTCTGGAAACTCCTTAACTGTTGGAATATCTTACAATCTCACTTCCAGCACTCGCGTGTCTATCACATTAGCTAGAAAAGATACGCATCCTTTTGATATCATTTTCTTTATGGTCATGGCTAATATCACACTAGACGGGGATTTTACTTTACCACCTATCACTACAATATCAGAGCCTTCCGCATCCTTTAAGAATAATCGCTTCCGATGACAATCTACCCATCCATGATGTGGAGATAACCAATCCATGCCCAAAATGATTTCAAACTCATCAAAGGGCAACTTCATCAAGTTTACCAAGAACACAACCTCTTGAATCTTAATTGGACATTTTCTACACACCCATGCTTCCCTTACACTATGACCCATGGGGTTCACCGCTATCATTTCACTAGAAATTGGTTCTAAAGGAATTACTCTAGTTCTAGCCAACTATGTACTAATATAATAGTATGTAGAACCAGGATCAACTAGAACAAAGACATGCTCATCAAAAAAGTTAAATGTACATGTTATGATCTCAGGATCATCCCGATCCTCACTGGTCTTTATATTATAAACTCGGGCCACTCCCCTAGTCTATTGTCTCAGGCTAGTCTCATATTGGCCACATGATCTTCCTCTTCCTCTACTTCTACTTGATGCGACTACTGATCTCTCAGTTTATACTGATCTATCTCCCGACCTCTTTGGACAATTCCGTGCGTAGTGACCATATTCACCACAATGAAAACAAGCACCGAAGACCAATCAACATAGTCCCCAGTGTGACCTGTAGCATGCCTGATATAGAGGTCTCTCTCCATAAGTTCTACCAGTGCTAGCAGTATAAGAATGGGTTTGCTTAATTTCTGTGCAGCTACAGTAGAATCAGCTCTATCACTATATCAGGAACATGTGCCCTTGCCTCTCTTTGCATGATGTGAAGATGAAGACATTCCAATCCGTTTTCCTGACTGCATACTTGCTCAGTTGCTAGAGTCTTCTTGAGCTCTTTCAATAGCCTTAGCTCTATTTATAACTTCTTGTAGGCTAGCCAAGTTTAAGGCCAACATCATCTCTTTCAAATTTGGCCTCAAACCCTTAATAAACCAATCCCATTGAGCTTTATCATTAAGAACTACCTCGCTAGCATAACGTCTAAGCTTATTATATTAAGCCTCATACTCATGTACGCTCGTTCAACTTATTTCAAGTTAAGAAACTTCAACAGCATTGACCTCATAAACTACTCCTTGATATACTTGTTCTTGAACTCATCTTGGAAGAATTGCCAGTTTACTTGTTTAGGCAATGCATATATCATATTTGTCCACCACACCTGAGATGATCCTTAGAGTAACGATATAGGTCCTTTAAATTTTTCATGATCGGAGCACTGAAGATTCTCCAACATCATCATAATATCATTCAACCATAAATTTGTGTCCATCAGACCTTCACCTTCTTCTTCCCTGAACTTAGGAGCTCTCAAACTTCTTAACTCCTTAGGGATTAACATCCGCTATACTGGAGGAGCAGAGGGAAGGTAGAGGAGGTTGAAACCTTGTCAAGATAGTATCGAGAGCTTGCATAAAAGCTTTGAACTCGGAACATGCATACTCTGAGGTACCGGTGCGCTGGCGTTCTCAGACGGAATCAGATGTTCACTATTCTCTTCATAACTTTCACTACCCGGTCCATCTCTACTTTCTCGTCCAGCAGCTCTTCTCAAATTTGTAGAATCCAAAATCTAGTATAACATACATAACGATAATACTTAATTTAGTAAGGAGAAACATCTATCATATTCTTTATATACCCTATCAGTAACTTTAACATCTTAGTGTCATGAAAACCCTTTTTACATTAAAATAGATCCAATTCGGATGAGAATTGGCTAAATCTATAGCTCTGATACCAATAAATGTAACACCCATCTCCCGTATACCCTTCCGTACACGTGATACATATCACTTCACTTTTAAAACAATTTCACATTTGAAAACCCGTAAAATTTTGTTCTTTTTTATAAAACATTTGAATTTACTAAAATGCTAAAACATTCATTAATTTAAATATAAAAAAAAGTTGTTCAAACATTTCACCATTTTTCATCATGGTACATCAAATGCTTTTCAGAGCATTTTTAGTAAATATTACATGCCAACTAAATACATCAAAAAGTAGACATAAATGTCACACTGTTACTGACGAGACGACCCTTGCTTTGATGTCCGATGATCTCCTTACTCTGCTTGTAGAAAAATGTACGTGTGAAATTAACACATGTTAAGAAATTTCTTAGTGAGGTATAAATAATCAAAATAAAAAATTCTAAATACAATTATATCATGACAAATTCTAATTTCCAGTGATTTTTTTAATTCATTAAATACTCTATAATTTATATTGGTAGTGCTAATATCGTCATTTAGCAACCATTATTATAATTTACATGGGTTGCATACCCACTGCCAATACAGAAATTCACCTACTTATTATGAATTTCATATGTTTGCACATATAGTTTTCATACGGAAATTCACACACTTAGTATGAATTTCTTATTTTTGCACATATAGTGCCCATACGGAAATTCACCTACTTATTATGAATTTCTTATGTTTGAACATGTAGTTCCCATACGGAAATTCGCACACTTAGTATGAATTTCTTATTTTTGCACATAGTGCCCATACGAAATTCACACATTTAGTTGAATTTCTTATTTTTGCATACATAGTGCCATTTGGAAATCACCATATATATATCAACTAATCATACATCTATGACTATCGTAACATATATGTACAAAATAAATGCACTCACCTGGCTTGCCTCGCTATTCTATCCAAAATGTAAAGTTGATTACTCAAGTACTTGGCTTTTGCCTTTCGTTTTGTTTGACTCGGGAGCTGGATTTCGATCTACTCAAACATCCATTAAAGACACTTACAAAATCAATTGTTAGTATATTCACTCATTTATACTTAATCAATACTTAAAAGAACTATTATTCCAATTTCTATAACGATCTTAGACTATCTTTACATTTCTGACTCAATAGTATCAATACCCCTACCATGGTATTGATACTACTGTATTATGGTATTTATACGGTATCGATACCATTTTTGCATTTTGTTATCAGTGGTATCGATACCTTCCTCATAGTAATGTTCTATCAGTACCGATACCCTCTCATAGTACTATTCTATCAGTACCGATACCCTAACCCAAAATTTCAATTTTTTCCCGATTCTTACCCAAATTTGGTCAAATTTCCTTATGTTTACACCCAACAATGCTATTAAACTCTTTTTCACTTATCCCTACTAACTTTCCTTCATTATGTTTCTTAAAACATATGACATCTCCCAAGAACATTTCAATCAATCACACCACTTTTTCTAACTTGTTTTTAAACCCATCCAATGCTTCTAATCTCATTTACCTCTTTGACAAGTCAAATCTACTAGTAAACATCAATAAACACTAATATCTTAACATATCACTTCAAAACCCATTTTCTTAAATCCCCAATATTTCCTCCATCTCATAGTTTTAATCTTATATAACCTTTCCTTAAGCTTACATATCGCTTAAGTTATAAGACCAACCAGAATCGAAAGGAAACACTAACCAAATAAAACCTTACCTTTGCTATCAAGAAGAGCTTTTTCCACGGGAATGAAGAAGAAAAGAGGGATAGCTTTTTGATAACTTATTTCCCCTTTTCCCTTTTTCTTTAATACTTTATTAAAATAAATATTTAAATTCATTTTCCCTTAAAAGAACAAAATGCCCTCTTAATCATCCATTGCTACAATTTAGTCTAAATCACTACTCCTAATCATTCTATTTTATCATTTAATCAAATAAACCCTCAAATTTTAAATCCTTTCAATAAAGTCCCTGATTTATATTTGGGTAATTACACATGTAGTATTGCATAGCTATTTTCCTGGCATTGATCTTATGAGCTATGCGTATGGATTATGTTTTCGTGCACATGTTAGCAGAGGATCGCTGACGGAGCCTATCACATCTATTCATTTCAGACCCGATGATACAAAGTATGTTATGAGGTTTTGTAGAGGGCATAAATTTTATATGGACCTTGTGTATTTGAGTCAAACACTATTTTGATTTCCAAACTTATGGATTGTATTTGTACGTATTGGGACACTCCCGTAATATGTAAACTTTGGTATTCGGGTTATAAAACCTACAAAAACAAATGTAATGGGGGAATTTTTCATTTTCAAGAACATTAGTGTAATCCCATTCAAAAGCAAAACACAAAAAAAAAATCCATATTAAAAGCAATATAACCTATTTCAAAGGTATTTTCTACCTTTGACATGCAACTCTTTTTTTTTGAAACAGGAAAGTAAAAACAAATAAAAAAATAAAGGAGAGTTTTTTTACCTTCGATTTGGAATGCTTTTTCAGTCAAGGGTCGTCGGGGAGGCAAAGGTACCACTTTTAGGGGCTTTTACCATCAGAAAATCGAATGGTTACGGGATTTTTGTCATCTTTTCGTTGTCCATGAAGGGTATGAGTGAAAAAGTAGAGTAAAGATATAGCCTTTGGATGTTTTAAGTTGGTTTTTTTAGATCAACCACCGGTAGCTGTGGCTGAGTAGGTGAACGTCGACAAAAAAGGGGAGGGCTTTGTGTTTTGGTTTAAAGGAGAAAAGAAGTTGGAAGCTTTTTTGGGGTTGTTCACTTCTTGTTTTGGGCTGGTAGAGAGGTAGAGTTCCATCATTGGAGTGGTGGTCGCCCACGTTAGGTTATGGGTTGGTGAGGACAACCGGTGTTGGAGAGGGGCTTTTTGGTTTTGAAGTTTCGGCCGTGAGAAACATAAGAGGGGAGAGTGTTTAGGTTTTTTTAGGTTTACTAAATTTTTTACTTGAAATAGAAAATATTAGCCTAAATATAAGAGTGTTAGGTTAATTTGCATTTTGGTCCTCCAAACTTTTCCTTTTTTCATTTTAGTCACTATAACCTTAGGGGTAAATTAGCTTTAAGCCCCCATTCTTTAAGCGCTTTTTTGCAAAACAGTCCCTTGTTTGCTTTAATTTTATGGATATATTTCAAGTGTGGAAGCATTGTTTATGTTATTTTCCATCTTATTTTAGCCTAAATCATATAGGAGAAATTACCTATAGGACCCTAAAACTAATGCACATTTTTATAATTAGGTCATTGTCATAATTTCGATCTTGCATGTTTAATTTCCTTTCACTTTCAATATAGTCACCATGCAATAATTAGTTGAATTGTTTCATTGTATTAAAATTAGGCCCCTGAATTATTTTGTTAGTTCAATTTAGTCCCTTATTTAAATATTGTCTTAATTTTGATCCCCGATTTGCTATTTTACTATTTAGTCACATACTTATTCATTTAATTTAATTTTTTAATATTGTATTTGGACTTGTCATATTATATTAATGTACTAAGACCCCTTTAACGTACCTAATACATACAAATGCAACATATTTTATTTCATACCTACGTATTTTGGTTTTATTTAAAATATTATGTATACATACTACTTGTTATTGTTTATATTTTACCATATTATTTATAATTTTTTGGTTGCATTATATATACACCTAGTGTTAAGTATATTTGTTAGATCCGATCGTAAATATCTTTAAGATATTATCTTCTGAGAAGTTCATGTAAATGTTCCTTGACTGACAAGGAGTGTGTTTTCAAGAATTATTCGTGTGAAATGTCATCATTTTATGCCTGAATGATTATCTTTTATTTTATTTTATCATTTTATTTCATTTTTATATTAAATATATTTAAGAAAAACATGGTAATGATCTTTGGTATGGAAAATCCACAAAAACACACCTTAATTGGTTAGGAGTACGTTTTTTATGATGGTCCATACGAAATAATTCCCTTTTCGAATTTTTTTCTTCTAATAGGATCATAATTTAAATGTACCAATTTTGGGCATTGTGGGGGTGCTCATCCTTCCCCACGCATAACTGACTCCCAAACCCTTTTCAAAATTAGTTTATAGTTAAACGCAAATTATTTTTTATCTTTTAAGATTATTTTTCTTAAAATTATTTTAAAAGATATTTTTAGGTATTCAACCTACTAATCCAAAGGTCGATGGCGACTCCAAATTTATTTATTTATGAATTTATTTTAAAACACAATATTTTCTAAAACTAAGTTGGATTGCTCATCGCCTTATATTTTTAGGTACATATGCCTTATGTTTTGAGTGAAACATTGTGTTTCCTCTCATGGACATAGGGAAATGCATCCTCTCGAATTGAACTTGATCTGTTTAAGTATATAATGGGTGAGAATCAAGGTCAAGCAGGCCTAAGGGGCACCAGTAAAGGATAATTCAAGGACCCTTTTCGTAGTACCAAAACTCTGCCCATTTTGTACCAAATTCTTCCATGGTTCTTCAAAAGTCATAAAGGGGAACTCAGTCTAACCTTTCCTCAGATTTATTTATTTTGCAGAAAACATGAGAATTAGAAGAGTATGCGATTAGGTTTTATATTTTCGTACGAAGCCTATGAAATAGAAAATGAGGTTGTGATTTATACGTTGAACAAAGCATGGGGGTAGAAAACATGTCTGGGTATAGCTGTTATAAAAGTATGTTAGGGTAGATACTATGTTAGGTAGGTTCGTTCCTTTCGTAAATATTTTTTCTATTTTTTTGGTTGAATGACACTATCAATTTCTTTTCTTTGATCTTACTTTTCTCTGTCTTTTGTTTACATTTTCATTTTTCACATTATGACCAAACAAGGTGTTAATTCACAAGTGATTAACCAAATTAGAAGGTTTTCATATCGACATAAGAGTTCAATAACTAGGTAGTCAAATTCCATATGGGCGACGACTTACAAGAGCTCAAAGTCGATCGATGACTCTTACTAAATGAACAAATATCAAGATGGTACCAAATAGTCAAGTGCTAATTGAGTTAAGAATGAGAAGATACTTCACGAGATATCAAGGTTGGTTTCTTCTTAGAGAATCCCATGAAAATGGAGATCTAGAGATCAAACAATCAAAGTTGAATTAAAATGAAGCTCGTCTCTCTAGTGTAAACGAAGAAAATGAAGCTCGTATGTCTAGTGTAAGGAAATCTTATGGTCGATGAAGGTTGTTCTATGGTGGTCACTTTTGAAATTAACTAACATCTTGTGCATTGCATTCTTGTTTTGCATTAGCATATTAATTTATTTATTTTTCTATTATTGCTTTTTTAATAATTCTTGTCATTTTGTTATCTTATTTGTACTAACATGTTTTTATGTTGATTTTCTATTTGCTTGCATCGAATGATTTTATGATGTGAGTGGTCATCAGAGTAAAAGATTTTTATGATGGACAAAGGGTTTCATGATCAAGTAGACTATAACACAACTAGGGAGTGGCATCTTGAGGAAGCTCCGATAATAGTGGAGAGTTAGCACCCAAAGATCGTATGTCCGATGCAGAGCAAAAGGATATAAGAGACATGAGAGAACAAACGTCCAAGATGATGGATAAAATAGTTACTTTGGTAAAAGAAAAAAAGATTTCTGTAAAAGAAAAGAAATAGCCCGATGAAAATAATCTCGCGGTGTCAAATACACAAGGGACTACTTAGAACAAGTTGATCCTAGCCAATAAGAAATCACACACAATAACCCTTCATATCAACAAGTTATTAGGAGACACCAAGGAAGTAGTGACAATTGTATAAGTTCAGAAAGATGAAAAAAATCCATGCAATAAGAACTCATTAGTATTTGAGAGTCTACTCCCAATGTCAGGGAAAATAAACCTGAAGACTCCAGTTCAATCTAAGCCAAGAGGTGGCTCTCATTTTGATTCTATCCCTTGTCATATAATAAGTTGTATATGATAAGGTTTTATACCCAAGATTTGACCCCACATTATATGAAACCTTGGAAACCTCCATATCTAAGTTGGTATGACGTTAATGCTCATTGTAAATATCATACCAGAGCTCAAGGAAATTCCATTACGAATTTCACCTTTAAGCATCGGGTCGAACATCTTCTAGATCATGGAATATTGGAGTTCGAAATGAAAAGTCAACCTAGTTTGGTAGTTGAATATCCTATTAGGATGGAACCAAAAGTTTCAAAGGTAAGAGTATCAGTGGGGACATCTAGGATGAAGAATGATTGCTAAAGTATGAAGCTCAAGTGCATCATTTGAATATTAAAATGATAAATGAATAGAGAGATGAAGCCATGCTTGATGTTTTCAAAGGATCAGTCAAACCTTTAAAAATGTTGGTATAGGAAATGCCCAGAGGAGTGGGCAAAAGGGGTCACTAAACTGAAAAACGATGTTGAACAATGGAGAAAGAATTGCAAGGTACATGAAGGTCGAGGTAAGAAGTTGTCTTATGATTTACAGATTGGAGAAAAAGGTGCAATACAACTGTTAATGATTTTAGAAGATGTCAAGCCAAAAATCAGATGTTGAATATGTCCATAGCCAATATGGAAGCTTCATATTAGTGCCAAAGCGTGAAATTGATGATGATCTAGAAGCCACTAGAGCCAAGAACAAGACATTGATGAAGATTATAGATGATTATGGTGATCTTGTACAAGAACTTCTTAACCACAAAGACTTTCTTATAAGGAAAAATGAACAACATTGTCTACAGCTCCGAGAATTGACACATAAGATGGACGAAAAAGACAACATCATGAAAGAAGCTACTACCCAAGCAAGCAATGTGGCTCAAAAATTGGTTAATTTAGCTAGCTTTGCAAGAGAATTGAAGCAGATTGACAACTCAACACCTCAGCATGAGTGGAAGTTAACTTGGCTTTTGAGAGAGATAGAGAAGTTAGGAGTGAAAGCTATCCCTTATATGTAAAGTTGTTTTAAGATGGTCACTTTGGAATGACACCTTTTGCATACATGCATTTGCATCGCATTTTTTTATTTAAGCATTTTACGTGCATTAGTTATGAAAACATGGAAAAAATTTATGGAGGGTTATGTGACAGTAAAACCAAGATCATTCATTCATGTTTCTTCCTCATCCTCGTGAACAAATAAATGGAAATAATGGAGTAATCTCGTAAGGAATCACAAGATCAGTTGCAAGAGCAGTTGATTGGGTTACAACAAGATATGAGGAATCAAGCATCGAGTTCTCTACAAGATGTATCGAATCGAATGATCTAGGTGATGGCAACCAATTCTACTAATAGAGAGAAAATAGTTGATAAAGGATATCAGTGTTATCAGACTAATGTATCGAGAATGAAAACCTACCCTGGGGCATCCCACTCGAACCTATGAATAGTTCATTAATCATAAGCAATTTGAAGATAAATTCAAGTGGTTGAAGGAAGCAATTGGAGCTGTGAAAAGTGTTAATTCCTCTTACAAATAACTAGAAGCGAGAGAACTCATTCTGGTCCCTGATTTGGTCATCCTACATGAATTTATGGTGCCAAATTTTGAGAAATATGATGGCACCAATTTCTCTAATTCATCTAAAAATGTTCTGTAGAAAGGTGGAAGGGTATTTAAATGATGATAATCTACTGATTCATTACTTCCATGATAGTCTTGTTGGGCCATCTATAGAAATGGTATAACCATTTAAACATAGAGCAAATCAAGACATGGGTCAATCTAGCTGATGCCTTTCTGGGACAATATCGATATGATAAAGGCTTAGCCCCAAAATGCTAAGATCTTCAAAGAATAAGGATGAAATGTATTGAAAGCTTTATAGAATATGCCCTAAGATGGAGAGGGGTGGCAGCACAAGTTAAGCCTCCATGTTAGAAAAAGAAATATCATACATGTTTCATAATTCTCTTCCAGCTCCTTTATTCGAGTTAATGCTGGCAAAATCAACAAAGGACTTTGAGGATCTTTGACAGATGAGAGTTAATTGAAAATGCAATTAGCAAGGGAAACTTGAAAGTCACTTCCAAAAGTCTAACTGTTCAAAAAGCAAAAGTTGATGAGGTGAATGAATGTCACATCCATAACACTCACAATAGTAAAAGAAAATGAGCAACTAGTTGTTCAAATCGACCAAAGAAAGTCTCATAATAAATAAGTATTTTGAAGGTGTTCCAAACTTAAATATCATATTTGTACCCCCATTTGATTAAAGGTCAATACCTCACACCGAGGCCAACGAAAGTGCCACCAAACCGTTTTCCCCACGACTATGATCAATATAGTGCTTATGATTTCCACTTAGGGGCATCTGGGCATTCTACGGGGAATTGTAGGTCGTGTTAAAGAAATAGAAATGCTTGTTAAAAATGGAACATTGACACAAGAATTGGTGGAGCAGTGGATGACGAACTAGAGTGGGCTTCCAAGCACAATATATAGTATCTGATTGAGTCAAGTGCCACTCCATTAGATGAGCAATAGAATGCATTCTTGGATCAACATATGAGGATGTTATTCACCTACTAGGTAGCTCAGTTAAACATGTGTAAAACGAGTATGTTTTGTTTGGTTATGTTCCCGACCATTCTTTTTTTTTTTGGATTATTTTAAAGTTTTTAGTTAAAATAACACTACTCCTTTTTTAGACTATGCAATGAAACAAATTTCTTTTTAAAGTTTAGTAATACAATAAAATTTCATGATTTTGACAAGTTATAAGATTGAACCCCTAAAAACCCATAATCATGATCATGCTTCAGAGGTTACACTGGAACATCATACATTTCTCTTGCAGGGACCAATATGGCCTTATCCTCTCACGAATAGACGATCAAGAGGCTTGGAATTCAGGTATGTATAGGAGAAGGCAACTTGGGGTATCTCCTACGTATGACATTCAGTGATGATCATAGTCTTCACAAATGTAATGATGGAGTGGATGAATTTGGTTTAGGTTAGTTGTTTGGGAACTAAACTCTTAATATGGGATTTCCTGATCATATTCGACACCTAAAACTATAATAAGTTCTTCTTAATAAGCTTAAGAAATTTTAAATCTGAGTACTTAAAAAGTTAATGAATTATTATTTAAACTAAATGAATAAAGCTGAGCTATTTCGCTAAAGCAATTGGTTATAGAAGCAAATTAAAAGCCTTGGCTTTTTGAATAGATTACATTCAAACCATGACATTGATCGAATACTGGCAATTCGGTGTTTGCTCCACTGTGATTGTCAAGGCAATGATTTTGTAACGAGATGAATCACTCAGCTATGCCTGAAAAAGGGCAAATTAAATTAAATAAGTTTCAAAGAATAAAGGCAATATTGCCTATGGTTTGAATTATAATGAGTTCCGGTGGAAAATGGACTAAGGGAGTTGAGAAAAATCATTATAGTCAACTTCACATAGACACTCAAGAATCCTATCTTTAGAATGATGTCCCTGCACTACCTCTGCTAAAGGAATCTATGAAGTCTTAACAAATGGAAGATTTCAGAGAACCGAAATAGAAGTGTTCTAAAATGTTTAGTAATTGATTATGTTATGTTGCATCATTTTGTCTGCGTCCGATTAAAATCCAAACCAAGATAAAGAGGCATGTCACATTATTTGCAAGGATCGAGAAATATAGGCGTTTCAAAGATTAAAACCTTAGAAAAATAAAGAACCAACACTTCATCTTAACACTTGTCAAAGAGCTATATATACCATGTGTATTTTTTCAAATAGAAAAAATGTATATTTGATTTACCCAATATTCATTGAATTGATACTTTGTTTCAACTGAAAGCCTGAAGTAATGGGAATTCTTTTGTTTTATAAAATTCTTTCATTCTTTTGAAACTTAAAAATAGTAGAAAAGATGAAAACATTTTCAAATATGACAATTCTCGAGAATGAAAGAGGTCTCTAAAGATGATAAGACTTGTTCTACCTTAAATGAAGAAGTGAGAGGAAAAATTAGAGCTAAAACAAAAAGAATAAGAGGCATATGAGAAATAAAGATATTCTTTGTTTTCTTTTGAAGCCATGAAGTTTGAAATATCAAAAGACTTAAAATCTTCTCATACTTTGTTGTGACATCATCAACATCAGTAATAGATCATGAAGCAGACAATTACCTTAATAAGAAAGGCTTGTGACTTTTGATAAATGATATAAGAGTGAGACCAGTCAAGGATGAAATTTTGGCACCCAAATAGGGACAAGTCATTAAGGTACCTACATTGGGGCAAGACCAAAAGCCTAGATCATGTTGAGATGACAAGGTTCTGACTGAAAAGACATTAAGAATGAGTCTCACAGCTTGGAGTGTCATGGGCAGTCCATGAATTTAAGAAGAGATTACCTTATGGAGCAAACTAGCCTAGCATCAATTAACTATAGTCTTGTAAAAACAACTATGTTAGTGCAATTGAGTCAAGGGAATAAAGGGGCATCAAGGTTATATTTCTGATTATAGCAAGAATTCAAGAGATTAAACATTTCTGCTGAGACTTTAATGCAGATAAGAGGCAAAGAAGACAAAAAGACATAAGATGATAATATGGCTCTTCAAAGATGTAAGCTTGAAACTATAAGTTACTACACTGATATCTGAGTAAACCTTGGATAGGAGTGGTCAAGTGGAACAAGACTTAGTTCTTTTCTTTAGAGTCAGAGGAAATATTTATGCATTCATGAGAACATCATTTGCATAAAAGAAAATGCATTACATTGCATTTGTGTTTAACAAATAAACAAATGATTTTTATAGATATTCCAATGAAAAAGAGAAGATCTGTTAAAATCCCAACAAGTGAAAGCTAGAATTCAAACGTCAAATGCAAGGAATCATGTTTAGAGAGGTAGGATCTGAAGAACAGAGGGCCCAATCCATAGAAGAAGCATTACTTTGAAGTGGGGCATGTTACTCGACCATTAAGTTTTTCATATAATGTTTGTAAAAAATGAGAAGCAATTTTCAAAGTTTCTCATTTAATATTTTCAAAAAATGAAATTTTGAAAAGTAAGAACGCGATTTCCAAATTTTCTTACCAGTAAACTATTTCCAAATTGGTAAATCTTCAGGCAATCACTAAGTCTTTCAAGAATGATGATTAAATCCTTCGGGTCATCTGTCAGTCTTTTGAGCAAGATGATAAGTCCTTCGGGTTATCCATAAGACCTTTGGGCAAGAAGTTTTCATATGATGTTTGTGAAAAATGAGAAAAGCATTTTTCAAATTTTCTCATTTAATATTTTCATAAAACAAAATTTTTGAAAAGTAGGAAAGTGATTTCCAAAGTTTATTACCCAATAAACTATTTCCAAAATTGGTAAGTCCTTCAAGCCATTAGTAAGTCTTTCGAGCATGATGATTAAATCCTTCGGGTCATCTGTCAGTCTTTTGAGCAAATGATAAGTTCTTTGGGCCGTCTATAAGACCTTCGGACATGATGTTTTCACATGATTTTTAAAAAAAAAAGATTTTCAAAGTTTCTCATTTAATGTTTTTAGAAAATGAAATTTTTGAAAAGTAAGAAAATGATTTTCAATGTTTCTTACCTAGTAAACATTTTCAAATTGGTAAGTCCTTCGGGCCATCAGTAAATCTTTCAAGCATGATGATTAAATCCTCTGGGTCATCTATCAGTCTTTCGAGCAAGATGATAAGTCTTCGGGCCATCTATAAGACCTTTGGGCAAGATGTTTTCATATGGTATTTGTAAGAGAATGAGAAAGCATTTTCCAAAGTTTCTCATTTAATTTTTTATAAAAAAGAAGAAAAAATGAAGTGAAAAATAGAAAGAAAAAAGGAAGAAGAGAAATTAAATAAAAAATAAACCTTTAGATGTGCTAATTAATGGTATTGTGCCTTTTGCAGGTTCGCCAGCACATGAGAAATTGGGGCAAGTCAATAGAGAAGATGTCAATACTGAGGAATTAATCAATCGATTGAAAAGACTAACACCTGTAGATTGGGACAGATCGAGCAAAAGATATTCATATTCGAAAAGGGAAGATCATTCAATTGAAGAGCGAATGGACAAGTCGTTAGAAGATTAATGACGTTATTGTAGGGAATATGGAGTTACAGTCAGACCAGACAAAATTATGCCATTATTTGTCTTTGCTTAATTCTTGTTTCCATAATAACAAGCAAAGAGGGGTAACTGTAATAACCTAATTTTTTTCGGATTTTAAATTCATTAAAGGCGATCGAGGACCAATTTAAAGATGTTTGCATAATATCGTCAATTTGATTCAATTGGCTTTGGGATGGAAAATAGTTCGAGGGTTTTACGAAATTCCAAACAATTACCTATGTGGATTTGGTGATCATGCATATTTATTTTGGGTTTTCAAGCTTAAATTCGAATTCAACCCAAATTAAAAGGATTCAAATTAAATATCCAATTTTCAAGTCCTTTACATTTACCTTACATACCCGTTAAACCATAACCTACAACCCAAATTACATTACCCCAACCATTAACATTAGACCCAATTACCCAATGCCCATTCGTACATGCAACAAGCCCAAAATGTTAAGGGTTAGAGAAACCCTAACTACACAATGATCATCAGCCACTGAAGCTGGTCTCAGCAGTAGCTCTCCCACGCCACATCGACTGCTTCATCAATGGTCCCAGGCAGCCACATTGCTAATAAATCTCCCAATATTCGGGGACTTAATGCCTAATTACTGTGACCATCTCTGCCCCGCTGACATCTGACCAGCTGCTCCATATCAGTTCCATTCACGCTCTAATCGACAAAATACACAAAAAGGCAGAAGAAAACAAAATGAAAGATCAACCTTTTATCTTTCCCTCTACTGTCAACTGAAAAAAGGGGAAACTTTGGCATTTGGGTTATAAAATCTACATAAATAAATGTATTGGGGGGAGGCCTTTTTTCATTTTCAAGAACAATAGTGTAATCCCATTCGAAAGCAACACACAATAAAAAAATATCCATATTCAAAAGCAATATAACCCATTTCAAAGGTATTTTCTACCTTTAACATACAACTCTTTTTTTTCGAAACAGCAAAGTAAAAACAAATACAAAATAAAGGAGAGTTTTTTACCTTCGGTTTGGGATGTCTTTCGGTCAGAGGTCATCGAAGAGTCAAAGGTGCCACCTTTAGGGGATTTTTTTGTCGGAAAGTCAAACGATCAGGGGCTTTTTTGCCTCTTTTTGTTGTTCATGAGGGGTTTGGGTGAAAGAATGGTGTAAGATATAGCCTTTGGATATTTTAAGTCGGTTTTCTTTTTAGATCAGCTATCGATAGATGTAGCCGAGTATGTGAACGTCTGAAAAAAGAATAGGGATTTGTGTTTCGGTCAAGAGGAGAAAAGTAGTTAGGAGTTTTTTTTGTTGCGTTCACCAGCCATTTTGACGTCGGTCGAGAGGTATAGTGCCACAGTTGAGTGGTGGTTGGCAACGTTAGGTTGTGGGTTGGTGTGGTTTTGAAGTTTCGGCCGTGAGAAACATAAGAGGGGATAGTGTTTAGGTTTAGGTTTAATTTTTTACTTGAAATAGAAAATAATAACCTAAATATAAGAGTTTTAGGTTAATTCGCGTTTTGGTTATCTAAACTTAACAGTTTTTCATTTTAGTCATTGTAACGTTTGGGTAAATTAGCTTTAAGCCCTCGTAATTTAGCCACATTTTTGCAAAAATCCATTATTTGCTTTAATTTCTATTTATTTCAAATGTTCAAGCACTGTTTATATTATTTTCCATCTTATTTTATCCTAAACCAAATAAGAGAAATTACCTATAGGACCCTAAAACTTATGCACGTTTTTACAATTAGGTCAATGTCATAATTTCTGTCTTGCATGCTTAATTTCATTTCACTTTCAATCTAGTCACTATGTTATAATTTGTTGAATTGTTTCATTGTATTAAAATTATGCCCCTGAATTAGTCTATTAGTTTCAACTTTTCCCTTATTTAAATATTTCTATTTTAATTTTGATTCCTGATTTGCTAATTTTTTCTATTTAGTCACATTATTCATTTCATTTAATTTTTGTAATCTTGTATTTGGACTTTCACATTCATATTAATATACTAAGACCCCTTTAACATACTTAATACATACACACAATATATTTTATTTCATACCGACGTATTTGCTTTTATTTAAAATATTATGTATACATACTACTTATTTTTATCTTTTACCATTTATTATTTATAATTTTTTGGTTGCATTATATATACACTAGTGTAAAGTATATTTTGTTAGAACTGATCAAAATATATTTAAGATATTATTTTGTGATGAGAGTTCGTGTAAACACACTTGACTGACAAGGAGTTTGTTTTCAAGAATTATTCGTGCGAATAGCATTATTTTATACTTGAATGATTATCTTTTATTTTATTTTATCATTTTATTTCATTTTTCATATTAAATATAATTTAAGGAAAACATGGTATGACCTTTGCTATGGAAAATCCATAAAACGCACCTTAACTGGTAAGGAGTGTGTTTTTGAATATGATACTATGAAATAATTCCCTTTCCAAAAAAAATTCTAATAGGATCATAATTTAAATATATAGTCAAATTTACAAATTTCAATATTTAGATGACGTATAATCGCTTAGGTACCGATTTTGGGCTCAGTGGGGTGTTCATCCTTCCTCATAATTAACCGACTCCCGAACCCTTTTCAAAATGAGTTTATGGTTAAACGCATATCACTTTTTATCTTTTAAGATTATTTTTCTTAAAATTATTTTAAAAGATATTTTAGGTATTTGACCAACCTAATCCAACGGTTGATGGCGACTCTAAATTTATTTATTTGTGAATTTATTTTAAACATAATATTTTCTAAAACTAAGTTGGATCGCTCCTCGCCATAGCCCTAAAAAATTAAGTACCATTCCGATAGTTTTAGATACAATGAATAGTCTCAAAGCGACCAACAAAATAATCAAATTGGGAGGCTACAGAAAGAGTCGAAATTGGCCATCAAAAAGTGGTCTCTTGAGCAAAATTTGGAATCTTTGAAATAACAAAGTCGATCTAGCAGTGGTGGATGAAGTTAAGAAACACAGATTACACTGAGAAGTCTGCATACACCCGGTGCACTCTTCCACATGTCTGACATACAATTCTTTCTCCAACTGCTCGACCTGAGCTAGCAGCAACCGACTGGGACTATTTTATTTTTGTGAAATGGCAGCAAACCTCTTTATCCAATCTCTGAACTTGAGCCCTTCCCTCTCTTAACATAATGGGGAGATGAAGGCATTCCAACTCTTTTCCCCATTTGCACTATGTTCTGCTGCTAATGTATTCTCTGAGCTCTCTCGATAACTTTGGCTCGATTAATAACTTCTTGCAAATTAGGCAAACTCAAAGCCAGCATCATTTCTTTTAATTTTGGTCCCAACCCCTCAATAAACCAATCGCGTCGGGCCTTATTATTTGGAACTACCTCCGTAGCAAAATGACTCAACTTATTATATTCAGCCTCGTACTCGTTTACTACTCGATCACCTTGTTTCAAATTTAGGAACTTTAATATCATTGCCCTTTTGAACTGTTCACCCACATACTTGTTCTTAAATTCTTCTAGGAATAATTGACAGGTCACTTGCTCCAGTGATACATACATCGTAGTATTTGACCACCATACTCGAGTTGATCCTCTAAGTAAAATATAATTCCCCCAAATTTTTTGGATCCGAATAGTGAAGATTTTCGAGCATTATTATAAGATCATTTAACCATAAGTCATCCTCTATAAGACTTCACCCTCTTCTCCTCAGAACTCTGGTGCTCCCAAACCCTTTAGCTCTTTTGGGATCAACATTCTCGGTGCTGGAGGAGTAGGGGGAGGTGGAGGAGGTTGAAAACGGTCAACATAGTGTTGAGAGCTTACATAAAAGCTCCATACTCTGGTACCAACATCTCTTGATGTGCAGGTGCACTAGCAATTTCAGAAGAACCGGTTGCTCACAATTAGCTTCGTAATTTCTCTATCAATCCCTTCTCTCATCCCTTCTTCCCCCGCTCTACGCGAGTTCGAGATTCTGATATCTATTAGAACATACATAGTAACAACATTACTGTTAGTAAGGAGTGTCATCAATTACACTCTAATGATACCATATCAGTAACCTTGACAATCTTAATGGCATGCAATTTATTTTTCTCATTTTGATTAAACTTAGTTTCGACCAAGAATCGACTAAACTGTAGCTCTGATACCAATAAATGTAACACCCATCTCCTGTATACCATTCCGTACACGAGATACGATGTCACATCACTTTGTAAAACTTTTTGTCATTTAAAAACCGTAAAATCTTGTTTCAATTTGAACAACTACAAAATATGATATTCATAGAATCCACATACTAAAACTATCACTCAAGTACATTACAAAATATTTACTAGAGTTTAATTACATGCCAACTAAGTTCTCAAAATGAATAAGATTACATAATGTTACTGATGAGTCAACCTTTAATTGATGAAAGTTGCTACTGTTGCGCTCCTTACGCAACTAATCTTTCCTTTATATACGCGTGAAATCAACACACGTTAAGTATTTACTTAGTGAAACATAATACTATAAAAATATTACAATTATAAGACAGTATCTTGCGATACTGGATGAAGAATTAAATTGCATCATTTATAAGGACCAGTTAAGCCCTTATTAGATAATCCATAATTCTTTCATACAAATGGAAATTATTCCTAGTATGCCCATCATACCTATCATTCTATATATTTTCCCCATTATTCTTTATTTGCCCTGTGTACATTAATTGTGAAAGTACTATACATGTATAGAACCATGGTGCCACTTGATCATGTATCTTTTATAATCATTATGGCGGCACCTTAAATACTGTTAATACACCGTTTTGTATTTTCATTTGGGCATTCTTTCATGCCCATTATTTTATGTTTACATTTTCCTTTATAAATCCATTCATACTAGTTATGCATTGTTGTACATTATCCATATATATTTATATCATCTTTTAATATCACTTATACATATTCCTATCACAATACATTACGATTTCTTTATACTTTTACCCAAAGGTATGTAGTCTTTCATCTAACTTGCATATTTGACACTTTTCTGTCAAATGCACAGCTAGTCCATTATTCTTTTACTCAACATTGTTTAATTGTTCATCTTTGACTCAACAGTGTTTAACCGTTCATATTTTACTCAATAGTGTTTAACTGTTCATCTTTTACTCAACATCGTTTAACTGTTCATCTTTTACTCAACAACGTTTAACCGTTCATCTAATTGGCATAATTAACACCTTTCTAACAAATGCACAGCTAGGTCATTATTCTTTTACTCAACGGTATTTATCATTCATTAACTGGCATAATTGACACATTTCTACCAAATGCACAGTTAGGCCATTAATCTTTTACTCAACGGTATTTAACCATTCATCTAAAGCATAAATGACACCTTTCTGTCAAATGCAAGCTAGGCCATAATTATTTTACTCAACGGTATTTAACTGTTCATCTAACTGGCTAATTGACACATTTCTACCAAATGCATAGCTAGGTCATTATTCTTTTACTCAACGGTATTTAACCGTTCATCTAACTGGCATAAATGACACATTTCTGTCAAATGAACAGTTAGGCCTCAAAGGCACTTAGCCTTTCATCTACTGGAATAAATGACACCTTTCTATCAAATGCACAGTTAGGCGTCAAAGGTACTTAGCCTTTCATCTAACTGGCATAAATAACACATTTCTGTCAAATGCACAGTTAGGCCTCAAAGGAACTTAGCCTTTCATCTAACTGGCATAAATGACACCTTTCTGTCAAATGCACAGTTAGGCATCACATACACTTACTTAGCCTTTAATCTAACTGGAATAAATGACACCTTTCTGTCAAATGCACAGTTAGGCCTCAAAGGCACTTACTTAGCCTTTCATCTAACTGGCATGAATGACACCTTTCTGTCAAATGCACAGTTAGGCCTCAAAGGAACTTAGCCTTTCATCTAACTAGCATAAATGACATATTTCTATCAAATGCACACTTAGGTGTCAAAGGTACTTAGCCTTTCATCTAATTGGCATAAATGACACCTTTCTATCAAATGCATAGTTAGGCCTCAAGGGCTCTTAGCTTTTCAACTAGCTGGCATAAATGACACCTTTCTATCAAATACACAGTTAGGCCTCAAAGGCACTTGCTTAGCCTTTCATCTAACTGGCATAAATGACACCTTTCTATCAAATGCACAGTTTGGCCTCTAAGAGACTTAGCCTTTCATCTAACTGGCATAATTACACCTTTCTGTCAAATGCATAGTTAGGCCTCAAAGGCACTTAGCCTTTCATCTAACTGGAATAAATGACACCTTTATGTCAAATGCACAATTACTCCTCAAAGGCACTTAGTCTTTCATCAAACTGGCATAAATGACATCTTTCTGTCAAATGCACAATTAGGCCTATTAATCTTTTATTTTAGACCAGTTTCTACTATAATAATCATTCATAATATAAATTAATCCTTTCAATCATTATACATTATATGGTTTATACCTATAGTGCATATGCAATAATCCCACTACCAATAGGGGAATTCATCTTCTTTTATGAACTTCAGACAATTTCACATATATTTCCCATACAAAATCCATACACTTAGTATGAATTTCTTATTTCACACACATAGTGCCCATACAAAGATTCATACACTTAGTATGAATTTCTTAGTTTTGCACAAAAAAATCATAACACAAAAAATCATACAGTTAGTATGAATTTCTTAAGTTTTTGCACACTTAGTGCCATTTGGTAATCAACAAACTTACATTAATAAATCATACAACTATGACTATCGTAACATATACGTACATAATTAATTGTACTCACCTGGATTGTCTCGCTATTATACCCGAAATGCAAAGTTGATCACTCCGGTACTTTTCCTTTGCCTTTAGTTTTTCTTGACTCGAGAGCTTGATTTCGATCTACTCAAGCATCCCAAAAAGACAAATACAATATCAATTGTTAGTATATTTCCTAACAATTATACTCAAACGTTACTCAAGATTACATATTATTAACTTTCTATACAATATCATCCTATTTTTAACATTTCTGTCTCACTAGTATCGATACTCTCACCATGGTATCGATACTACTATATTAGGGTATCGATACTCTATTACGGTACCGATACCATTTTTGCATTATGTGATCAAATGGTATCGATACCATCATCATGGTATCGATACTCCCCTCTTGGTATCGAAACCACTTGAATCAGTATCGATACTACTCTACAGATTCTACTAATTTTAAGACTATAGTATCGGTATTGTTCTATCAGTACCGATACTCGTGCCCATAATTTCTAGTTTTTAGCCCGAATATCACCCAAATGGGGTCAAATTTTGGTATGTTTACACCATACAATACCATTAAGTTCTTATTTACCTATCCATACTAACTTTCTTTCTTTTTGTTTCTTAAAACATCTAAAATCTTCCAAGAACATTCAATTCTAAGAATCATACTACTTTTTCTAGTATGTTATTAATCATATCCAATGTTTCTAATATTTCATTTACCTCTTTGACAAGTCAATTCTACCAATAAACATCCATATACACTTATATATCAACATATAATTTAAAAACCCATTTTCTTAAATCTCCAATATCTCATCTATTTCAAAGTTTTAATCTCATATATCTTTTCCTTAAGCTTACATATCATCTAAGGTTGCACTAATAACCCTAAAATCAAAAGTAAAACTAATTAATCGAAGTTTACCTTTGGAGCTATGGAGGAGAGAAAACCACGAGAAGAAGAAGCAAAGTAAACTAAGTGTTTTTCACTTTCCCCTTTTTCTTAAATCCCTAATATATATTTAAAATTCATTTTCCCTCTTAAAAGACCAATTTGCCCTCTTAACTCATCTATTGATACAATTTAGTTCAAAATACTATTCCAAATCATTTCGTCATCTATTATCATTTATTCAAATAAATCTTCAAATTTTAAATCTTTTTAATATAGTCTCTGACCTGATATTTGGGGTATTACAACAGTAGCATTTGAATAAAAAAAAAAATTTAAAAAACCAGTTTATTTGAGTTTGATTTGCTTTTGATGTACATATTTTGCTTGTTTCATTTACTCGTGGACTTGGTTGAATTATTGAAGAATTTTTGTCTCATTTTAAACCTCCATTTTAGATTTTTCCCTACCTTCACCTAAGCCCCATTACACCCTTCCTAAAGACCTAATGATCTTGCATCTTATTTCTTCTAAGAAGTGGATAGTGATTATGCCACAAGCTTATATAAATTCTTATTTAATTCCGACTTTGAGCGAAATTTTGTACCTAAAATAAATTTGAGTGATTTGAGTGAATAACTGTGATGGATTAAGTTAGGTTGAATTTTTTATTAATGAAAGATGGAAGTTGCAAGGTTGTTTGATTCATTCTTACTTATGTTTAATCACTTGATTGGTGTTTGATTCGTATAGTTATTGTGAGCTTGATTTTCATGATTTGCTCAAGTATGAAATGGATTGTAGGAAGGTAAATTAAGTTTTTAACCAGGTTAATTCAAGCATACTTGAGGACAAGTATGAGACAAGTGAGGGGGAATTTGATGAGTGCTTGAAATTGATACTTTTTGCTTTCTAATTATCTTGCTTTATGAATTTTTCACTATTGATTTGGGTGCATTTTGCTTATTTTCTATGTCGTGACTTGTTTACTGGAATTGGAAGTAAAAGGCCGCATTCTACAACTTTTTTTTTATTTTCTGATCACGGTTAGGGACATGGGCCTGAAAATCTGCACGACCTGGATCCGATATGGCAGTTTCTAAAAGGTCCAAGTCAACACAAGGAATGTTCTGGAGACAGATACGATATGTGGAGGGTTTTTAGGAAATTTGGATTTTAATTTTCAAACTTAAGGAATTATCTTTTAATTTGTTTTAATTTCCATGTACCTTAGGGATTTAGAATCCTATAAATACCCTCTCCTGGAAAAGTCTTAGACATCTTGGTTTTTCAACATATTTAGTTTGCTTTGTTACTTTATTTTAATAAAAGTTTTCACTTGCTTTCATTTTCATTTTTTTACTTTACGCTTTTCAATTGTCTTCATCAAAATATCCTAAGTAAGATCAATCATATCATGCTTAGCTAATTTCTTTTAAACTAAGAGCTAATAATGAATTAATTCCAAGTGTGAGAATTGAAAAGTACTTAATTCCCTTCGAGATACATTCTCATTTTCTGGTTTATTAGTTTGGCAATCGATCTTACTTACAATTTTTACATCCTTTCAAATCAAAGAGAGCTCATTGGTCTAGACACTGTTTAAATATATAGTTGGGAGGAATGATCGTCTCTAGCTATTCGACTTCCTGTGAACACACTTAGTGACGGTCCACTAATGGAAAATGAGATCGGATTTGAATCTCGGTGAGACAACATAATCCGAGTTGGGCCTTTCCAGATTTTAATATAACACCCTTAACCCCTATAATGTACTATTACGAGTTAATGATGTCACATCAAATGATCGAAACATTTGTTAACCCATAATAGGTAAAATCTTATTTCTTTCACAAATTCAATATTTTTACATTTATTATAAAATAAGTGATCAGAGAAAATCATAATATAATCTTAATTACTTCTATTTCAAATCTCTGTTTAGACAATAGCAAGCAGTTCTACTCTGTTTCATATAATAAATAAAATTGTGTAAAAACTGTTTGATTTAAAATCCAAATAATTAATACATAAAACATAACTTAATATAATAATATAATTTTATATATATTATTTGTTATTCTAGCCATATTAAAATTTGTAGACATTCCTTACTCGTATACATGCCAGCTAAAAAATTTAGAAACACGGTTGGATGTATTATTACATGTAAATATTCCTTGGTGATCGATGCCAAGCTCAGCTCCTTACACATTTTTCTTTCTTTTACCTACACGTGAAAAGCATCACACGATAAGTATACACTTAGTGAGTCAATCATATAAATATTCAAAGTAATGCAACACATAAATTTAAAGGAATAACAATATTCAATGCAATATGATCACTTTACTTGAATTCAAACCATGTTACCCTATATTAACATGATATAACCAGATAT